>NW_022111365.1:9427563-9436962 GCF_000313985.2 Echinops telfairi
AGCTGAAGCAGGGAACTGCTAAGGCAGATGCACCTTGGTGCGACCATCACAAAGTAAGAGACCCGAGAACTAGAAAGGCGAGGCTCACCACCCATTTATCCCTCTGCCTTTCAATTAACCCCACATGTGTTTATTGGTCAGGTTGGCACAATAAACTAACTAACTCATGGAGCAACAGCAAATTAGCTAAGAGGAGGTACCAAGAGGTGCAAATAAGGGGAAAGTGATGGTGGGGCAGGAGGAAGGTAAAAGGAAATGAGGAAGGACCTAGGAAGCAAAGCAATGGATAGAGGTGTAAACATAGCGGTGTACATATGTAAATACATTAATCCACAAAAATAGAGGTATTGGCCTATGTACATATACTTATATGGCAATACATGGAGGTAGTGGATGGACTTCAGGCCTCTGCTCATACCCTCCCTCAATACAAGAACACTTTGTTCTAATAACTTGGTATTCTGTGATGCTCAGCTTCCTGACAAAATTGCTGAAGACAAAATGGGTGCATAAGCAAATGTGGTGAGGAAGGTGGATGGTGCCTGCCTATTAAAAGATATAGCATCTGGGGCCTTAAAAGCTTGAAGTTACACAAGCCACCATTCAGCAGAGAAGCAACAAGTCCCCCTGGAAGAAGCACACCACCGGCACGATCATGAGGAGTCATAGGGACTGGGTAATAGGCATCAGCAGATACATAACAAACAAACAAAAGCATATTGTTAAGAACTAGGGGGTTGGAGCAGAGATCCAAAGCCCATCTGTAGACGATGGAACAGTCCCCCCACAGAGGGGCCACAAGAAAGGGATGAGTCAACCAGGGTGCAGTAAAGTATCGATGAAACACGCTATATTCCTCTGGTTCCTGGAGGAATCCTCACCCCCCACTACCATGACCCGGTGCTGCTTCTCAATTCTCACTAGACCGGAACATGTACACAGGTATAGATAAGAGATGGGAGCTCATGGCACACAGAATCTAGGAACAGGAGTGGGAATAGTACTACCAGAAGGGTAGAGGGAAGAGGGGGAGAGGAAGGGAGAAAGGAGGAACTGATGACAATGACTGGCAAATAACCACACACCCCTCTCTGGGGGGAAGAACAGCAGAAAACATAGGGGAAGGGAGACTGGTTGGTGTGAGATATGAAAATAATAACAATGTATACTCTATTGAGGGGTTATGTGGGGGTGGGGGTAGAGGAGCTGATACCAAAGGCTCAATAGAAAGTAAATGTCTAGAAAAAAATGAAGGCAACATATGTGCAAATTTGCCTGATGCAAGCGATGTATGGATTGTAACAAGAGTTGGAAGAATGACCAATAAAATGATCTTTTAATAATAATTTAAAAAATACCCAATTGCTTCCCAAATATTTGTGTCTTTGGTAGTTTTACAAGTAATGTAACATATTTGTTATGCCCATGTCCTCTAAAAAAAGGAACTATAATTTACACATTTGTCTATATCCATGCCTATATCTATATTTATATCTGTAACACAGTTGCTGTTAAATCCATTCCCACTCAAGGAGGTTCTGAGTGTAACAGAATCTCTGCCCCTGAAGTGGGGTGTTAAGATCATTCCTTTCTTGTGGATGAATTACTTTCTGTAATTTTATTTTACTCTACTATTGTTATTTTACAGTTAGAGCTTTGTTTTTGTTTTTTTTCAATGATTGTCTTGTTTTTTCCAATTTATAGTGACCTTATGTACAACAGAGCGAAACACTGTCTCGTTTCTTTTTCCCCCTCTAGATGTTTGAAATGAACCTGTCACTAAAGACTCCGAGCTCACTTCAGTTTCACTTTTCCTCTTCACTCTTTAGCCCCTCAGATGACTATTTAAGTCAGAAGGATACATAATCTGGAGGTTTCCACTCATTTTTGTTTTTGCTTTTTAAAATTTTATTTTGCTATTTAAAGAAGCATAGTCTATATAGTCTACAGAGCCCATCTCAACAAATTAGATTCAGAATAATATCCCATTAAATCCTCATAAATGTGGTTCCCTTTCTTTTTCTTCCCATCCTATCTTCCCTCCCTTCTGCTATAATATACTATCCCTCCGCAGTCTTTTGGCATTTGAAATACCAGTGACAAAGCTTCTAGTATCATAGCACCACACAAGGCACCACACTATGACAGACTGACAGACAGCAAGGTCACCCAACATGAACGGGCTTCAGCGGACCATCCAGACGAATAACAGGCAAGAAAGACTTCACTCCTCACTTTGGAGGAAGAAATTGCTGAGCGCTGAGAGCCTTGAAATAGCTGAGAAGTCACTGAGAGCCTTGCAAAGCTTCCAAGCATTTTCAAATATTGAAAGCCTAAATAAAGGAAGCAGACCATTGTCAGAAATACTGCCAGCAGATGGGCCTCTCAGGTATGAAGGCATTCAAAATGTCACTGAAGAGGAGATGGTTTCTTGGTGGGAGTCAACCATGGTGACGTGTTTCAGGTAAAACCTGCAGGAGTGGAGCCTTCAGGATCTTCATTTGTTGGTTGGGCATGACTCAAGGTAAAGAGAAACAGCTGAAAAACCTTCTAATGATTGGAACTCTGAATGTGCAAAGTATGAATTTAGGAAAATTTGAAGATGTCAAAAATGAAATGAACACATGAAAATTGATATCCTAGGCATTAGTGAGTTCAGTGGCCTGATAGTGACCATTTTGAATCAGAAAATCATATGATTTACTATGCCAGGAATAACACAGTCAAGAGGAATGACCTGACATTCATTGTCAGAGAGGATCTTGCTAAACTCATCATGAAGTAAAATGCTGTCTGTGAGTGGATTATATCTATCCAACTTCAAGGAAATCTGATCAGTACAATGATTGTTTAATTTTATACATCAACCACAAAAGACTTTACCAAAGACTTTAGTTGGAAATTGATCAAATAATGCAATCAAAATGCATTAATAGCTATTGGAGATTGGAATATAAAAGTTGGAAACAAAGAGGAAGCAACAATCATTGGAAAATTTGGACTTGGTGATAGAAATGAAGCTGGAGATTGCATGATAGAATTTTGCAAAACCAATAACTTGTTAATATCAAATATTTTTTCAACAACACACAACACATGGCTTTCCCCAGATGGAATACACAGATATCAAACTGACCACATTTGTGGGAAGACATGATGGAGAAGCTCAATATCAGCAGCTAACTAGGGACTAACTATGGAACAGATCATCAATTGCTCATTTTCAAGTTAAAATTGAAGAAAATGAAAACAATCCATGAGAGTCCAAATATGACCAAATAAGTCTATCCTATCTGAATTTCTAGAACATCTCAATAACAGATTTGATGCATTAAACATTAACATTAATGACAGATGATCTGGTGAACAGTGGTAGGACATCAAGACCAACATTGATGAAGAAAGCAATAACCATTAAAAAGACAAGAAAGAAAGAGAAGATCAAAATGGACATCAGAAGAGACATTGAAACTTGCTATTAACCATAGAGCAGCTAAAGCAAATTGAAGAAAGAATGGAGTCAAGGAGCTAAATAAAAAATATCAAAGGACAGCTCCGGAAGACAAAGACAAATATTATGACACGTGCAAAGATCCAGAGTTAGAAAACTGAGAGAGAAGAATGTGCTCAGTATATCTGAAACTGAAAGAACTCAAGAAAAATTCAAGCCTTGAATTACAATTTTGAAAGATTCTATAGGCAACATATTGAATGATACAGGAAGTATCAAGGGAAGATGGAAATAATACAAAATAACTGAACCAAAAAGAACTAGTAGAAATTCCACCATCTCAGGGGTTAGCATATGAGCAAGAACCAATGGTTCTGAAGAAAGAAGTTCAAACTGCACTGACTGCATTAGTCAAAAACAAGGTTCCAGGGATGGATGGATGAATACTGATTTGAATGTTTCAGCAAGCTGAAGGTGCACTGGGAGCACTCTATGCCAGGCAATTTGGAAGGCAGCTACTTGACCACCTGACCGGAAGAAATCCGTATTTGTTCCCATTCCAAAGTAAGATGATCTAACAGAATGCTCAAACTATAGTATGATATCAGTGATATTGCAAACATGCAAAACTTGCTTCAGATCATCCAACAACAGTTGTAGCAGTATATGGACAGGGAATTGCCAGAGGTTCAGGCCTGATTCAGAAGAGGACATGGAACAAGGGATATCATTACTGATGTCAGATGGATCTTGGCTGAAAGCACAGAATACCAGAAAGATGTTTACTTGTGTTTCATTGACTGTGCAAAGGCATACAACTGTGTGGATAACCCTGAGAAGACTGGGAATTCTGGAACACTTCCTTGTGTTCATTCAGAACTTGCATATGGATGAAGAGGCAGTTGTGAGACCAGTACAAGGGCATACTGCATGGTTTAAAACCAGGAAAGGTATGCATTAGAATTGTATCCTTTCACGATACTTGTTAAATGTACATACTGAGGAAATCATCAGAGTAGCTGGATTGTATGAAGAAAAGTGGGGCATCAGGATTGGAGGAAGGCTTATTAACAACCTGTGATATGCAGATGACACAATCCTGCTTGCTGAAAGTGAGGAGGAATTGAAACACTTGCTGATGAAGATCAAGGATCGCAGCCTACTAAACGGATTACAACTCAATGTAAGGAAGACCAAAATCCTCACAACTGAACCAATAGGTAAGTAATATTATGATATTTGAAGAAAAGGATTGTGTCTTTCTTGGATCCACAATCAATGTTCATGGAAACAGCAGTCGAGAGACCAAAAGAGGCATTGTATTGGGAAAATCTGCTGCACAAGACTTCTTTGAGTACTGAAGAGCAAAGGTATTACTTTGAGGACTAAGGTGCACCTGACCTAAGCCTAGATATTTTCAGTGGCTTCAGATGCATGTGAAAGTTGGACATTGAATAAGGAAGACTATAGAAGAATAAACGCATTTGAATTGTGGTAGTGGAGAAGAATATAGAAAGTACCATGGATTGCTAAAAGGACAAAATGATTTGTCTTTGAAGAAGTAAGGCCATCCTTAGAGTCAAGGATGGCAATACTTTGTCCTACAAACTTTGGACTTGTTGTCAGGAGAGACCAGTCCCTGGAGAAGGACAGCAATTTGGTAAAGTGGAAGAGAGGGGAAAAAGAGAAAGGCCCTTAACAAGATGGATTGACACAGTGGTGGTATCAAAGGACTCAGGCATAGGAATAATTGTGAGGAGGTGCAGGAGTTTGTCCTGTTGTGCATAGGGTTGCAGTGCATTGGCGCCAACACGACGGCACCTAATAAAAACCATGACAACTCCTCTTCCTGTTCCCACCTCTTCATCACCTTCAATATTTTATTATTTGGTGTAAAAATCACTTTTCCTTTTTTGGTTTTTCTTTGTGACAATGGTGTGATTAGATAACTATCTTTATAAGCATATTAAGCATAATATTGATTGATTAAGCATAATATTCTCTAGTTTTGTCCATACTTGTAGTATTTAAGAGAGTTGTCATATTATTTCTTATGATGCACAATATTCCATTGTACAAATGTACCAGAGTTTGTTTATCCATTCCTCTAAAATCAGAAGTTTTGGTGGTTTCTCGTTTTTTGCTATCATGGAACTTGCTGTAATAAACAGGTGTACACATGTCTGTTCATGTGGTGGAGTGGTTACATGCTGGGCTGCTAAATGCGAAGTCAGCAGCTCAAGATAGGGCTTTCTAACCTTGTAAAGAGTTACAGTCCTGGAAACCCACAGATGCAGTTCTACCCTGTCATATAGGGTCACTAGGAGTCAGATTGACTCATCGACAGTAAGATAGGTTTGGTACATATCCAGCAGAGAGATGGCTGAATCATAAGGTACTTGCATTTGTTTAAGGAAGTTTCATACTGATTTCCATAATAGTTATATAATTCTACATTTTAACCAGCAATGTCAGAGCATTCTGATCTCTCCTCATCCTCTCTAGCATTTATTATTTTCTGATTCACATTGTTACAACTGTCTCTGTGAGGCAGTATCTCATTGTTGTTTTAAATTGTATTTCTCTGATTGCTAGCAAGCGCAAACATTTCTTCATATGGTTGTTAGCTGTCTGGACGTCATCTTTGGTAAGTCTATTCATGACGTGTGCCCATCTTTGGTTGTGTTATTTTTATTTTTCTTGTTAAGATGCTGTAGTTTTCTATAGCTTTTGGATTTAGCCTTTTATCTGAAGTATCATTGTTAAATATTTTTTCCTGATCTATGCGTTCTCTTTTAACCCTTCATGAGGTCTTTTGATGTGCAGAAATGTTGTATTTTGAGTAGGTCCCATTCCTTTATGTTTTATTCTACAGCGTGGATACTTTTATTGCATTTGATATTGTTTATATTTCTTAGGTCCCTTAAGTTTGTCCCTATTTTTTCATTGATGGTCTTTATGTGTGGTTCATATTTGGGTCTTTCATCCATCTTGAGTTAGTTTTTGCCCATGGTGTGAAATATGGGCTCAGTTTCATTCTTTTGCAAGTGAAGATGTAGGTTTTTTTCCAGCAACATTTGTTGAAAAGCCTCTCTCGTTCCCATTTTATGTATTTTAGTCCTTCAGCAAAGATGAGCTTTTCACAGGTACTTGATTGTATTTCTGGATTCGCAATTCTAATCCATTGGTCTTCATATATATTACTGTACCAGTACCAGGCTATTTTGATTACCGTGGCTATGTAATAGGTTTTGAAGTTTTAAAGTGAAAGCCCTCCTACTTTGCTTTTATTTTTTAATAGTGTTTTATTTATCCTGAGTTTCTTTCCTTTCCATATAGTTGGTGAATAGTTTTTCCATTTCTTTGAAGAATTGTGGTGGCATTTGGATCAGAATTGCATTTAATTTGTAAAGTGTTTTTGGTAATATTGACAATTTCATAATGTTTAGTCTCTATATCCAGGAACATGGCATGTTCTATTTGTGTAAGTTTCCTTTGGTTTCTTGTAGGAGTGTTTGCCTTGTGTAAGACTTTTGTTTCTCCGGTAAGATTTATTCTTCATATTTTACCTCTTGTGTAGTTATTGTAAATGGTATTGTTCTTTTAATATCCTTTCAGTACCATCATCTTTAATATACATGATTTCAACTGATTTCTGTATGTTGATTTTATAGCCTACTACATTGCCAAAATTTTCAATTATTTTGAGGAGTTTTTTAATTGAATCTTTGAGTTTCCTACATATAAGATTATGTAATCTGTGAATAAAGAGCATTTTGTTTCTTCTGTGACTATATGAATGGTTTTAATATATTTTTGTTGTCATATAGTTCTAGCTAAAACTTCCAGGGCTATATTAAATGAAAGTGGTGATAAAAAGCAACCCTGTTAAGGTCCCAGTCGAAGGGAGAATATTCTGTTTCCAAGTTCTTTCAGTTAAGTTAGATCCTGGCCGCTGGTTTTGCACGTGTAACTTTTATTATGTGGAGGAATTTCCTTTCTATTTTATTGTATTGAGTTTTTTTCATCAGGAATAGGTGTTGAATTTTAGCAAATGCCCTTTTCTGCATCGATTGATATAATACAGTGATACTTCAGTTATCAAACTCAAGTCGCCCCATATTCATGTTGAAACACCAAAAAGTTCAAGAACAGAATATATTTTTCAAATCAGAAATAATGGAATACAATATAATTGGTTCTGAGGCCCCCAAATTGCACTTACAGATTCATTTTTTCAGGACTTTAAATCATTATGGAGACTTTTAACTTTACATATCACTATCTTGGATATGCTATGACCATTAAGTTGTGTCTGATTTATCCCAATTAACAGTAACTTCAGCCTCCTCAATGGTCTGTACCCCCCAACCCCGCACCCCAGGTTAACCACTTCACACTGTTTGCTACATTAGCTGCTTTAATCACCTTTTTAAAAAAACAATAATGTTGACTTCAGCCCCCAAATCAGCGAAGCAGCAATGTGATTCAAATTCTGCTGTGATTAAGAAATCACCTTGAACTCTATTGTACTCACAGTTTTCCTCTTAGCTTTACTGCTGGTATCCCTAACTTTCTTTGGAGCCATGCTTAAGATAGTTTACAAAAATAAAGCTGAAAAACGGTGTTTTAATACACCAACACAAGCACTATATGTTGTCTGATCAATAGTAGCACTTAGACTGCAGTATAGCTCCTCTATGTCCCAGGAGAGATGAGATGGTTGACTTACTCTTGGCCAGTACAGGTTTTTTAGAGTCAGATTTCCAGTTCCACTATTGAGCAAAGCTATGAACACTGATCAGATGTTTTTGAACTTTACTGTTCGAGTAATGGAAATTTCTAAGTTGGAGCTGTTTAATAACTGATGTATTACTGTAATGTGCTTTTTCTTCTTTATTTTATTTATGTGGTGATTTACATTGATTGATTTTGAATATTAAACCATCCTTGTATATTTAGTATGGATCTCACTTGAGCAGGATGTGTTTTTTTCAGTGCTCTATTGATTCTGTTGGCTAGGGTTTTATTGAAAACATTGGTGTCTACATTCATTGTTGTACTGTGGTGGTTTGTATGTTGCTGTGATGCTGGAAGATAAGTAACTGGTATTTCAAATGCCAGCAGGGTCACCCAAAGTGAAAAGGTTTTAAGTGGAGCTACCAGGCTAGGAACAGAAAACAAAGAAGGACTTGGCTCCCTACTTTGAAGGAAGGAACTATTGAAAATCTTATGCATAACTTCAAAATAATGTCATATTCTGAAGACCTACAAAATGGGAGCTGAACATTTTTTGAGATAGTGCTGAAGACCACACTCCTCATAATCAGACCAATAGGGAAATATACTTTGGACATATTGTCTATCCTGAGACCAGTCCCTGTAGAAGGACAGCATGCTTGGTAAAGTGAAAAGGCAGTGAAACAGAGGAAGGCCTCAATGAGATGGATTGACACAGTGGCTGCAACGATGGTGAGGAGTACAGGCATAGGAGGTGCAGGACCATGCAGTGTTTTGTTCTGCTGTGCATCGGCTTGTGTAGGTTGGAACTGACTTGATGGCACCTAACAACAACAACAACAACAAAATAATATATTTACTAGAGCTATTGCTCTGTAATTTTCAATTCTGGTGATGCACTTGGCTGGCATAGATATAAAAGTTCTAGTTGCTTTATAAAATGTGTTAGGCAGAATTTGGCCATTTTTATGTTGTGAAATAGTTTATATAGATTTGGCATTCTCTAAATGTTTGGCAGAATCCCCAGTGAAACCATTTGATTCTGGACTTTTTGATGTTGGGAGATTTTTTATGACTACATTTGTTTCTTCTCATGTTATAGGCTTGTAGAGGTTTGCTACATCCATCTGTAGTAATTTAGGTAAATAATGCCTTTCTAGAAATCGATCCATTTCTTCCAGATTTTCAAATTTGTTGGAATACAATTT
>NW_022111365.1:9438381-9439339 GCF_000313985.2 Echinops telfairi
CAAGTTCATGTTGTTTAATTTTTCTGAATCTTTGTTTATTTTCTTTCTAGTTGAACAATCTTTGCTAGAAAGTGATGTATTGAGTTCTCTTAGTATTATTGTATTATGTTCTATTTGTCTCTTCATTTCTCTAAGAGTTTGGTTAATTTATTTTGATGACCTTTCATTTCCTGCAAATATATTAATTGTAGTTACGGTTTCTCATTCAACTAAAGGTTTGTCTCTCATTATAGACTTTGATGCCTATTTTGTCTGATATTAACACTGCTAGTGCAACTTTCTTTTGACTGCTGTTAGCTTGATATATATTTTTCCCATTACTTGATTGTAAGTAGCATATTACAGGCTTATGTTTTCTTTTTTTTTAATTAAAAAACTTTTTTTAAAGATCTCTTTATTAGGGGCTCTTACAACTCTTATAACAATCCATACATCAATTTTACCAAGCATAGTTGTACATATGTTGCCATCATCATTTTTTAAACATTCACTTTCTATTTGAAACTTTGGTATCAGCTCCTCTTTTTTCCCTCCTTCCCCCACCTGCCCACCCTCGTGAACCCATGATAAATTATAAATTATTATTATTTTTATATCTTACACAGACTGCTGTCTCCCTTCACCCACATTTCTGTTGTTCTTCCCCTTGGGGTGGGGGTGGGGTTTATGCGTCCATCATTGCGATAGGTTCCGCTTTCCTCCCCTCCTCCCACCTTCTCAGGTCCTATTATTTTAAATAATTTTATATACTATGAAATAGCAACATGGCAATTGTTCACATTTTTAAAAACATTTTGATACTTTATTTATTGTGGACTTTTTGTGCATTCGTTTGGTTTAAAAAATTTTAAAAATTATTTTATTGGGGGCTTGTACAATTCTTATCACAATCCATACATCCATCCATTGTGTCAAGCACATATGTACATTTGTTGCCCTCATCATTCTCAAAACATTT
>NW_022111365.1:9442651-9444375 GCF_000313985.2 Echinops telfairi
ACTACTTTCTTGCCTGAATGGTTTTGGTAGAAATATCTGAGCTAATCCTAATTTGTCAGACAAATTTAAATGTTAATAGTTAAATATTTAAGTACTTAAATCTTCTTGGTTTGGGGGTTTTATTGGCAAGTTACCAGTAAATGGCTCTTGGAGATAGAATAATGCTAGAAATTTTCAGTAAGTGCTGTTTCAGACAAATTCAGTCTTTAGTTTTCTTCTCTTAGGAAACTATAATTCATAAGGGCATTTAAAAGATATTCACTTCTGGCAATCCTGAAGAAGACTGTTTACCAGGAGTTTTAGCCCTATAACTTATATTAGCACTAAAAGTTATGATTCTTGGCTAGGAAAAGTTTTCACTGGGACTTTTAGTTCCATCTTTGGTTAACTTTCGGACAGCTCAAACTCCACATCATTATTCGGTACTGCTGCTCCATTGTTTGTTTCTTTAGCTCCAGGTAGTATTCTGAGACTGGCTGTCAAGTCAAGGTTAGTTATTCCTAAAGCTCTCACTGCACTGGCCTTTGCTATTTCTCCCAGCTCCATTTGATGTTTTTCGATTCAGTGAAAGGGGGGGTTAGCTCTGTGACCTGGTGGGAGCCCTTCCCATGAACCTTCATTCCTGCGGATAGTGGGTGCTGCTGAAGCAATAGTTTGGAGGGCGCTGTGCATGCCTGGGCCAGCCTATCTGCAGACCAACCCTGGGAGCAGGAACTGGAGCAGGAGCATGGACTGCTGGTGTTGCAGAGGGGTTGTGACCGATTCAGGAGTGAGGTCTGCTCTAAGAATAGGAGCACAAGTAGTGTCTGCACTTCCACTGATGGAGCCTCCTGGCACAGGTCCGTGACTTGTCCCTTCTCAGGGGCTGGCTGTGACTGCAGGACAGCAACTGCATGGAGACGCAGGTGCTGGAGCTTCTGGAAGGAAGGCTGGTGGAGTTCGAGGAAGACAGGTGGCTGGGGCTGCTGGTCATGGGGAATTCCTTCTGTGGACAGCCTGGTCACAAGTCATTCACGTAGTTAGACATCTTTCTCTGTGGCCTTGGTCACAGTGAGACCATAATCCCTTCCTGGAAACTCAGGCTTCCACAAGCCCTCCACACCTCTCTCAACATGAAGAGAAAGGCCCGCAGGACACCTTTCTGTCAAAGGTTAGGATGAAACATGGGTTGACTAACCCAATTTTGAACCGCAACTTTGCAACCTGTACATTCAGCATCCTGAGAGGAATTGTGCACGGAGCTCACAGACATGCTCTAAAGTACTAGAAGCCAGCCTCTTGTATTTTGATCTTGAGAAATTTATTTTTGAAATCACTGATTCTTGTTTCCATTGTTTCAATCCTGCTATTTTGTTCTTTCACAATGTTATCAAGTTATAATATTTTGGGTGTTTGCCTTTTGTTGAATTATTTCTAGCTTTCATTCATTTTTTAGAATTGTCTTTTAGAGAATTTCTGAGTACTTGAATTGTAGATGCCCCCCCCCTTTATTTGTCCTATTCCTATCTAATTTTTCCTCCATTGCTGTAACTTCTCTTATGGGTGTATCCCTGGTCCTCTCTTCCTCCAGGAAGTCCTCTGGATCTTTGTCTATATATGCTATGGTTGAATGAGTTGTATTCTCTTGTTTCTGAAAGTGTGCAGAGATGGACGGTTGCTTCCAAGATGTAGTGTTATTATTTGCTTATTTGTTTTTTATGTTTTCCTATGAATACAAAGTAAGC
>NW_022111365.1:9445875-9448429 GCF_000313985.2 Echinops telfairi
ACCCTCGATCTTCATCAGCAAGTGCTTCAAGTCCTCTTCACTTTCAGCCAGCAAGGGTGTGTCCTCTGCATATGGCAGGTTGTTAATAAGCCTTCCTGCATTTTGATGCTGCACTCTTCTTCATATAGTCCATCTTCTCAGATTATTTGCCCAACACACAGCTTGAATAAATATGGAAAAAGGATACAACCATAACACATAACTTTCCTGATTTTAAACCATATAGAATTCCCTTGTTTTGTTTGAATGACTGTCTCTGGGTCCATGTATATGTTCCACATGAATACAATGATTTGTTCTGGAATTCCCATGCTTCAAAATGTTATCCATAATTTGTTATGATCCACACATACATTGCATGGCCAATGCAACACAAATAAGCATCTTTCTGGTATTCTCTACTTTCAGTAAAGATTGATCTGATATTTGCAATAATAACTATTGTGTCAGGTACTCTTCTGAATCCGGCTTGAAATACTGGTAGCTGCTTGTTGATGTACTGCTGCAACCTTTGTTGGATGATCTTCAGCAAAACTTTACCTGCATGTGCTAGGATGCTGCTCAATAATGTCCACATTCTGTAGAGTCACATTTCTTTAGAATGGATCTCTTTCAGTCAGTTGGACAGGTAGCTAGTTTCCAAATTCCTTGGAATAGGTGGGTGGCTCCTCTGGTGCTTCATCAGCTTATTGAAGCATTTCAGTTGGTATTCTGTCAATTCCTGGAGCCTCCTTTCTTTCACTTATACCTTTAGAGCAACGTGGACTTCTTCCTTCAGGACCATTGTTTATCGTTCTTATGCTACCTTTTGAAATGTTTGCATGTCTATCAGGTCTTTTAGATACAGTGACTGTTCATGTTCCTTTCATTTTCTTTTGATGCTTCCTGCAGCATTCAACATTTTGCCTATAGAATCTCTCAATATTATAATCCGAAGTTTGGGATTTTCTCTATCATTTCATCTTGAATCTGTGCTACGTGACAGGGAACAAGGCAGCACGCTGAGGATTTTATTCCCTCTGGTGGCATAATTCAGTTATGTGTTGGGCTGCTAACCTCAAGGTCAGTAGTTTGAAGCCACCAGCTGCTCTGAAGGAGAAAGATGAAACATACTACTCCTATAAAGCATTGAAGTCTCACTTGATGGCAGTGAGAATTTTTGTTTTTGTTTTTTAATAAAATCTCCAGGACTATCAACATAGGGCTCAATTTTACCTAGAAAAGCCCTACCCCTCAGAATCTTCCACTACCAACCTGAAGGACTCATAATAGATTAAGATATAACCTAGGCATTTTTGAAACCAGTTAGTCCATTGCTTCCTTGCTAACCTTTGCATGCAGAATGTGGGGCTGCCTGGACGGACTCTCTAAGTGGTGATGACATATTTCGGGAAGGAGGCATGATCAGGGCTCTCTTCATAGATGTGCTAATCTCAGGTCAACTTGTTTCAAGTTTCTGGAGCCTCAAGACATTTTTAAAACCTTTTGAAAATAGTGGGGCATTTCAAACACATTAGTGGCTGATTTTACTTTCAAAGAACCTTTGAATTCATCTAGTTTTAGACAATCACTAAAGAATCAAATGAAATGTGAAGATGCTAAGCAATATTCTACAAAAGATTTCTAAAGTATCTTGGTATTTGATAATATTACATGGTTCCTGTAAATGTCTAGAAAATAATGATGGCAGCATATGTACAAATGTGCTTGATACAATTGATGGATGTATTGTGACAAGACCTGTAAGAGCCCTCAATAAAATGTTTTAAAAAAAGAAGAAGATATAGGTGGAGTTTAGTTTGTCTATCAGGCCGCAGCTTGATGACCTCATTTGGAAGTGCAACCGAGATAAATGGCTCTCTGAAGGCCAGCCCCTCTCTCTCTGCCTTTCCCTTCCTGTTGATGAGCCACGCAGATGTGGCCACTGCCATTGGATCCACCAGCCTGTGATCTTCCTACATGCTGCATCATTGCATGTGGTTGCATGAATCTGAAGAGGGACTTATGGACTATTATTGGGGGCTGAGTTGTTTTATTGATGCATGGTTACTTCTTGATATAAAGGTCTTTCACATATACATATATGAGTGTCACTGGATTTGTTTCTCTAGTCAACCTGGCCTAACACACTGGAAAACCATCTACTTTCTTTACCACCCTTCATTGTAGCACCCTTTGTACAGCAATCTCCTCCTGAAGGTGAGTGTGGAGTAGAGCCATGCTATAAGATTGGGGCAAGACCTCCCCCCAACGAGAATTTATTTCAAAGGACAGCATTGCATGTGCAGCTCTGGGAGAGGGACATATCTGATCGGAGCACACATGAGCAGATGAAGGGGGAGGAGGAGAGAGTGCTGCAAATCCTGGCCCACTAGGCCGTGAGGACGATGATGTTCCCAATTAGAGCAGCCAGTCCACAGAGAGGACCACATGGCCGGCCTCACTATGAGACATGATGCCCTTCACTGACCCATAGCCCTACTGGGGACAACACCAGAGACACAGTATGGGAATTGCACCCGATCCGATCCTGCCATATGGAGGAAAAATACTA
>NW_022111365.1:9450165-9452709 GCF_000313985.2 Echinops telfairi
TTTTTTTCTATTGGAATATTTATTTCTCTATGAATATTTTATAATTTCATTGACTTGATGGAAAATGGGAAGATTTATAAAATGATCAGCTTATTGTGCTCCCCCGGTCCTAGAAAGTACAACCCTTATTTTTCCTTCAGTGATTTATGAGTTAAAAACCTGTATACTAATCTGACCTTCCCTCTTGGCCACCAAAGATGATTAAATACTTCAGAAGACTGCGATCTTCTGCTTAGACAAATACAATTTGTTTAATATCTTCATCACTTAATCATCAAAACACCAAACGATAATTGGGTTCTAATTTGAGTTTTGGATCTAGTTGTGAGTGTTGGGCACACATTTTGGCTTCCTTGTGTTGGCAATTGTGGAATTCCTCATCAAAGAACATTAGTTAAATGTGAGTACTGACTTATGGGTTACATTGAAGAACATCTGTTCTTGAGACTCAGGGTCCAAAAATCTCATTTATGGGGAGCAAGTCCACAGGTGCCAAATACCAAGAAACAAGAACGTGCCTGCTCTGGATTGGGACTGGGAGCTCATTTACATGATGCTAAACAAACAGATGAGAAAAGTGGAGAAATATAGTTCAAATGGCATTGCCCGCCAGGGTTGTTACAGTTTTTACCCCTTTTAAAATAAGAATTTCATTGAATTCATTAATTTTTTTTTTTTTTACTGATGGCCTGTCTTGTACTTGACACTGGGTTAGCTGATAGTGATGATCTCACCAGGCAAGTTTTCTTTCTCTAGAAAGAAATCACATGAGTGAGGTAGATGAGCAGTGAGTCAGGTTGTCATCATAGGTGCTGTGAGGGCCAAGGTCCTGTGTATGAGGACATGGTCAGGAGGTAGGCACAAGAGATGACCCCCTAGAGGAGAGGTAGGTTACACTGGAATTAGATAAGAGAGCTGGCAGACAGAGGGATGTGGAAAGAGGAGGAAGGCTGAGAGAGAGGGTTCTGTTCATCTGTTTCTATGTAATAAATGACTCTGAAATTTAGTGGCTTAAAACAACAGCAAACATTTCATTACCTCATGGATTTTGTCAGTCATGCATTTGTCAGTGCAGTCACAGAGGATGGAGTCAGAAAGACTGTTTTGGAAGGGAGATTCCAGAATCATTTACTGGGACTTTACCCTGACGGTTCCTTTCGCTTGCTTCCCTTACACTTTATTTGTTGTTGTTGAGCATATACACAGCAAAGCACATATCATTCAATAGTGTCTACATATCCAACGGAATAAGACTGTATTATTTGAGTTCACTTACCCTATTCTGAATTGTTCCCCTCTCAATAACATAAACTCACTGCCCCCGAAGGTTCCTATCTAATCTTTTGAGTTATTGTCAGTTTGATCCCATATAGATAGTTTTTAAAAAGGCATAATGCTCAAGGCATACCTTTTTTTACTAGTTAAGCTAAACTATTTTTTGTAAAGTAGAAATTCAGTGAAAAGGAGATGGATTGACACAGTGATTGCAACAGAGGGCTCAAACGTAACAGTAATTTTGAGCATGGCGCAGGATCAGCAATGTGTCCTGTGTGGCTCATCCCTATGTGCACTGAGTTGGCGCTGACGTAATGGCACCTAACAATGACTGTTAGGTTTTGAGTCAACTTCAGGGGGGTTTACTTTGCTTGTTTCCAGTTTAAAGATCGTCTTAGGGCAGTAGTTTGAGGGTTCATCCACCCTCCATGACTCCAAAAAGTCTACAGTCCATGAGAATTTGAAATTCTACTTTGTATTCCCCCTTTTTTGGTCAGAATTTTCTAAGGAATCGTGGATGAAAGTGTTTAATGATGGCAGTCAAATGACATCTGGTTCTTCTGGGGTAGTGCAATTAGCCACACGTTGCGTGTTATTCTCCTATCCCAGACTCATTTTTCTTCCTTTTCCTCTCTGTGGTCACAGGCTAGTTTTGCTGGATGTTAAAAGTGAGGCAAAATAGCCTTGCAAATTTGGATGTGTTAATCAACACTGCATCGATTCTGACTTTATTGCAACCATATATAACAGAATGAAATATCTCTTGCTCTCCCCCATCCTTATAATTTTTTAGTATGTTTTCAATATGTTTATGTTTTGATATGTTTGAATCCTTTGTGGCCATTGTATCAGTTCATTTAATGGAGGTGCTCCCTCATTTTTGTTAGCCCCCCTTTTCACCAATGAGATTGAACAGGCCAACCTAACTCATATTATCTGGCTCAGATTTTGAACTTCACCCTGCACTGGCCCCTTGTTCATTGTCTGCAAGACTGAGGCTATTGACACTCAGTCTGAGCTCCAGTACACTAGTGGAGGATACTCTTCCTTTAGTCCAGCATCTGCACTGAATCCTCCTGAGGATGAGTGGGATGCCTCGTGTTGTTCAAAACATTTTATTCAGAGGTACCTATCTCCTGGGACAGCAGCACTTGGAGCAGTGGGCAAAGGGTAAAATGTGTGTGGGTCAAGAGAGATAAGGATGGCCACAGAAATCACCTGTCCCATTCAGGCACCATAGTCACCTGACCAGCTGGGGGACCTGCAGGT
>NW_022111365.1:9453493-9473538 GCF_000313985.2 Echinops telfairi
TAGCTGGTCCACCACCACATTTTAGACTTTGGGAGTGGGTGGTGGCCCTGGGCCCCTAACTTTCCTCAGAGAAGCTGGAGTCAACTCTGCTGTGTCTACTGTATGGCAACATCATGTGTGTCAGAGTACAGTTGTGCTCCATCAGGCTTTACTGACTGATTTTCAGAAGTAAATCATCAGACTTTTCATCTGACATGCTTCGGGGGTGGGGGTGGGGTGGGGGGGTGGAGTCACAAACTATGACTCTTTCAGTTTGCAAGACAAGTTCATGCACCATTCAGGGTCATGTCAAAGAAGATCCTGGCTCTGAATTCTCCTTGCCCCGAGGGTCATCAAACTCCATGGAATGGTCTCTTCTGGAAAGAAATTTGGGCAAGGGTAGCAGTAGGGCAGGGCTGGCATATAGGCAGGAACCCTGGTCTGAAGTAGCCCTTGAAAATTAGGCTGCACCATAATCTCCTGTGAACCTTTACATCTACAGCGATCCATGATATGAATATGCAGTGGGGCAAGGAAGTGTGTGCCAACAAGGTTTCAGGAGATCTTAAGCCTGCATAGGGCTAGGGCTGCTTCTCTGGGGGTGGGATCATGAGCAAGGACCACCATCAGGGTCAGATCAAGGCCTGCAGGTGGATGTTTCCAGCCCCAATTGGCCCTCTGAAGAGGTGGTGAGTGGCATGTGCAGGATTCGGTTTGCTAACTCATTGTTTTCATGCTGGTGCCTGGCCTGAGACACCTCTCTGCTCATCCAGACTAAATATCTGAACTATGTGGGAGGTTCACACAAGACACTTATACTGGGTTATCTGAGTCATATGCAAATATGTAAATATGACTCTTATGTGGCCTATCACTCATTAGACTGAAGTCATAACATATCAAATACTTAAACTCGAATGTTTCTGGAATCCCAGGGTTTTACCTGACACAAGCTCCACCTAGGTCCCTCTGACATCCGAATCTATCACTCTTTCAGTTTGTTTAAGCATCCCCAGGGCCAGGGCGATTTCTAGTTCCCAAAGCCATTCATCTCACGGAGCTCTAAGCATTTGAGATGCCATTCCCACACTGAGTGTAAATCAGCTCCTTGCAGCTCCTCCTGGACCTGATCGTGACACAGATTGATGGAGATATCCAGTGCAGCCTTACGTCTTCCGAAATGTAAACTAAAGAGTATTTTTCAGAGCTTCCTGTGTAGATGAACCACCTAGGCATCTAGTGGAAACGTGGACTGGGAATCCAGATTTCTCACAAACATCCAGGTAGCATGGAGGCTGCTGCTCAGAGTAGTGATGCTGGGGATTAGGGGGGTTCTGGGAGGCCTGTGAGGACCAAGTTCCAGATCTGGCTTTTCAGCTAGGGCAGTGGTTCTCAACCTTCCTGATGCTGCGACCCTTTCATACAGTTCCT
This sequence comes from Echinops telfairi, assembly GCF_000313985.2. Classification (NCBI taxonomy): domain Eukaryota; kingdom Metazoa; phylum Chordata; class Mammalia; order Afrosoricida; family Tenrecidae; genus Echinops; species Echinops telfairi. The sequence continues at coordinate 9,454,904 of NW_022111365.1, forward strand.
CATGTGGTGGTGACCCCCAACCATAAAATTCTTTTTGTGGCTACTTCATAACTGTAATTTTGCTACTATTATGAATCACAACGTAAATATCTGATATGCAGGATGTATTTTCATTATTACAAATTGAACATAATTAAGCATAATTAAATCATAGTGATTAATCACAAAACAATATGTAATTACATATTGTGAAGTATTTTTGTGTTTTCTGATGGTCTTAGGTGACCCCTGTGAAAGGGTCATTTGATCCCTAAAGGAGTCATGACCCACAGGTTGAGAACCGCCGACCTACTGGCTCTGTGATTTGGGAAGGCATTCACTTCCCAGTGTCCCAGTTTCATTTGGGTAGATTAAGGTTAATGGCCATATTGCTCTCCTAGCTTTGGAAGGCGAAAAGGGGTGGGCACTTGGTCACTTTCAGCTTAACAGCCCGAGAAACCTTGCCATTTCCTTGAGTTGCTACCCGAGTATGTTACTTGGGGGCCATGACTCACAGTGGGCAGCTACTATACACTAAATTGAAGATGTGGGCATGTCCTTATCTACATTTTCCCCCAAGCAATGTGTTTTCATATTTTTCACCACTATCTCATTAAATGAGCAGAAAGCTCATGCTTCCTACTCCGGTGCAGTTACACTCTCAGAAACCCACAGAGTCAGTTCTACCCTGTGCTACAGGGTTGCCATGAGCTGGACTTTGCTTGATGGCAATGAGTTTCATCCTACTAAACACTGCAGTAGAAATACCGGAGACTCTGGGCAACGGGACCAAGAAACAACCTAATGATAAACGGAGAAAGATTTATGTTGTCAAGGATTTCATTTGCTTGAATCCACAATCAACGCTCATGGAAGCAGTAGTCAAGTACTGAGGCCTGCCAGAAGAATGAAAAATCTGTCTTGGAAGAAGTGTAGACAGAATATTATTTAGAAATGAGGATGGCTTATCATTTGATAGCCCTTTTGACCCATTTTAAAGCTATTTCAGTTTTTCTTTTAAAAGTGAATGGGAAATAACTGTGAATTAAGCACCTGGTGAATCCTCTGTCCCTGGACCAGGGATGTGATTAGCCTTCCAATCCCTTAGCCTTGGAAAGGGATTGTTGTAGATATATTTAGGCTAAAATTTAGCACTATATCATTTGATCTCCCTTATGACCCATTTAAATTTGTTCTAATTTTAAGTATTTTCTTATTTCTTTTCTATTGAGGTTTTCATTTGTTATTCTTGTTAGTTTTTTAAAAAAGTTTTTCTGTATATGAAATCTATACATAGATATACATATATCTCTATCTATAGATAGGTAGATCTATAGAGACAGTACCAGAATTAATGGTTTCTTGGGGATATGGCAAGAAATGGGGAGCTAATCATGAACACAAAAATGAAAATATTCTAAAACTGATTGTGCGGGTGATTGTACAACTCTTCTTGATGTGATTGAACTACTGAATTGTATCATATGTACAGTATATGCTAACAAACTGTTGAAAAACCAAAAGAAATGAAGATGGTGAGACTTCATCTCGTGCACTTTGGACTCGTTATAAGAGCAGTCACTTGAAAAAGACATAAAAGAGGAGGGAGATGCTCAATGACATGGGCTGAAACAGTGGCAGCAGCAATAAGTGCAATGAGTGAAATCACATTCAGAAGCTGAAAGACATAGCAACAAGGGTCTGTTCTCAGAGGTAACACCAGCTCAGTTTGTATAGTGACGAGAAATGCTAATAAACAACTAGCTAGGTAAACACGTTATTATGTGGAATATGAATCTAGTTGCATTTGATTAATGTCACATTTGCTTGGTAGAATGAAAGCACGAATAAAGTGCACTAGAGAAGCACAATGCACTGTGTTTTGTTTGTTGCTGTGCTCCTCTCCTGTCATCTCACTGGACACGCTCCTCTCCTCCCAGGTGGTGTGGGGAGCCTCTCAGAAAACCCTGTTAAGTGGCTTAGCACAGAGAAACGTAATTGTCCTTCTCTGTTAGTTTTAGCTCATTGGTGGTAAGAGCAGACCTTATTATCACTATATTTTCAGGTCGCCCCCACCACGTCCAGTATCTGACATAGATTAGGAATGGCCAATGTCTGTTGGAGGGAGGAAGGGAAGATAGGGAAGGAGAAGGATGGAGGGAAACAAGAAGGGTGGCAAAGAGGGAGGAGTGACAAACAGGAGGGGAACAGCATTGGGCAAATGAGTTGATCGCCACTGGTTAGTAATTTTTGCCCTCTGCAGACACAATCTGTTTCTTGGAGACACAGACTACTTTGCCATTGTGTGATCTAGGTCCTCAAGCGAACTTGCTGAGGGTCCAGGTGTCTAGAGAGTTCCTGCTTTCTGATGGTAGCGGATGTTAAATCCCTGTTTCCAAGTATCTATTGTTATGTTATTAGATCTGCCGATGTTTCCAACTCCAGAATTAAGACAAAAGATGACTGGTTCTCAAACATAAGCTCACGGACAGTGTATTTTCCCATGGTGGGAATAGTTGCACTACCATTATTTAAATGAGGAAACTTTCTCATTGTTCTGTTAGAAAATTATTTTTCTGGGGCTGCTTCAACTATCTACTAGCCATAGCTATCTACTAGCCATATAGGCTACCCATAAAGATTTTGACTGAATCTTTATAGGTAGCCACATCCACCAGTATTGAGGTTGGTTATGTATATTGTATTTTCACAATGATGTTAAATGGAGCGACGGTATTAGTTAAGAGCAAGGAATATATCTAAAATCCTGAATACGTGTTCTGCTCCAAATGTGTGAATGAGCTCTGAGTGAGTTTGAGACTGGGGTTTGCAGCTTGCACTCCCCATGTCATCCCAGTCCTAGCAGCATCTCTGCAAATCAGCCGTGGGCTTGCCAGGGAGCCCATTCTGCCTCACGGTAACCCCGTGGAAGTCCAAGTAGGACCATGTTCCATAGACGGTATTATTTATTTATTTAAGAAGTAGCTTGCTAGGTCTTTCTCTGGAGGAGTCTCTGGTTGGATGTAAACATTCAACATTTCAGTTGGAGCCACGGTTAACTTGCAAATAGAGCAAGGGCCAGGTAGTTTGCTTAGTAACCTGGGACAGCACTTTCCCCTTAGCTGCTGGGGAAAGGTGCTTACTTAGGAGACAGAACAATGACCTTACTTCTATTCTTCCAGTCCAGTTTCCCACGGAGGACACATGCGTACAGACACAGACTGTTCTCAAAGGCATTCTGCTACTTTGACTTTTCAGATACTTTCCTCCAAATTCCAAGCACCAGGGGCTCTGGGAAAATGGCAGGCTTTTCTTGTTTGTTTGTGTTTTGAGACTAGGGCACTGGTACATGTTACCATTTAGGGATAGTTCTCTTCTGTGAATAGGGAATTTCCAGACAAACCTCTTCCCCTTGGGTGGTCAGGAGGCCGGTCTGGGTGTCGCCACCTTCCTGTGCCTGACCCTAGCAGGGAAGGCAGGCATCAGCAGGGTGAAGGAACAAGGATATCCTGGGCTGGGAGGGAGCCATATTTGGCCTCACATTCAATGGAAGACTCAAATATGAAGACAGCAGCCAGCAGGGACATAGGCTTGGGGTCTGTGTGAACCTTAAACCACCAGCTGGACAGGCCTGCTGGGCCGATAGCAGAAAGACAGGATTGGGAATAGAGTCATGCAGACAAATGGTTTCATTTTCTTAAGGTAGTCTTTTCTTTATCAGGAAACAGCCTTCAGACGAAAGTTCATCTTGTAAAGAAAACCCATCCTGTTCAAATACACATTTCAGTAAGGTGTTCCATTACCGTTGGTTAAGTTCATCTTACGCCAATTTTGCCTGAGAGTCAGCGAACACTGGATAGTGGTGGTTCTGGGTTAGATGGAGTCATGCTGTTTCTGCAGTGGTTCTGTGCGGGGTGTCCCTGGTATGAACTCTGTCTCACAGTAGCATGTTTGTCTGCAGGGGTCTTTCTACAAGAAGCCATTTCTGAGCAACTCAGAAGCTGTACACACTGCGAGCCCTGATCTGGGAAGCACTGGACCAGAGTAAACGTATGTCAGACTCTCCTTCAAGACGCAGTGGTCAGCAGACAGGCAAGAAAAGGGCAGGACGATGGAGAGGGGGAGGGGCTTGAGAAGGAGCACCGAGGAAGAGTTCATGGCGACAATACCCCCACAGAAAACCTGCTCTCTAAGGAGAACCCTTCATATGGGACTTCCTCAGAGTTTCCCATGTTCTTTTGGACTTTGAGGATTTCAAATGGCTAAGTATGTGGGCTTATCTATGTGTGTGTGTGTGTGTGTACATAGTTCTGCTTGTGTGAGGGTGTATGCATGTGGGTGTCAGAGAGAGAGAGAGAGATAGAGAGAGAGAGAGAGATAGCTGGTGGGTGGTGGGTGGGGAATAAGCTTTACTGGACTTATTTGGGGGGAAGATTAGTCTGCCTTGATTTTCAAGAAATGCCTTCCGTGGCAAAATCTTCTAAGTCATTGATGGTGATGAGCTCCAGGTTTGGAGCATCTCTGCCCTCCTCTTCTGAGTTCTGGAGAGGCTGCTCAGGGCATTGACCAGGCATGTTCTGGGTGGAATCCCTGGAAACCTGAGGGACACACTGTCGTCCAGCCTTATGGGGGCCCTGATGGCCCACAGTGGCCACCTTGGTGGTTCTGGAAGGACTTTCCTCCAGGAAGGTGGGAGTGGAGAGCTGGGAGGAACACCGCAGGGGTGCTAAGGGAGTCACAGGCAGGGGCTGGAGGCCAGGAAACAGCAGATGAGGATCAGTCAGTCCATCTGCCAGAGGTGCCTCTGGGCAGTCCCCTGTTGAGGATGGGATGGGGACCTTGAAATACTGGTCTGTCTCAGGGTCATAAAAGGTCTTGATTTTCACCTGGAGTGGCAAGTCAAAGACAAAGTACTCCCCAGACTGGGGGTCTTGGAGGACCTTATGTGTGGCAGGGTATGGAAGCAAGGGCTTGGCCAACTGAAGCTCCCTGGTCCTCCTCCTGTTGTGTTCTGAGAAGCTGGACGCAGAGTGGCGATGCATGGGAGAGGGCAGGGACCGGACTGAAGGGAAACTAGTTTGTCTGGCTGTCTCTTCAGGGGATGGCGGCCTCCACTCAGCCCTCTTTGAGTTCTCCACCCGAGGTCTTTCTTCCCAGAACTCACCAGGCCTTCCCTGCCCCTGGTCTATCTTTCGCCTCTTGTTGGCCAGTTTCTTTGCCCGCCGCAGGGCCTTCTCAGTTTTGGGTGGGACTGCAGGTGGCTTGCCTAGTGACCTCTCCAGCTGCCCAGGTGGCTCGGATCTCTCTGGAAGGTCTGCCGAATTAGAAACTGTGTCTACAAGGGAGTCTCTGAGAGAGAAAGGCCTGAGATCTCGTGTCGTATCAAGTTGGGAGTCACAGGTGTCCTCCAACAACAGGGTGTGCGGCTGGTCTTCCTTCTGGGTGACAGGAATAGGACTGGGACTGGCCCGACGGCTGCCTTGGGGAGGCCGCTCTTGAGGTGGCAAGCCCAACTCACTGGGAGTCTGGGAGGCATCATCCCGTATACTGCTGGCAGTGAGAGAGCACACACTCGTCCCCTCCAGAGAGCTGGGGTTGGGTGAAGCCACCATCTCACTGGACACCAGACTTTTCCCTAGGGCCCCAGCTCTAGGTGTCGATAATACATTATTCTTGAAATCTTGCATCTGCACTTCCCAACACATTCCCTGCAGGTCTGGAGGTGACTTTCCTTCTGTGTCATCTTCGGCAAAATCAATCTTGGACATGAATTTGAGAGCATTCGGTCTCACCTGGTCTGTGGAGCTTCTTCTGCTTCCCCCCACCACCACTTTAGGGAGCAACGGAGGATGTGGGAGATCCCCTTTTTCAGATGGATGGGAGGTCTCTGACTTGGCCATGCCTGGTGTTGGTTGGTGGTCTTCTGGGTCCTGGTGGACTGTCGGCCTCCAGTGCATGTCCTGTGTATTAGCAGGCACTGGGTGGGTAAGTGCTGGGGTGCTGGGAATTTCCTGGCTCTCCTCAGTTAGCCTTGGTGATTCCCTTTCTTTGTGGCCACTACTGGATGAATCCTCTAAGGACAAGGTCCTCAGGAGGGGCAGCATGATGGGCTTGATTATGGGGGTGGCCCTGAGGGTGTTGTCTTTAAGTGCAAATAGTATGTGCTTGTTCGAAGTGGAACATGGTGCCACTGTAAAGTCTGCAGCCTGTGGAGGGGCCTGACTTTTCCCAACCCAAGAGTCTCGTAAGCTCGCTTCTTCTATTGATGCCTTCCTTGGCGTCCCTCCAGAAACACTTCCATCCCCACTTTGCAACCCTGCTCCTTGGCTGATGTCATCCGTGCACATATTCCCATTATTTAAGTCAGAGCACAGTTGCCTGTCTCTCTCTCTGACACTCTCCTCATTCCTCTGACTTTCACCTGCACCCACATGGTTCTTCTTGTCTGTCTGGGGGCTGTTGATACACCATATCTTCTGCTGGTCCTCGAAGGAGGCAAAGGATTGATCCGAAGAACTGGTGCTGAATTTAGCCTTGCTTTGGAGACTTGGCATAAAATCAGACTGGCTGTCACTATAAAATACATCTTCCTCCTCAGGAGAAAGGGGTCCTGGGGAGGGCCTCTGTTGAGAGGTTGGGCTCTGCAGGTTGGCCTCTTGATCAGGCTCTTTGGGTTGTGAGTCTGATCTCGAGAACCCGTTTTGCACTTGGTGGGCCTGCAGCATCTCAGCACGTTTTGCAGTCTCAGGCTCTTGGCTGGAGAACTTCAGAAAGAGATGCTTTCTGAGGCTGTGCTGGCTGGAGTCGGGACCCCTACCTTGCCTCGTGAGGTTCAGATTCGCCTCTCCGTTGGCATTGTTCTCACAGCCGTGTGTCTCTGTAGCCTCCCCATTGACACAAAATGAGGCTTTGACAGTAGTTGGAGGTGAGCTAGGAGTTGGGTAGTTGTCTGCAGATGACGCATTGGCATTGGCTCTCAGGTCCTTTTGGGTGCTGACGTATGGTGCAGTAAGAACATCTGATGTTCTTTCTTTAGAAAACTGACCTGTAGGACTGTCCACAAGCCTATTAGGAAAGATTACTCCATTAGTAACAATCTCTTGCTTGCCATTGACCTTATCACTGACTTTCTCATCAACATCTTTCACATCAACACCTTTCAAGAGACGGTTGGGACTGTACGTGCTTTTCACATGCTTGCGAACATCCTTGAGATTAAACAGCAGGCTAGGGGCTTTAGATTTGTAACTATCCCAGGACTGTCCCTCATCTGGTTCTTTCTCCTGGTACCCATTGGACTGTCCTTGGGGTGATGGGATCTCCGTTGACTGGCTGTTCAATGAGTCCAGGACATGCTTGGTGGGGATGATGGGTGTCAAAAGCTTACTGATGTTAAAAGGAGGAGTATAATGCTCTCTGGGGTCCACTGGCAGTTCAGGAGCTTTGTCTTCAGGAAATTGCCCTTGGGGATTCTGGTTGACATACAAAGGAGAGGTCCTTTTGTCGGGCTGCTTTTTTTCTTCTGAAGCATCGTCTAGGCTTTCTTTACCTCCCTTGTGAGTTTTTGTTTTCCTCCATGGGGGTTGGGTTGGCTTTCTCTGCAGATCAGATTGGGAGTTAGAAGCTTTTTCCTCCACGGTGGATACTTGGGCTCCAGGGTCCCTTGAACTCCAGGGTCTGGATATGGTGAGAACCCTCTCTTCCTGATTGCAGCCAGTCTGAACTTGACTGGGAGAGACTTTGCTCTCAGGTAGGTGGGATTCTCTTAGCAGAGGAACAGTCTGGTAATATTTGGGCCCTTTGCTTTCTGGGATGGCCTTGGCCAGTTCATTTGTCTTTAGCACGCGTGGTTGGATGGCATTCCAGGACTCGAAAGCACTGTTTTCACTGTGAAGGAAAGTTCCTTTGTGAGCCCACTCGTTGCCTCTGGTGGGCTCCACTTTGGCTGGCTTTTGGGCTGGGGAGAGAAATTTGGACTCAAAGGAGCCAGGGCCATCACTGGGGGCTGGAAGGAAGTTGCTGGAGCTGTGACAAACTGCTGGAGAGTTCTTTGGGGACTCCTGTTCCCTGTGCATCCTGCCAGCCTGATGGCTGCTCTGGTGAGTGCTGGAGACTTCAGCGGGCACCCTCCGGACAGTCAGAAAAGCTGAATCAAAGCAGAAATGGACACCACTTTCTGGAAGAGGAGCAAATTTGGGGGTGGTTTTCAAAGTGGGCGGCTTGCTCGAGGAAGGCCTGATGTCACCATACTGGCTCTCTGGCCTGTCAAAGGATTTAATTAAGGACGATACTTTGGACAGGGGCTTACTGCTGCTCCTCAGGCCAGAAACTGGTACCTCCAGCTTCCTCTGGGCTGGTGTTGGTGGGGGGCTTCCTTTGGGGTACTTCTCCTCTCCTTGCACATATTTGGGTAACTGCTGTAACGTGGCTGCCCAGCCAGTGTGCTCTGCGCCCTGAGAGGGTAGCTGGTTCCAGATGCCGCTTTTTCTCTGGGTGTGGCTCACAGTGCCCTGGTGGAGGCCCCCAAGCACTTGGCAGGTGAGATCTGGGGACTCACTGAAGTGCGTATCCTCCGAGATGCACAGGCTGCGGAAGGCACGGTCTGTGAGGCTGCTCACCTCTCGGTCCGCATCGTCCAGCAAGCTCCCAATGCTCGAGGAGTCACTGAAGCCATCGGTGCCCTTCTTGTTGCCCTGCATGGTCTTCCCACGCAAGGAGACTGCCAGGCAACTTGTAACCACCGAGAAGTGCTTCTTTCTGGAGGTGTGGAGGTAGCCCCTTTCAAATAGATCTCCTCACAGGCTGGGTGCTGCTGCAAAGTGTAATTTCTTTTCTCTCTGTAGAAGAAATAAACACAGAACATGAGCAGGGCCTATCTGTCAGTTCGCGACATGTTGCTAGGAGGCGGGCAGCTATGCCACCAGTATTTCAAATACCAGCAGCGACACTCATGGTGGATAGGTTTCAGTGAAGCATCTAGACTAAAACAGAGTAGGAAGAAAGACCTGGCAATCATCCCTCCCCACCCCAATCAAACTCAATCCTGTGAGTCACTGCACAGGTGATATTGTGCCGGAAGTTGGAGCACTATGAAGCTGGATGGCTGTCTCTGACCATCCCATGTGAGGTTCTCATCGCTGCCACTCTTTCTCAGAGTCCCAGCTGTCCTCTTTAAGGCACAGACCACGGTTTCAAACTAAATGAACTCTTTGTGACTTGCCCCTTCATTAGAAGATGTTCGAGGGCTTAGGACTCCTGTGCCTGTTCTTCTTTCATTGTTTCTCATCTCAGATCCACCCCAGGAAGGGATCGTCCGCCAGCACTACCTGTCTCCTTAACTCTCTGAATTCCAGAGGGAGGCGCTGTGGGAATTGGAAGGGATGTGTGAAAAATCCATGGTATTTCTCCCCTACTCTCCTCTACGCTCTAATGTGGGCATTGACACTGCCACAGTCCTCTATGATGATGCCCCTTGCCCGACACATCAACTCTCATTGGCTCAATAATACTTCCCCCTTTGCCATTTGAAATTGTTCACTTTTCTGGAATGATCCCATGTCCTTCTGAGTTGTCCTAATTCTGCCTCCACCTCTGTTACCATCTCTTCATTATAGCCTCCTTCCAAATCCTGTCTGTGGATTCTGTCTCCTGCTGGGACCCTCAATAGTAGGACTAGGGCACTGCCAATACCCAGCACAGTGCCTAGCATAGTGTTAGGGATTAAATTATGGATCCCCCAAATATATGTTAGTCTCCTAACCTCTTAGGAAACAGCATTTCCTTAGTTATATTGGCTAGATCATGCATTTCTGAGTAATAAAAAGAGCGGCTTGGACACACACACACACACACTATGAGGTAGTTAGTTTATTGTGCCAACCTGGCCAATAAACACATGTGAGGTTAATTGAAGGGTGGAGAGATAAATGGCTCAGTCAGCCTCGTCTTTGTAGTTCTCGGGTCTCTTGCTTTGTGATGGGTCAGACCAGGGTGGAGATGCCTTAGCCAGTTCCCTGCTTTAGCTGGGAAGGCTCACTTCCTGCAAGACATCCCTGAGGAGAAGCCACATGGACCTACCCCGATGCAGCCCTGGGTGCTGGAGCAGCCGTGTGGAGACCCCTGCCAGTGCTGAGATGTTTACACATTCACTGACTCGGCTTTCCTCCTGCAGTTGGCATCATTGCGTCTGTTTTGTGAGATGGAGGAGGACTTTGTGGACTGGTGTTGGACATATGTGTTAATGGATTAATGTTGGACTTGTGGGCTTGGGCAGCACTGGGTTGGGATGTTTTCTTGATGTGGACTTAACCTTTATAAAAAACTCTCTCTTATACATGAGTTTCTGTGGATTTGTTTCTCTAATAGTACCCAGACTAACACACTTTGTGAGGATTGTCAAGAAATCCTCAAGGAGTGCCCAGGACAAGGAAGGAATCCACAAGGCTGAGACCCTGATTTGAACTCTTGGCCTCAGGAACTGTGTGTGTGTGGTCTCGGTCTCCTTCATGATTTCAAACAGTCATGAAAGAGGTCAACTGTTATTCAGAGCATTCAGAAAATAATCACATGTCTTTTGTCCAAGGAAAAAAGATCGATGGGCCAGCCCATCTCACTATTTTATTTAAATACTTTTCTTAATTCTAATCTCATGGTCTCATTCCTTACACACACACACACACACACACACACACACACACACACACCGTACCACCTAATGGAACCCTTCAGCATAGTGGGCATACCTGTTAGAGGATTACAAGTGGCTGTAGTTTGCCTTGCCGCGACTCAGGATCTGTAGTTTTAGAACTTCTGCTAATTCTTATATTTGGTGTCCTCATTTCTCACCTAGAAATAAGAGGAAAATAATCTCAGTGGAGAATAAAGCACATATTCCATGCATGAAAGATATTCAATGGACATTTGGTTAATGAATAAATAAAAGGAGAAGGGAATAAATGCCAAAAAGTCTTTAAATTTTACAAACAACTACCACATACTCTTGAATTTGAACTCGACATAATTTTGAACAGATAATTTTTGATGACTATTTTGGTTTAAAATAGTGTCAATTTATTTCCTTTTCAAAATTCGTGAATGTGTCCATGATCCAGGACATCTTGAGAAGCCTTTGGGATTTCAAATATGATTGACCTACTTTTGAATTATTTCTTGCTAGTAAAATCTGATAAATGACTGCTTTTCCATGTGAATTAATATCTCAGATTTTGCACTAAAGAGTTCTCGAGTGGGCAAGCTTGAGTCCACTCAGCAAGAAGTAGCACAGGGTTCGATTTATTGTTGGCAGGAGACTTGAGCATATATTTTGACAGCTAAAAGAAACGAAAAACGGCCCAGGAGAATTTTAAGAGTGCTTAGAATGAAATGTAAACTAATTAAAATAAATCCACTATGGAAATTTTAAATGTAGACCATTGGGGCTTCCATAGGCCTTCTCTAGCTCAAAGCTCTGGGATATTAATCTAATCTAACATAGTTTATTAACAGTATTAATGATCATAATAACTCAAATTTGTGGAGTATATTTCTTTGGAGAATCATCAAAGTGTTTTGCGTTTACCACCATATGGTTAGACTACACCGGGTACTCTCGGCTGCCTTAGCGAGGAACCCCTTGTCTCCCCACAGCACAATATACTAGATTTACCTTTCCATAGCTCGTGCTGTCTCACAGATCATGTGTTATATGTATCCCCGAGCATATTAATGTATGTGTTTGAGGAAGTGACGGTTGCCTCTTTCTTTCCCCAATTAGAAAAAAAAATTCTTGAACCAAGAAAGGAGCCTTAGTTGCTTGTGACATGGAGCCAATCAATGTTTATTATTGTTAGCCGCCATTGAATTGGCTCTGACTCAATGGCACTAACATGAATGAAGATAGACTGTATAGCTCCAAGCCACGTCATCATTAAGGTCTTGGAATCTGCTCCACGGAATTTGTAGAAACAAAAATGAATACTTAGACAAGTGATAAATTCCTATTTATGTCTCTTGCTTTCAAAAACAGTTTTCTTAAAAGTTTCTATAATCTCTGTAAATCTCACTATTTCTCTGGTTGATTTCACTCTGTCAGTAGTAGCCTCTCCCACTCTAATCCTCAAATGGCTCTTCCAATGGGTAATTTTTGCTCTTCGTCTGACTTAACCTTGAAGTTGCAATGATCTCCATCTCTGCAGGCCACTGTCTCCTGGAGGCAGGCTCTCACTTGGACTGTGGAACCTATATTCTTTTGTCCTCCCTTTCCTTGCCTGGCTCCCTCTCATCCCTCTCCTGGACCATCAGAGGTGGAATTTCCTGCATTCTCACTCCAGGAGCTCTTCTCCCACCATATTTTCTCACTCCATGGAAATTTTATCCATCCCCATGGTTTCCATCACACACTGATAGCATGTTTAGCCCAGAGCGCTTCCCAGATATCTAACCCCCAGCAACGGAAACAAATCTCCTTAACAAGGAGCTTCTCTCTGTCCTTATTTTGAATTATTTTCTCTCTCACTCTTGGCTTTCCAGCCAGCCTCAATGCCTTTGTACCTTCACCTTTTTCCCTTTCTACTTAACTTATACCTATTAACTCCATTTCATACGTCCCTTTGACCAGGCAGCATCCTCAGACTGTGCTCTCTACAATATGCGATATCTACCTCTTTTGTTTGAAGGTTTTTCTCTCCTGCTGGATGTGCTGTACTGTGATAGAGCCTATGTTTGTCTTGTTCTCCAGTTAATCCTTATCATATACAGAGGCACAAGAAATATTTGTTACATAGCTGAACAAATCTTTGTACCTTGGTGAGTTAGTTAATTGTGCCAGCCTGGCCGATAATCACATGTGGTGCTGGTTGAAAGGCGGAGGGATAAATGGGTGGTGAAGCCTCGCCTTTCTAGTTCTCGGGTCTCTTGTTTTGTGATGGTTGCATCGGGTGCAGCTGCCTTAGCAGTTCCCTCCTTCAGCTTGCAAGATGGATTTCCTACAAGACATCCCCAAGGAGAAGCCGCATGGATCTATCCCGATGCAGCCCTGGGTGCTGGAGCAGCCGTGTGGAGACCCTTGCCAGTGCTGAGATGCTTACACGTTCATGGACTCAGCTTTCCTCCTGCAGTCGGCATCATTGCCTCTGTTTTGTGAGGTGGAGGACTTTGTGGACTGGTGTTGGGTTAATGGGTTAATGTTAGACTTGTGGGCTTGGGCAGCATTGGGTTGGGATGTTTTCGTGATGCACCTTTTCTTTACATAAAACTCTCTCTTATACGTGAGTCGCCGTGGATTTGTTTCTCCAAAGTACCCAGACTAATACACTTGGTCATAATATTATTCACATTATTGATTGGCTTAGCAGGACTGCTTTTATTGGAAAATCAACTTCAGTCAATTACAGAATTATGTTCAATGTCAAAATTACCACAAATTTCAAATTAGTGAATTTCAATCTAAGGTAATTTGATTTGTTTTTTAACTCAAGTCTTAGAACCTATGTTTCTATATATGTGAAATATAAATATATGTGAATCTGTGGAATAGAAATATGTATGTCTGTAGATATATATTTCTATATATTACATTTCTATAAATGTGATAGGAGTCATTGGGCAGTGCAAGTGGTTAACATACAGAGGGATCTCAGAAGAAAGGCCCAGCAATCTATCTGTGACAAATAAGCCATTTAAAGCACTATGGAGGAAAGTTCTACTCTGACACATATACGGTTGCCATAAGTGAAAGGCAACTGCTTTTTATAACTGTGGCAAGAAGTAGAACATGGTGGTCTAGATGGTTTTAAGAGACTATTTATAGGACCTCCCAACATGGAATTATGGATGAAAGGCATACCTTCACATCATTCCACAATCCAAACTCACTGCCATTGAGTCAGTTCTGACTCATCTTACCCTATAGGATAAGGTAGAACCGCTCCCTATTGGTTTCTGAGACTATAACTCTTTACAGAAGTAGAAAGCCTCATTTTCCTTCTGTGGCATTGCTGGTAGTCTTGAACTGCTGACCTTGCAAATTGCAGCCCATTGCATAACCACTACCATTCCAGGGTTCCTTTCACACCATACTCATATATATTAAAGTACCTAGACCCAAGCTCATGGTAGTTATAGTAGAATTGAGTTTCAAGGTCAACCCCAGTGAACATTTATATCAGGGAGAAATAAGCAGGGAATTCCTGACTGTTTCTGGATGTCTTTCTAGTTGCTTTCTTTTTACTTTGTCTCTCTAGATTGCCTTTCTAAACCAACTCCAAGCTCCATGTTTTGACTCCTGTGATTCATTCTCTAAACTCACTGCCGAGGAAGTGATTCCCTCTCAGAGGGACCCTACAGGACAGACTAGAACTGTGTCTGTGGGTTTCTGAGACTGTAAAGCTTTATGCTCCATCTTTCTCCAGCATAGCAGCTGGTGGTTTTGAACTGCTGATCTCACAATTTTCAGCCCAATGCATTACTCACTATGCCACCAAGACTCAACTGGAGTCCTGTTTATAGCCACATGGTAGGTCATTAAAGAGTTTGATAAACCTAATGGTGGGGTCAGCAGATGAAAAGTCAGCATCTGCCCTGTGTTGTCAAGGCAACCCTTGAGAACTCACCAGCACTTGTTGGTTTCCAGCAGCATCCACTGACGCTGGATGCCAGTCAAGCTTGCAACAGGGTTGAGCAAACCAACTCAAACCGAACTCATTGCTGCTGAGTTGATTCCGAATCAAAATGACCCAGTGTGTGTAAGAGTGCTCCACAGGATTGTCAAGGCTGATTTCTCAGGAGCAGGCAACTAAGCCTTTCTTATGAGGCACCTCTGGGTGGATGTAAGCCAATAGTTTTTTGGTTAACGTCAAAACACTTTTATTCTTCACCATCCACCACTAATGATACTTTGCACAGAAACAAAAACAAACCTATTACCCATGTCCGACTCATGGTAACCCCATGCATTACAGAGTAGGCCATAAGAGTTTGTTGGCTTTGATCTTTTCAGAAACATATTTCCAGGCTTTCTTCCAGGCCTTTCTTCGTGGATTCAAACCATCAACCTTTCAGTTAGTAGTCAAGGTCAAAGTATTTGGGCCTTTCTCCTTGTCTAGTCCTTATGAAACTCTGATTCTTATGAAACGTTCTCAAGTGATGCTCTTTCCAAGTCCTACTGCACAATGCAGATGAACTGTCATGGACCAGAATGTGCGATCTTTTTGCAGATGCAGATTTTCCTTCTCTCCTCATCCCATATACGCCCCTCAAGGTCCTCTGGTGCCACTGCCTCCCTTCTGAGCTTGACCTTTCTCCGTCCAGTCCTTGTCTTCCAGTCCCATTGTATAGAGGAAGTATTTCAATGCACAAGTGTGTCTGCTGTGGCTCCTTGAGTGGTAATTTCTCTGCCTCGGTGTCTCTTGGTGTGATCTGGTCAGTAACAGCTGGCCACACCTCCTCTGTCCTCTCATTTCTTCAGAGTTTCTCTCTCGCTCTCTCTGTCTTTCTCTCTCTGATTTATGTTTCTTGTACTGCTTGATTCTACTTCACCTGCTGTCATTCCACCTCCCTAAGTGGGCTTTAGACTCTGTAGAGGAAGTTGCCCCACCTAGCTTGCCTTGACTGATGGTGGCCTCTTGTCAATGTTTTCAGACGCTGGGGTGATTCCATTGCCTGGGAGCAAGGGTGTGGTGACAGACATTTGCTATGTGTGTTGGGTGAAGACAGATAGCAGATCTGTGGCTACATGTGCTTCCTGAAGTCTTGTCCATTATGGACTCTGAGAGAAGATTACAGCGCAGTGGCAGTGCCTCCAGTGTCCTTGAGTGATCAGAGAAAGAACGTGTTCTGATGCTCCAATTAGAGTTACTCATCTGAGCCATACACCAGTTGAATCTGACTCATGACAACCCTATGTGTGTCACAGTAGGTCTGTGGTTTTCAATGACTGTGATTTTTTTTGGGAAGTAGATCAGAAGTTTCATCCAAAGTATCTCTGGTGGGCTCAAACTCTAACCTTCCATTTACTAGTTTATCATATTTGTTTTTTTGTACCACCCAGGGACTGTGACTTGACATGTTGTTGGTTACTGTTGAGTTGTCTCTGTGTTCATGTATGTAACAGACAAAAATGTTGCCTGGTCCTGTGATACCTTCATGGATCACTGATCCATGTTTGTGGTTATTGTGCCAATCCATCTCATTGAGGGTCTCCCTTGGTTTTGCTGATGCTCCTCTTTACAAAGCATGGTGTCCTTTTCCAGCGGCTGGTCTTTCCTGATGATGTGTCCAAAGTAAGCAAGCAGACCTCTCGAGACTCACACAGATTTGATTTTCTCTGCGGGAGTATGATGGGCCCACAGACTAGAACACTGACTAGCTCCAGCTCAGGGACTATAATCGCCCGCATACTGTGAATGATCAATTCCATTTCTTAGATGATAAAACAGAGGCTGGGAGACACAAAGTGAATGTTCCATGTCTCCCATGGTGAGCTTGGATTTGGTCTCAGGTCTGTGTGGTTCTAGGATAGTTCCCTGCAAGATATGGGATGGCTGGGTGCCATAGCCTAAAAATAAAAATACCAGATGCCCACTGAGATATATATTTTGGATACATGCTTTTTTTTTTTTACTATGAAATTTTGGAACATAATGTTAAAATTATTTGATGTTTTTCTGAAAGTCAAGTTTCATTAATTGGTCATGCAGTATTTTACCTGGTTGAGTGAGGGTCTCAACAACTTTCAGTACTCACAAAGTTAGTTGATAGGCCTCTCCCAACTATTAGTACGAGTTCATTGTGATGTCAGAGGAAGCCAATCTAGTGATACTGGACTGAGCGCAATGCCAGTAATGACTCGTGTCTTACACAGCAGATCATGACACAGCTTGACATCCATGAGCTTGTCTGAGTTTCATGAGCTCTGATGGGTTGACTGGGCTTTTAGTACCACCATCTAGGTAGAGAAATAAAGCTCAAAGAGGAGCAGGGCATTGTGTATTCCATACAGCAATAATACAGAATTTTTCTGGTGTTTGGCCCTACTCTGAGCTAGTGCTCATGTCCCCCTACCATCCAGTGCCATCACCACAATGAAGTCCTGAACTCCTGATCTATTTGGTATGCCAGATGGTCTCTTGACAGTGCAGGGAGATATACTGCACACACTGCCATGGGCTGAGATGGAGGTTATGGGAGAATCCAAGGACTGAGGAGGACAAAAAGAATGTTTTCCTTTTTCTACACATCCTAAGAACTTTCTATGTTCAGGTTGCTGTGCCGACATGTGAGTAGAACTGTTGGATTCACCAGTAGACATAAGCATCTGCTATCTAAGTGAGGGCCTGGTATTGCTGGTGTACAGGTCTTTATTTCATCTTCTGTGCCCTCTGCTGTCTTCTCTCTAGGCCATTCTTGGGGTTTGGTTGGCTGTTTGGGTCTGACCACTTGCCTCTATGTGGTTTTGAGCTCAAGATCTTGGAGTGGATTCAATTGCACTAATTCAATGGAGTTTGCCTTTCTCAGTGGACGGACGTAGGGTAATGGTAGAGAAGGGCAGTTTTCTTTAATTTTGTTAAACATCCCACTGAAGTGAGGATGGTGAGATGTCCCCCCAGTTACTTTGGACATGCCATCAGAAAAGATCAATAGCTAGAAAAAGGCACCATGGTTGGTAAAAAGTTGTGCCACTATGACTCCTAATTGTATTCTAGATATCTTTTAAAAAATTAATAATGTTGTTAAGTTCCTGGCTCCTCTTGTCTTATTTTTTTCAATATGTGCAACTATCTATCTAGATTTTGTGAGTACGTACTATTAAGGCTATTATCTGTTTACCTGTTTATTTATCTATGTTACTATTTATGTATGTTACTGTCTCTCCTGC
Source organism: Echinops telfairi (assembly GCF_000313985.2). Classification (NCBI taxonomy): domain Eukaryota; kingdom Metazoa; phylum Chordata; class Mammalia; order Afrosoricida; family Tenrecidae; genus Echinops; species Echinops telfairi. The sequence continues at coordinate 9,472,755 of NW_022111365.1, forward strand.
CCCCTTCTTTTTATGTGTGCTTGTGTGTGTCTCTATATGTGTGTAATTGTGTAGGTGTGTCTTTTACTTATTTCTCTCTTACCTGATGCTGCTGATCTCCCTATAGCCATAAACGTCTGCTTTTTTGGTATAAAAACCATTTTTGATTCTTTTCTTTTAAAAATCTGAGCCTCCAACCTTTCAGTTACTTTTAGTAGATACTCACTAAATGTGGCTTGAATTATCTCCAGTGTCCTTGGGCAGTATAATACACTGCAAAGCAAATAAGCTGGAGCCAGATTCTTTGGGCTTAAATCCTGGCAGTACTTGATGCACGTAGCCCTGGACAGAAGTCTTTTGTGCTTGGATTTGCTCATCTATAAAGTTTAGACTCATAACATCTGTCTTGTGGGGTTATTGTGAGGAGCATGAATGAGTGTCTGTGAAATGATTGTAATCTTGTATCTATCTAAGAAATGTCAGCACTATCACCCCCATGTAATATCTGGGCACTCATCAGGGTCAGACCCTTGTTGCTATGGGGTCACTCAGAAAACTGGGGTGACTTTTTGCAATTTTCTGCCACAAAAGACAGAGAGGAAGAAGCAAAGGAAAAGGGAGTGAGTAGAGTCTCCACCACAGAATTTCCCTGTCCTTGGACCCAGACCTTGTGTTTGCTCCGTTTCCTGGTGTCTCTGCCTTATGACGCTGCTCATCTCCTCATTACTTAGGACAGAGCTCAATGGTTTGTTTGCCCCAGAGTCACTTCGCAGTGTAAGTCAAAGACACTTCTCTTGAAAAAAAA
>NW_022111365.1:9473817-9501448 GCF_000313985.2 Echinops telfairi
GGAAGATATAAGTGAATTGTGAGTTATCAAGAGGGGGTCCACATTGCTGTAGAGTTAATACTCTATAGAGTTACTACTTCTCTTTCCTTTTCATCTGCATAATAAGGAGTCAGGCTTCAGTTTTTGCTTTCAGTGCTAAATGTCCATGGTATAGAAAGTTAAAGCAGAAAATAAACTCACTGTCATCCAGTTGATTCCAACTTACCAACTCATAGTGACCCTGGATGTGGTGGGTTACGTGTCGGGCTACCACAGGTTAGTAGCTTGAAATCACTGGCTCTTTGGGAGGAAGATGAGGTTTTCTACTCCCATAAAGATTTACAGTCGCAGGAGCCCACAGCAGGGGTAGTTCTACTCTGTTCTATAGGGGCTATGTGAGCTATGAGTTTGGCACAGAAGGGAAATGATAATGTGTTAGTATTCAAGAGTCACTGCAGGTTAAGTTCACTCCTGCACAGCAACAGGTAACCTGCATTGGAGCAATGAGCCGAAATCAGCGGAACCCTGAAGAATCTAGTTTTCTTATTTGCCCCCTCTGGAAAACAGTGACCCATGTTGGAGTTTATTGTTGTTAGTTGTTGTTGTTGTTGTTGTTGTTAGTCATTAAGTAGGCCACAGCTCATAGCTGTTCCATGAGTGGCAGAGGAGAATGTGCCCATAGGGATTTCACTGCTGATTTAGTAGTGTAAATTGCCAAGATTTTCTACTCCGTCATCTCCACTGAAACCTGTTTAGCACCATATCAACATGTATGCCTCCACTGATGGATGGGTGGTGGTTGTGCTAGAAGTGCATGAGCTGAGTCTCTCTCATGGAAGTCCAAAATCCTGCCACTAAATCACCAAGGCCCTCCAACCCTACAAAACAAACCCACTGCCACTGAGTCAATTCCAACTCACAGTAACTGTATAGACAGAACAGAATGGTCCCCTGTGATTTCCGAGACTGTCAATCTTTACAGGAGCAGAAAGCCTGATCATTCTCTTGAGAAGCAGCTGGTGGGTTGGAAGAGCTACCTGGCATTTTGCAGTCCAATGCACAGCCCAATATGTCACCAGGACTTTTTGACAAGGATCTCAGGTGGAGAAAAATGACTAAATAGGACAGTTGAGAAGAAAAAACTCAGTTATATTTCTGCCACGTGTCAGCTGCTTTTCATAAATCTGATTTAATGTTCAGAGCGCTCCTTTGAGATGGAGACTTATCCTCACATTACAGAGGAGCATGTTGTGGTACAGAGCACCCCTGGAGAATCAGCAGGTCTGGTCTGTGAATATAGACCTCTTCTTTCCAGTCTTTTCCGGTGGCTCCAGTAGGCTTCCTGAGGGTGGTGCAGAATCTCCACCTTAGGGTGACTTCTGACACCTTTGCTTTGACTCTTTGCAGAGAAATATGGCCTACTTTCTAGTGAATTTCTTACATTCTAGTGTGAGTTTTAGTTATAGGGAAGCAGTAAAAATAAGACATGAGCTTTAGGTTAAGATCGCAATTTTAAGTCTCAGCCTTCATGAACTTTGCCTCCTTGGGCACTTACTTAACCTCTCTGAAATGTAGGTCCTTCGTATCTCGCTAGATAGAATCGTTACACCTAGAATTCTGGATGACTGAGGCTAAAACCAGATACTCTAAGCAAGGGCCTTGCACACAGGAGAAGCATACTTAATGATGAGTCTGGTGGGATAGGTGGCTGAGCTGCAGTGTGTTTTAGGTCAGTGGATCTGAATTCTGGCCCATTGATCCATGTGGTTTTTAGGACAGCTTCCTCGGGAAAGGAGAGAAATAAAAAAGGATGAGTGGATAGTTATGGCAAATGACATGATTGTCCTCAGGCAGGGAAAGTCAAGGTATAGTTCCGGGGTGCAAGTAGGATTTAGAGTGAATGCCTGAAGTCCAGCTGTAAATGGAGTGGTGGTGGTGGTGGAGGGGAGTGTGGGGGACAACTGCAAGCCCACCCAACTGATTCTATGTGTGGCACTAACAAGAGGATTGAATTCACCTCCAGAGTCTTCTCAAGCAAGTGAAGGCTGTGAGATGTGAGATGGCTGAGATGGAATCCATCTTACATCCCAAATAGAGGCCCTTGGCAGTTCTGGACACAGGGCTCTAGCCCACCTGAGATAGCGGCCTCTCAGGGGAATGGAGGGCCAATTGAGGAAGGAACCAAACCCTGGGGTACGCAGGCCCTAAGTTTTTCCTGTGCTCCCTCTGAATCTCAGCTTCATGAGTTCTGGGTGACTATGCAAGGCCTTGACCATGGGATTAGTGCTTATGTCTGTTCAACTCAGAGTTTGGCCCAGCAGAGAACAGAGAGGTCCCAGATAAGTCGCTCCACTTTTCATGGTCAAGGGCACGAGGAACAACTGGACTTTCACATCTTAGGGAGAATGCCACTCACAGTTCATTGGTTCTTCGGATCCTCTTCCTACCAGATTCCCAAGCATTCTAATTTCCACACAAGTTCCCCGAAGCTCACTAAAGTAAGCTCAAAATTAAAAAAAATACATTTTGCACAAGTGGCACTCAGGTTTCCACCAAGGACCAACATCTGCTGTCCTTGAGCTCCCACCACAGACCAATTCTCCTCCCTCTTGCCATCGGTGACACAGTATTATTCACATTAACAGTAGTCCCACGAGCACCACCCCAGGGAATGTTTCAGAAATATACTTATGATTTACATTGGGGTGACATGTGCTCCACACACTGTGTTTTGGGTCTTCATTCATGTGTCTTTACTTATCTCTCTTACTTTCCATCTCATATCAGACAGCTCCTTCTATCCAAATAGAAAATACGGTGAGGTCTTGAGTGTGTTGTAGCTGACTACATAAAAAGTAAGATTTTTGTTTGCTTGGGATTGGTAAAACGTAGCTTGAACTTTCCAGTGGAAAGCAAATGATGACCCATCCCAACCGTCTTATATGTTGTAGAGAGAGGAGAGAGTGCAGGATGCCTCTCAGAACACTCCCAGGGTCCTTGGGCTTCTCTCTCGTAGCCTTGGACAGGTGGTGTAATCTCCTAAAAGTAAGCAAGGAAGATGCCCAAGCTTGGATCTGTTAGAAGGTCTTAGTTACTGAGATCTGGCACAGGCTAGAGGAATAACACTATTTCAAGACGTGGGGCTTTCCCTCTTGTGTCAGGGTCTCCATGGCTTCCATAAGAACAGGGGCAAAGAAGCACAAAAGCAGTTTCCATGTCATTGAAAATATCCTGGCATAGAGTCCCCTAAGGATGCACACCTTTTCTGTCTCTTTCCTTCCCAGTCATCACTCCGTTCCCCCTGGGTTTCCAGGAAATATAAGTGCTTCCACTTTTGGAGACAGTATTTCTTCACTTTCCATCTTCTTCCCCAACAAGCAAGTTACTGTCATCCAACAGAGGGTCTCATCTACACAGACCTAGGAACAGATGTTCTTGGACTTGGGTTATCCAGAGGTGACTATTTATAAACCACCCTGATAAGCACAGTCTGCTGGTCTACCCTGCCACACTGTGTGTCTGGCATCTCTATCAGTAAGTCTCCCTTCACGGAGCCCCAACGGCAAACTGCATGCTTCCTGTACCTGGTAGACTTAGAGAGCTGGCCCGGCCCCGGGCCAGCTCAGAGGTGATGTTAGCAAATAGAACAGCCACTTTTCCCCCTTCTCATAGGTGCTCCTGCACAGCAAAGTCAGCAAACTTTTTCTGCTAAAGGCCATGTTTTAAATATTTTTGTTTATGCAGGACATATGGTCTTTGTCACTACTGCTGGACCCCGTGGTTCTAATGTGAGAACAGTGATCGATAATATGTGTGGCTGTGTGCCACTAAAACAACTTACGAAAACAAGTGTCCAATCCACAGGTCCTCATTTGTCAACCACTGTTGCAAGGGGACCTCATTTAACAGGCGCACTTGTTTAATCTCCTTCCAGAAGTTCTATAATTATGGGATGGGTTTAACGTCTCACATAATAACTGTTCTCAAGCTTATCTACATCCCCCACATGCTTCATACTTTTCCTCATGTCAAGAAAGAAGCGAGAAACTGGTGTAGGGCCAGACTTGTTTTCAGATTTTGTGGGACGCTATTTTCAAAAAATCAAATTTCCTTCTTTTATAGGCATTTTAAGATACACAGTGTTTGGCTTAATACTGGGGAAAAAGATGGCCAATTTCTTCCAACCCCCAAACCTGTGGTTAGGCGATTGCCATCACCGCCCTCCACCCCTCTGCCCCGCCCCGCCCTCTCTCCGCCAGCACAGTAACCAGGTCACAAACACAGGCATGTGCCCACATGGTCATGTGGGAGGGGAATGTCTGCACTCAGGATACACAAGGGCAAAGTCACCGTGTGTGTGTGTGTGTGTGTATACTATGTACTAGAACGGCGTACCCTTCTCAGTACACATGCCCTTTCCTCCCCATCAAATCTGCAGTAGCACACACAACACATGCATATTGCACCCACTACCTGCTCACACTGCCGCCTGCCTCATGCCCCTGCCTGGGAGCGGGCACATAGAAGCCTAAGTATCCAGACAGGGACTGCCTGTCTGAAATAAGTGGTATATCTCTGGCCACGTTAAGGATCCAAACAAGCACCTGCACTCCCTACCTTGCACTGTCTGCATGGCTGCGTTGCTCTCCAGGCCCTCCCGGGAGCAGGGACACCCGACTCTTCGGCAGCTGGCCCTGCCCGGCACTCAAACTTCTTCTCTCCTTCGCTGTGCTGCCCAAAGAGGAAAGGAGAATGGAGTCAAGTCCTGAGCCATATATTCTTCAAAACCTGCCCCCTGAGGAAGTTAAATACCCAGAAGTGGCAGGACCCTGAAAGTCGAGGCAGCACACCCAAACAGAGACCCAGCCCAGGGGGCCAAGTGGTGATCTTGGTGGGACGAGGCAAACAGTCCGTACTGCAACACCCGTGTGGTGTCGAGTAACAGTCAGATTAAACAAACAGCCCCAGTAGCTATTTTTACCTCCGGATTGGCTGGGGTAATAGATAACTTGGGGAGTGAGAAATTGCTGGCTGCTGACTGAGGCCCTAACCACTATTCCACCTTCCATCCAGAACCATTTCTAAAGCCACTCTAGCATCCCAGTTTAAGTAAACACATCTCTGGGCACACATGAAAGTAATTGTTTAAGGAGACATTAAAAATATAGGCAGGTGTGCCTGGGAGCCAGCGGCTGATCTGCTGATGTCCAAGGCAGAAATAGCTCATTTCATCACTGGCTCTGGATGGTCACAGCCTGCATTCTTCAAGTAAGAAGCCCATCCTTCTGGCGTGAAATAACACGCTCAGCTGCAGGCTTGGGGGAGGCCCGGCTGGGACTTCAAGGTAAGGATGACAGGAAGCTCTGAAATAATCAGGGGGAGAAAGAGGCAGTACAAATATGCTTTGGAAGGTGGCATGGCAGCTGGCTGACTCCGAACCCTAGAGGCGCTCTTATTCCAGATAGGGGTCAAATCTGGGAGGGCCCTGGGAGGGGCTTCACACATGCCCAACCAGGGACCTTGCTTTCTTGCATGTAGTTAATTGCTCTTCAATTTTTGTGAAGATCTCCAGACCACTTCCAAATGCCAAATCTTTGCTTATGGGAGGGCTTTTCTAGACACCCACCGTAGCAACCCCTACACCATTCCCAAGTGGCTAGGGATTAGATCAAGTCTTTTTAATTTTTTTACAACCGTCCTTCCATTCTAGCCTGGGAAAGCTGTAGTGACCCGCTTGAAGATGTCTGCCTCACACTGCATCTGCATTCTTAAGGAGCGTTGCACCCTCCAACCTGTGGCCTTCTCAAGGGCCCTCTCTCCAGGTCCCACCTCCAATCTTGAACCTTTTGATTGCCAGGACCACAAGGACCTGGAATTGTGCACTATAGTTCAACCTGAGTCAAAAAATGGTCTCACCAGGCAGCAGATCATAATCAGGAGGCACTTTGGGAAGAAGGTCCCAGATCCTCCACGTCCCAGGAGCTTTCCAACGTGCTTCATGCCCTGTAGGATTCCTGTTCACTCCTCAGTGCTCTGAGATGATTTGAGGGAGCCCTTAATTTTACTCATCCCCAACCCCCCACCCTTCTACTCAACCCCAATACCTGTCTACTAGGCAAATGAAAAATGTCAACTTTAGATATGAACCAGCCTTTAAACCAGCCTTTAAAATAAGCAAACAAAATATAAATAAATAAATATAACAGAGTGACTATGCTCTGTAAGGTTGTAAAGATGAAATCCTTTCATTGACATAAATATGCTAGTATATTTTCAACCTTCCTAAATGCCAGTCATTTATTTGCTATTTTTATGATTTTTTTCAGTCATGTATATGATCAGCTAGTTACTAGTTTTCTTTAAGATGTACACACATTTTGGATTTGGGGCTCGCACTTAATGATAGCTCCAATCTAAGAACAATTAATTATTATAACATATCCCTGCTCAATACTTGCTCTCATGAAGAGATCAATGAAGATATGAGTGCTAGTGTAAAGTGTGGTGAAGAAACCAGATTGTGCCCAGCTATCAGAAAGAATAATGTCTTCAGCGATTGCTGAAGACAACTGGTACACAACTGGTGAAGAAAGCTGATGGTGTCTGGCTATAAAAAGATACAGCATCTGGGGTCTTAAAGGCCTGAAGACAAACAAGCGACCATCTAACTGAGAAGGAACAAAGCCCACATGGAAGAAGCACACCAGCCTGTGAGATCACGAGGCATTGAAGGGATCAGGTATCAGGCATCAAAGACACCGCCCCCCCCCCCGAAAAAATCATAGTATTATGAATGAGGGGGAGTGCAGAGTGGGGACCCAGACCCATCTGTGGGCAATTGGATATCCCCTTGCAGAAGGGCCGTGGGGAGGAGATGAGCCAGTCAGGGTACAGTGTATCAATGATGAAACATACAATTTTCCTCTAGTTCTTGAATGCTTCCTCCCCACCACTATCATGATCCCAATCCTACCTTAAAAATCCCGCTGGACCAGAAGATGTACACTGGTACAGATCGGAACTGGAAATACAGGGAATCCAGGACAGATGAACCCCTCAGAACCAGTGGTGAGAGTGGCGATACCAGGAAGGTGGAGGGAAGGTGAGGGAGAAAAGGGGAACAGATTACAATGATCTACATATAACTTCCTCCCTGGGGAATGGACAGCGGAGAAGTGGGTGAAGGGAGACATTAGATGGTGTAAGATATGGCAAAATAATAATAATTTATAAATTATCAAGGGTTCATGGGGAAGGGGAGAAGGGGAGGGAGTGGAGGGCTCATGGAGGAGGGGGGAGTGGGGAGGGAGGGGAAAAATGAGGAGCTGATACCAGGGGCTCAAGTAGAAAGCAAATGTCTTGAGAATGATGAGGGAAACAAATGTACAAAAGTGCTTGACACAATGGATGTATGTATGGATTGTGATAAGAGTTGTATGAGCCCCCAATAAAATAATTTAAAAAATTAAAGTTACAAAGCTAAAAAAAACAGAATAGTGTCTGAGATCTTAAAAGGTTTTTCTTAAAACAAGCAGCCCAAGTGATGTGTCAGCTAAGTCCACATGGAGGAAACACACCATCCTGTGTGATACAAGAATTGTAAATAATAAAATCCAAATCCAAAGGAGGAAATGGTGTAAGAGCTTAAATTATGAGCACCTGGTTTGCAGAATGCTATAAATGACAATGGAAGCCCCATATCATTACAGGATCTCCACGTGTATTAAGCTTCCAGTGAATCCCCTCTGACCATAGTCAAGGGATGTGAATAGCCTTGCTGACAGACTGAGAGCATTGTAAACTTGATTATGATAAATATAGGTAGGTTAAAATGTAATACCTTATCATTTTATCTCCCTTTTGACCCATTTTAAAGTTGTTTCAGTTTTAAATATTTTCTGCTTTCTTTTCATTTGAGGGTTTGCACGTTTTGTCTAGTTATTGGTATTGGTTTTTGTTTGCTTGCATGCTTCCTGTTTGTATTTTATATGACTTTCTGTATATGAAATTCAGGAAAGGTAGATCTACAGAGACAATAATTGGATTGATAATTGCCTAGTGGTAGAGGAGAATGGAGATTGAACAACAATGAGTAGAAGAAAATGTTCTGAAATTTATTGTGGTGATGATTGCACAAATGTAAATATGACCTATTGATGAAATGATATGATATGCAAAGTATATGCCACTAAAACGAAAAAGTATTCAAAAGTTGATAACTTTAAAAAATAGAGATTTGTGATAAACAACAATATCTATAAATGTATGGCTTTGATGTTCTACTTTTTTCCTAATACACATTGTAACAAAGATTCAAAACAATAAATGAGTTGTTGTTCAGCTGACTTTACCTCACGGTGACCCCATGTCAGAGTGGAACTGTGCTCCTAGGGGAGACTGTACTGGAGCAGGTCCCTCTTAGAGCTTGCCCGGGGATCTTTTCACAGGCTAGATCACAGCTGGTCATATTTCCCCCAGAAAATGGCTCTGATCTATGTTGCACCAGCGACTGAACATCTGCACTGATCCCCGTGACTGTATAACACAGTCTCCTTCCAGCACAAGGAACATGCTCCAGATCAACAACTTGGGGCCTTCATGGGCTGGAGTTGGCACCCTTCCAGGACCTGGCCCAAGCAAAGTGGCTACTCTGTCTAGAAGCTCTGAGTTGTATGGAAAGAATGTGAATGAAGACAATTCTAAATGTAGACTCATGTATGCTTAGTGAGCCAACAGGCTCCCTCATCAACCAGAAAAACTTGTACATTCTGCAAGAGATAAATAAAGCTGTCCTCAGACTCTAAGGTGCTTTGGGGTCACCATCTCTCAGTGATCTCATTGGCCAAATTTGCAGCAGACCCTGCAGAACACTGAGAAAGGTCAGGTTGATGTCCAGCTGTACAGGTGAAATTGCCTGGGGGTGCCTTTGGCATGCACACTGATGGCTAACTCAGTCTGGCAGCAAATATCATAGACTGTGCACCTGTATAAATGGAAAAATAAAATTGTTGTCATTTAGTTGACTCAGTTCATGGCAACTCATTGTGTGATAGGGTGGAACTGTGTGACACGAGGTTATTAACGGCAGCTTTTTTGGCTTGTTTTTTGGAAGTAGATTGCCAGACATTTCTTTCAAGATACCTCTGCATGGACTTGAACTTCCAATGTTTTAGTTCACAGATGAATGGATTAGCCATGTTCACTGCCCATGATATGCTCAGACATATCATAAGGGTAATATAACATGGGTACTTAAGGCCAATTTCAGTTCTTGGTATTTTAAAGCTTAAGTCCCTTTAAAGGACATGGGTAAATTATTTGACTTTCGGGACATAGTTCCATGTGACTTTTTGTCAGGAAGTTTCAGAGAAACTTTTTCAAAAGTACTTAGCTTTCTTAAGAGTATTTTCCATCTACATCTCCAGGTAGAGGCCTTCTTGCTCTGCTTTAAGCATATTATTTAAGCCTGCCTCCGGGCCTTTGCATGTGTTGTGTCCCTCTACCCTGAACTTAGTTAACATGATTGCCTCTTTCTCTCCACAGAGCCCTAGTGGCATTGTTTGGTGAGCATTGATTGGACTGCTGTTCACAAGGTTCAAAACCACCAGCGTCTGTCTGAGAGAAAGATGAGGGTCTTTGCTCCTGTAAAGATTTACAGCCTCAGGAACTCTATATAAGGTTGTTCCTAGTAGTAATGAACTCCACGGCAGTGAGACTCCTCATTATTCAAGTGGCAGTCAAGTGAGGATGACACAGGACTGGGTAGTATTTTGTTGTGTTATACAACTAACCAACTAACCAAAGAACTGAGGCTTAAATTTAAGTTTAACAAAGAAGCAGAACCTTCCTTGGGAAACTAAGGAAACACAGTCTCTTACAACACCACCCAACATGAACAATCCCCTGGCAGTCAGCCGAGACATCCAGGCCCCCATGAGCCTTGAGCTCTCTGTTATTCATCCTTCCACACTGAGAGATCTGGAAACCCACAGACAGGAGGAGCTTAGGGAGGCATGTTAGTGTCTAGAACAGGATCCACTAGCTTTTCTGTAAAGGCTCAAATAGTAAATATTTCAGCTCTGCAGACCACCTGGTATTTGTGAGGACTTCTCGGCTCTGCCATAGTAGTCAAAACATAGTAAACAAATGCACATTACTGTGATCCAATAAACTTTATTTATGAACACAGAAGTTTGATTTCATATAAAGTTTATGTGTCACAAAGCAGTCTTCTTTCAACTACCTTCCAACTATTTAGGCACATTAAAGTCCATAACTCATGTTTTTAGATGCTATCAAGCTGGTTTGGTTTTATAGGCCCGGTATACAACAGAACAGAACACTGTCCAGTCCTCTGCCATCCTCACAATTGTTATGCTTGAGCCCCTTGTTGCAGCTACTGTTAATTCATCTTTTTGAAGTCTTCCTCTTTTTTACTACCCCTCTACATTGCCAGGTATGATGTCCTTCTCCAGAGACATAGCTCATGAGACTATACATAATATGGGTAATAGGCCAGATTTAGCTCATGGGTCATAACTTACCATAGTTTGTTGCACCCTGTCCTACAGCTGCTCTGTCCAGTTCATAAGCCTTCACCCATCTGTAGCTCTTGAGTACCTGAAGTGTGGCTAGTCTGAATTGCGATGTGCTGTAAAACAGGAGTTTTATGTATTGGGCTGTTAAACCAAAGGTCAGTGGTTCAATTGCACCACCCACTCCACAGAAGAAAGATGAAGCTTTATGATCCAGTAAAGATTTATAACCTCAGAAATTCACAGTGGCAGTTCTACTCTGTCCTATAGTTTTGCTATGAGTTAAACAAGCAGCCATCTATCAGTGAAGCAAGAAAGCCCACATGGAAGAAGCACACCAGCCCATGTGATCATGAAGTGTTAATGGGAAGAGGTATCAAGAGCTCAAAAGCAAGCAACCAAATCATTGTGAAGGGGCGTTGATGTAGTGGAGACCCCAAACCCACCTGTAATATAATTGGACAGTCACTCTCAGAAGGGCCACATACAAGAGACTAGAAATCCAGTGTGGTAAAGCACTGATGAACTACATAATTATCCTTTAGTTCTTTAATAGTTCCTCCTTTTACTATTATGTTTTTTATTTGTTTTACCTCATTAATCATGTTAGATTTGCCTATGGTTCATTTATATATTTAATATCATTCAGTACATGAAAACCAAGGTAGATAGCCCTTCAGAAACAGCAACAGGAGTAATGTTTCCCTGGGAGTATGGGAAGAGAGGGGGGTAAAGGAGGGAATAGGAAGCTGATAGCATTGATGACCCCACTTGATGGGCTCGAACAATGGAATTGTATGTGAATAGATATATTGGATCATGTAAGATATGGCAAAAGAACTATTATAGGATAATAATAATATAGTATTAATGTTTCCTTGGGGAAGCAGAGGGACTGGCATTGACCATTTTGAATCAGAAAAATCATATGATTTAATCTGATGAGACTGAAACAATCAAGAGGAATGATAACTGCATTCATTGTTAAAAAGGACATTTCAAGATTAACTTTTGAAGTACAATGCTGCCTGTGGCAGGATTATATATATCACCCTTTTAACCTATTATATCAACCAAGGAAACCCAATCAATACAGATATTATTCAAAGTTATGCACCAACCACCAATGCAAGTGATCAAGAAATTGGAGGCTGTTACCAACTTCTTAAGTCTAAAATTGATCAAACAGGCAATCAAGTTGCATTGGTTATTATTGGTGATTGGAATACAAAAGTTGGAAAAAACGAGGAAGGAACAGTATTTTGAAAATATGACCTCGGTGATGGAAACTAAGCCAGAGATCTCATGATGGAAATTTGCAAGACCGACAAGTCTCTTCTTTGCACATACCTTTGTTCCACCACACATGGACTTCTCCAGATGAGTAGGCCACTGGAGATCCCCTTGCAGAGGGGTCTCGGGGAGGAGGTGAGCCAGTCAGGGTGCGATGTAACAACGATGAAAAATACAACTTTCCTCTAGTTCTTAAATGTTTCCTCCCCGCTCCCACTACCATGACTCAAATTCGACCTTGCAAGTCTGGCTAGACCAGAGGAGGTACACTGGTACAGATAGGAACTGAAAATACAGGGAATCCCGGGCGGATGAGCCCTACAGGACCAGTGGTGTGAGTGGCGAAACAGGGACGGTAGAGGGAGAGTGGGTAGGAAAGAGGGAACCGATTACAAGGGACTATATATGACCTCCTACCTGGGGGACGGGCAACAGAAAAGTGGGTGAAGGGAGACATCGGACCGGGCAAGATATGACAAAATAACAATTTATAAACTATGAAGGGCTCATGAGGGAGCGGGGAGCGGTGAGGGAGGGGAAAAATGAGGACCTAATGTCGGGGGTTTAAGTGGAGAGAAAATGTTTTGAGAATGATGAGGGCAATATGCGCTTTACACAATTGATGTGTGTATGGATTGTGGTAAGAGTTGTATGAGCCCCTAATAAAATGATTAAAAAATAAAATAAAATAAAATCAGGAAAGGTGTGTGCCAAAAAAAAAAAGAAATACACAGAAATCAAATTGACTACATCTGTGGGCAGATAAAATGTAAGAGCTCAATATCAGCAACTAAAATTAGGTCAGCACAGGAGAAAGAGGGGACTTTTGACCCTCATTAAGAGTTACAGTCTCAAAACCCACAGGGACAGTGCTACTCTGTCTTTTAGGGTCACTATGAGTTGGCATTAATTCTATGACCATGAGTTTGAATTTGTGAAAACAAGTCTAGGAGCTGGTTTTGGAGCAGATCAACAATTGCTCATATGTAAGTTAAAAGGAAAGCTGAAGAAACTTAGAATACTTCCACTGGAGTCAAAATATTTCCTTGAGTCTACTCCACTTGAATTTAGAGAACATCCCAAGAACAGATTTTCTGTATTGAAGAGATGGGGAAGTTATGAAGAAATGGAGAAGTTAAGAAGTTATAAAGTATTGAAGAGATGGCTCAGTGAATTTTAAGGGAAGATTTGGGTATATGAAGGGTTGGTGCGAAATTTGGGCCTCTGGTTCTGACTGACCAGCAACAGGAGCATTGGGTGGAAACATGCTGTGCTTTGAAAGAACAGCTCCATAGCGACCCAGACCTTTTAATCAAGGTGATGAGACATGGTGCTATTCTTACAACCCCGAAAGCAAACATCAATGAAGCCAATGAAAGACACCATAATCAACGCACCCCAAAATTGCCCACCAAATGAAATCAATTATCAAGATGAAACAAACAAACAAAAAACATCAATACAATGCTCGTTTGGTTTATTAATGTGAGGGGAATAGTGCATTCGGAGTTTGTCCCACCAGCTCAGCCAATCAAGCTTTCTATTTAGAAGTTCTGAAAAGATAGCGAAATAATGTGCAACAAAAAGGCCTGATTGTGACAGACAGGGGACTGGTTTTGCCATCATTATAATGCACCTGCTCTCCCAGACATCTCAGTGTGCCAGTTTTTGGCAGAAAACAGCATGCCTCTCTTGCCCCATGCACCTTACTCACCTGACCTCACTCAGTGTGACTTCTGCTTCTGTGAATGAAGAGGGACATGAAAGGATAGCGATTTGATGATGTAGAAGAGGTGAAGAAAAAAAATGAGGGAAGTGCTCTCAGCCGTTCAAACAGATGAGTTTGCAAAATGTTTCCACAAATGGAATCACAGATTTGACCAATGTAGTAAGTGCAATGGAGAGTACTTTGAAGGTGATATGGTTGTTTTGTAAAAAAATATAAATGCACAGTTTTGAAAAAAATTCCATGGTGGGGGTGTATTTAGAGAGAGATGACAGGTGTTTTTTTTTCACATCACCTTTGCTGAAAATAACTTCTTAGCTGTAACCAACCCCCTTGAGAATTGAATTGCTGGGTCTGGGGTCTCAGAACCATGGTCTTGGTGGACACCAAAATCAATTGGCATAACATAGTCTGCAAAGACAATGTTATTATACTTTGGTAAGTAGCAACTGGAATGAAAACTCATTAGCAGCTATCTACAGTGCAACTATTAGTTTCTCCCTGTCTGGATCAAAGAGGAATGAAGAAAATAAAAAAACACATGGCAAAAAGTAGTCCAGTGGTCTCCTTGACCCTGTGACCTGAAGAACTAGATGGCTTCAGGCTACCGTTAGCAATTGTTCTGAAAGGGATCACATTAGAAGGTCCTGGCTAGCATGAGAGAAACATATGGAAAAAAAAAACGTAAAATCACAAAAAGAACAGGCGTACTGGCTGGATAGAAACAAGTGGAACTCCAAGGCCACATCCTTCAGTCATTCTCAGGTCTGTAAATACACTCATCCCCATGGCACAATTTTCAGCCGAACAATAAACAGGACTTTAAGAGAAACACTAACACGAGAGAGGTATGCAAAACTTAGAGCAAGTGACTATTTTTTAATCAAAAAAGGCAACATTTACCCAAGGACCAAGTTCTGAGGGGTTTTGGAAGAAGGAAGAATGAAAACAGGAAACATAGGGAAGAAGTGGGATAAATGATGTTACCTAGTGGGGATGGAAATGATTGAGATGAAACAAAACCTCTAAGATTGTTGAATGGAATGGTGACCTGTTCTGTTTACCTTCACCCAAATCACAATAAAAAATTTAAATAAATAAAAAATCCATATACTTACAAATAAACCTAGAAGACAAATTTTTAAAAGAAGGTTACCCCTTGGAAATTCCCCCCAACCAATCACCGTAACCAGCTGTCCTCTCTACCATGAATTTAACTGTCCCTCCAGGTCTCCTCAGAAGCCATTGTTCTCAATGGACTTCTTTTCTGGGTTTATTTGTTTCTTGATGATACCCTAAGCAGTCAAAGACACTTTTATTACTGAGAGAACTTGTCTGAAACCATCCACTGATCACAGGGAAAGGCTTAAGCATATTTTGTTTGGAATAAAATCATGCATGTATGAATTGGTACTCTAGGAGCAATACAATTGACTTACTCCTGTATTAGTAAGGTGAAATATCAATTGGCTGTTGTTGTTAGCTACCATTGACTCTGTTCCTACTCATAGCAATCTTGCAACAGAACGAAACACTGCCAGGTCCTGGGCCCTCCTCACAATTGTTCCAGCCACTGTGTCAATCTATCTTGTCTTTAGTAAATATATTGATGGAGTTAGAAATCAAGTGATTTTTTGGTGTGAGAAAGAGATGTATATAGAAAATCAAAATCTTAAGCAAAACCCTTTACTCACATATGGTTAGGGCATATTTGCAGTAGTTATGTTCTGTGAGTTACTGCAGATATTGAATTAGTAAATACTGAAACCACTGCTGCTAGGGCAAATATGGGGATAAATTCTCTGTGACTCTCTGAGTTAGTTAATTGTGCCAGCCTGGCCGATAATCACATGTGGGGCTAATTGAAAGGCGGGGGGATAAATGGGGGGTGAGCCTCGCCTTTCTAGTTCTCGGGTCTCTTGTTTTGTGATGGTTGCACCGGGTGCAACTGCCTTAGCAGTTCCCTGCTTCAGCTTGCAAGATTGACTTCCTACAAGACATCCCCAAGGAGAAGCCACATGGACCTATCCCAATGCAGCCCTGGGTGCTGGAGCAGCCGTGTGGAGACCCCTGCTAGTGCTGAGATGCTTGTTTGTTCACGGACTCAGCTTTCCTCCTGCAGTCGGCATCATTGCCTCTGTTTTGTGAGGTGGAGGACTTTGTGGACTGGTGTTGGGTTAATGGGTTAATGCTGGACTTGTGGGCTTGGGCAGCATTGGGTTGGGATGTTTTCATGATGCACCTTTTCTTTACATAAAACTCTCTCTTATACATGAGTCGCTGTGGATTTGTTTCTCCAAAGTACCTAGACTAATACACTCTCTGTTCCCAATATTTTCATCAACTCAACACTTCATAACCTTGTTCTATGTGTATGTGTAGTTCATCAACACTGCGCTCCTGGACAACAATACTATAATTGATGCCTTAACAAAACTAACATATGCAGTTTCACATAAGGTACACCACAGCCTTTTTGCACTTAGAACACTAGACAGCTCTTCAGCACTTGGGAGGTGGGGTTTGCATGTGAAATCACACATACAAAGCACAAAAATGCTCAAAATAGTTGGCACCAAATAAACTATGAAAGAGATACTTGATTACACATGTAAACTGAGAAAAGAACGCAGAGCACTACATTTTCTGACCTCAGACTGAAATGCGTGTATTTGCAGTCTGGAGATTTTGCTAGTCTGCGTGTATGTGAATGACTGTAGAAGTACCACTGGTTGCAGAATTTGAAAATGTAGAATTAGTGAATAATGAGAATAAACAGTAGTTGTATATCCATAAGAGTTCTTAATTTACTATCTCTATAAATAAAAAGTAGTACTGTAAAAATTCAGACACATTTACCAACACAATAAGAACATCCTTTGTAATAGATGTTTGTCTATGAATATAATTTCTCATTAAAAAAAACAAGCATCTGCTGGGAAAATTGTTTAGTCTAGATATGGAGCAAGGACTACATCAGAAGAATTAAGGACATGTAGACATACCCAAACAGCACACATTACTGGATCATATGAAAAGAACTTGAGGAAGGTCCCTCTTGAGAAAGATGAAAATGTTTGTACAGCAATAAGAATAAAACATTGTTGTTGTTTGTGTTAAACTGGTTTGACTAAAGAAACAAATTCAGACACTCATATATGTGTAAGAGAGAATTTTACATACAGAAGTAATTATGTATCAATAAAACATCCCAGCCCAGTCCAAATCAAATCCTTACATTCAATATTAGCCTGTAAATCCAATATTAGCCCATGAAATCCTCTTCAGACTCACACAGTACATGCAACGATCCCAAATGGAGGAAGATCACAGGCGGGTGGGTGGAAAGCCCTGTGGATCCAAAGGTAGTGGACGCATCTCCAGGACTCTGGCTGCCATTAGCATGGCTCCATGTGGCTTGTCAACAGGAATGTGTAGCAGAGAGAGAGTGTGTCTCTTCTGATGGCAGAACCAAGAGAGAGAGTGCCCAGAATCCTCATGAGAAGGTCATGCCTGCCTGGAGAGATCATCAGGCTGTGACTTCATTGACAGCCTAGATCGCACCCCTTCATTCTTTTATCAAGTTGACATAAAATTGTGTAATCTCCACAGTGTTAGTTTCAGTGCTTTTTTAAAAAAATGGGGTTTTTTGGTATAAGAAAGCCAGGAGAGGTAAGTCTTTAGAGACGGTAATTGAACTAATGGTTCCCTGAGGGCATGGCAGAGGAGGCTGAAGGGCAATGGAGAGCTAACGATGATGAGTACAAGCAAGAAGAAATGTTCTCAAATGGATTGTGGTGATGATTGATGTGGTTTAACTATTGAATTGTATGATATGTGATCATATGCTAATAAAACTGTTTAAAATGTTTTCAGTAGATTAAAACATGTAGTTGTTGCTGTTGTTAGGGGCCATAGAGTTGGGTTGCTGTCATCTTAACCTCATTCACAACAGAATGAAACCCTGTCCAGTCCTGTAACCTCCTCACAATTGTTGTTATGCGTGAGCCCATTGTTGCAGCCACTGTTTCAATCCTTCTCCCCAAGTCTTCCTCTTTTTGGCTACCCTTCTACTTAACCAAGCCTGACACTCTTTTCCAAGGACTGGTCTCTCCTGAAGGGAGCCCTGGTGGTTGGTATAGTAGGTTACTGCTTAGGCTGCAAACCACAGGTTAGCGGATAGAAATCACCAGCTTCTCCATGGGAGAAAGATGAGGCATTCTATTCTTGTAAAGATGTACAGTCTCCCCACAATGGGAGTTATAATCAACCCTATAAGGTCACTGTGAGTTGGAATTGACTCGATGGCTTTGAGTGAGGTCTCTCCTAATACCATTATCAAAGTGAGAGAAATCTCATGTTTACAGTATGAACCATGTCGCTTCTAAGGAACATCCTGGCTGTACTTCTACCACGACGGATTTGTTTGTTTTCATGGCAGCCCATGGTACTTTACATGTTCTTGGCCAGTATCATAATTCAAATGCATCAAGTTTTCTTTATCCTTTTTTATTCAATACTCCAACTTTCACATGCATATGCCTTGCTGAAATCATGATGCTGAGTTCTTCTTCACATAGTCCACCTTTTGGGATTATTTGCTCAGCATATAGACTGAATAAATATGGTGAAAAGATACAACACTAAGCACACCCTTCTTGATTTTAAACCACGCAGCAGTCCCATGCTTTGTTTGATTGGCTGCCTCTTGATAAGTGTATATGACCTGCATGAGCACAATGAAGAGCTCTTGAATCCCCATTCTTCCCAATGCTAACCACAGTTTGTCATGGTCCACACAGTTGAATGTCTTTGCAGAGACAGTAAAACACAAGTAAACATTTTTCTGGTGTTGTCTGTTATGTGACACCAGCCATACCATGGCGTGGGTCAGGCGCCCCACAGTCCTCAAGGTGACATGTTTGCTCTCTAACACTTTAAGAGGTTTTGTGCAGCTGAATTGCCCAATATAATACTCTTAATCTCTCAATGGCAATTTTTAAGAATGCAGATTGTGGAACCAAGTAAAATGAAATCCTTTACTTCAATCTTTTCTCCATTGATCATGATGTTGTCTATTGATCCAGTTGGAAGAATTTTGGTTGTCTTTACACTGAGTTGCAATTCATATTGCAGGCTACAGTCTTTGACCTTCATTAGTAAGTGCTTCAAGTCCTCCTGACTTGCAGCAAGCAAGGTTGTGTCACCTGCACACCACAGGCTGTTAATAAGTCTTCCTCTAATTCCGATGCTATGTTTGCCTTCATATAATTTGGCTTCTTGTATTATATGCTAAGCATACAACACTAACTGAGTTAGTTTATTGTGCAAACCTGGCTGATAAACACATGTGGCGTTAATTGAAGGGCGGGGGATAAATGGCTCAGTAAGCCTCGCCTTTTGAGTTCTCGAGTCTCTTGCTTTGTGATGGTAGGACCAGGGTGCAGCAGCTTTAGCCAGCTCCCTTCTTCAGCTGCCAAGGCTCACTTCCTGCAAGATATCCCCAAGGCGAAGCCACATGGACCTCCCCCGATGCAGCCCTGGGTGCTGGAGCAGCCGTGTGGAGACCCCTGTCAGCGCTGAGATGCATACACATTCACTGATTCAGCTTTCCTCCTGCAGTTGGCGTCATCGCGTCTGTTTTGTGAGATGGAGGAGGACTTTGTGGACTGGTGTCGGACATATGGGTTAATGGGCTAATGTTGGACTTGTGGACTTGGGCAGCACTGGGTTGGGAAGTTTTCTTGTTGTGCACTTAACCTTTATATAACACTCTCTCTTATACATGAGTTTCTGTGGATTTGTTTCTCTAAAGTACCCAGACTAATACACTGACACATACCGTTCCTGAATTTAATCTATGTTATTCCCTTGTTGTATTCGAATGATTGCCTCTTTGTCTATGTGCAGGCTTTTTATGAACACTATTAAGAGCTATATAAATCCCCTTTTAAAAAAAAGGTTAATTAACCCTTTATCCACCTATCTTACAATTGAATAGTTCAACCATATCACGAAGAGTTATACCATCTTCACCACAATCAATTTTAGAACTTTTCTTTTTCCCTGTACTCATTGTTATTCACGTATATTTTCAATTTAACAAAAACATGGACAACAAAACTTTCACCAGCTTAACAACTACATGTATAATTCAGTGTCATTGGAAATCCCATTTCTTAAATTATTTTATTGGGGTTCATACAGCTCTTATCACAATGCATCCATCCATCCATGTGTCAAGCACATTTGTACATATATTGCCATTATCATTTTCAAAACATTTTCTTTTTACTAAGTCCTTGGTATCAGTTCCTCATTCCCCCCCCCCTCCATTCCCCACACTCCCTCCCTCATAAGCTCTTGATAATTTATAAATTGTTATTAATTTTTCATGTCTTACACTGACCGATGTCTCATTTCACCTACTTTTCAGTTGTCCATCCCTCTGGGAGGGGATTATATGTAGATCATTGTGACTGCTCCCCCCTACCTTCCCCATACCCTTCTGTTATCATTACTCTCATTAGTGGTCCAGAAGGGTTTATCTGTCCTGGATTCTCTGTGTTCCAACTCTTATCTGTACCCTTGTCCATGCCCTGGTCTAGCTGGGTTTGTAAGGTAGAATTGGGGTCATGATAGTGGGGGAGGGAGGCGCGCGGAGAAGAAGCATTAAAATACTAGAGGAAAGTTGTATGTTTGATCAGTGCTATACTGCACCCTGATAGGCTCATCTCTTCCTTGTGAGCCTTCTGTAAGGGGATGTCCAATTGTCTACAGATGGGCTTTGGGTCTCCACTCCACACTCCCTCAATTCACATTGATATGATTTTTCATTCTGGGTCTTTGATGCCTGATACCAGATCCCATTGACACCTCATGATCACACAGGCTGGTGTGCTACTTCCATGTGGACTTTGTTGCTTCTCAACTAGTTGGCCACTTGTTTATCTTCAATCCTTTAAGACCCCAGATGCTATATCTTTTGATAGCTGGGCACCATCAGCTTTCTTCACCACATTTGCTTAGGCAACCATTTTGTCTTCAGCGAGAGGTTCAATGCCCATCTTTTACCTTAATACTTAACATATAAATATATGTACATAGATCTATGTCATATGCTTCCATATGTACATGCCAGTATTTAGACCGCTATAGTTTATTATGATCCGCACAGTTGAGTGCCTTTGCCTTGTCTATAAAACACCAATAAATATCCTTCAGTATGCTCTGCCTTTCGCCAAAACCAGTAAGGTGTCAACAATTATATTACTCATTACACGTCCTCTCTGAATCTACCTTGAAATTCTGGTTGATTTACTGCTGTAGTAGTTTTTGAATGATATTCAACAAAATTTATTTGAAGGTGATATTAATGAAGTTGCTCAATAATTTCCACATCTATTCTTTTATCACAATAGGCAAGAACTCTCACAATCAGTTGGCATAAACTATTAAGTGTTAGATCAGCTTGTTGAAATATTTTAATTGGTATTCCATCAATTTGCTTTTCACTAATGCCTTCATAAAGATATTGAAAAACAACCAGCCCCAAATCAAATAATACTTCATAGTTTCATTTGAAGGATGCTAGCAACTTGCTTTATTCTTCTGAAAAGAGGTAAAGCACCAAGTATTGGATCAGAACCATAAATGTGCCTTCTATGAGAATGCACATCACCTGTGAAATGTTCTTACCAACACCTCCTGCCCCCACCCCAAAATCAAAACTAAATCAGAACAAATTTCTACACCTGGTATTATGGAATTACATGTGTTTTCTCAAATGAGATCATAGTCCCTGCCAATATGACCTTGTTTAGTAAAATGAATTTTCTTTGGATTATGTTAATGAGGACATATCAGTGTAAGGCAGGTTCTAAACTTGATCACTTATGAGTTATAAAAGGAGCAAAATAGACCTACAGATGCCCAAAGAGAAGAAGGCAGATACATCCACAAGCCTGGGGACATCAAAGATCTCCTAGAAACTGTAAGAAAGTAAATTTCTATTCTTTAAAGCCATTCCCTGTGGTATTTGTGTTTCAACAGTACTTGGTTACTATGACACACCTGGATTTAACAGATTGCTTAAATCACAGGGACAGTGAAAACTGCTTAATGACATCATGGAGATACACTCAGAAAAATCCAGGGTGTGGAAATATCTATGGGACAAGTGACCAGTTTCATTAACAAATAAATTGTTGAGAACAAAGCAGGTGGGGGCTACAGATTAAAGTACACTTAAGATAAAATACACCTCCATCGTATATAGACTCTACTTGAATTCTGATTGAAACAAACCATTTCTAGTAAACATTCATAAGAAATTTAGGAAATTTGAATGCTGACTAGGTATTTAATACTATCTAGCAAACTGGGCTATTTAAAAAATATTATAATAGATAAAAATGAAGAGTTACAAAACAAATTCATTGCCTCAAATTCTTGCTGACTCATAGAACATTTTGAATTGCGTGCACTCGCTCTCTAATGCTTCCAGGCTATGATCTTTACAGAAGCAGACTGTTACAACTTCTCCCTGTAGAAAGGGAGGTAGGTTCAAGCTTTGACCTTATGGTTGACAGGTGAGGGCTTAACATCTGAACCATCATAAAGATCACCATTCTAAGAAATGTTATGATATAACTATGGGTTTGAATTTAAATACAAAACCAACAATATAGAAGAGACAAGATTTTTGAAGTTGGAAATTTATATGCTTTTTTGGGGAAATGTTTATATACATGTAAACATTCTATAATGTTTTAAAAAGTGAAAATTCCTTTGTTATTGAAGAATAGAAAAGGAGTTAGAAAGAGCTAAGGGGTAAATAGAGGTTAAGGGGGAGGAGAAAGGTGGACAGTATGAGAAGCTCTTTTATCAGCAGCCCGGGCACAATCTAAGACTGCCTGTGTCATGTGTCACAGGAGGTGGCTCCTGGGGCTGCCTGGCTGGTGCTACAGACTCCACTCTGTCTGGTGACCTCACTTAAAGCTACTTGATATCCAGTGGCCTTCAGGTGGCCAACATCTCTAAAACATTGCCAAGAACACACAGTATCATTAGCAATCAACCATCTAACTTTAAGGGCTGGTTGAGTAAATATTTGTCAATGGATTCCCTAAAGAAATAGTAAATAAAGAAACATGTAAAATAAGAGATTGCACAATAATGGCTTGCAATGTCCTAGAGTTAGAAAATCAAAGACTAAGGATACATTTGCTATGTCTCAAGCTGAAAGAACTGAGAAAAAAAAAATCAAGCCTCCAGTTTCAATATTGAAGGAGTCTATTGGCAAAATATTGACTAATGCCAGAAGCATCAGGAAAGAAAGGGTATATAGAGAGTTACTGTTCCAAAAAGAATTAGTTGACATTCAACTATTTCAGGAGGTAGCATATAAATAAGAATTATTTGTTTTGCAGATAGAAGTCCAGGATATACTGAAGGTAATGGCAAAAAACAAGGATCTAGGAATTGACAGGACACCAACGGAGATATTTCAACAAATGGAGACAATACTGAAAGTATGCACTCATCTGTGGCAAGAAATTTAGAAGTCAGCTACTTAGTCATCCAACTACAAGAGATACTTTGGGCCATCAAGTCAGTCCTGCACCATAAAACCAAATACTGCCCAGTCTTGAGCCATCATTACACTTGTTTCTGTGCTTGAGCCCATTGTGTGAGTCATGGAAATCACTTTTGAATTCTCAAAGCCTTTCGCTTATTGATTGTCTGAAAGGCCAAAGAGCAAGAACATCTATCTGCTTATTATACGTGTGTTTGTTGAGAAAGCTAGCCAGTGCTGTAGCACAGAACACTCAGCAAACTTCACCACTGAGTCTTCCTCTACCGTGACCATTCACCTGCTCATTTCTCTGATTAAATAAGGGCAATTTTGCAAAGTTTTCTATGGGAAATCATTAGTTATTAACCTTACAGTTCTTATCTGGCCCCTTCTAGCTTTTTTTTTTTTTTTTTGGTTTAATGGTTACCCAGTGGGCTGCTAACCACCAGGTCAGCTCTTTGCAACCACCAGGTGCTCTGTGGGAGAAAGATTGAGCTTTCTACTTCCTGAAAGACTTACATTTCTTTACCTAAATACACAAAAATTACACCACCACTTGTTTGTCGGTTTGGGCTACTATGGTGGCTTGTGTGTTGCTGTGATGTTCGAAGCTATGTCGCTGATATTTCAAATGACATTAGGGTGACTCAAAATGAACGATTTCAGTGGAAGCTTCCAGACTAAGGATAGACAATGAAGAAGGTCTTGGCTGCCCATTTCGTAGGAAGTAGCCACTGAAAATCTTATGCACAGTTTCAAAATACTGTCAGATAACAAAGGCTAATGGATGGAAGCAGAGCATTGTTAGTGATACTTCTGGAAGCTAGGCCCCTTGAGTCAGAGAGCACTGGAAAGGAGCTACTCTCTCAGAGTAGAGTGACCATGGTGACTGGAGTGGGGTAAAGCCTGTGGGAGTGGAGCCTTCAGAATCTTCATTTGATAATGAGACATGTCTCCAGGTTAAGAGAAACAGCTGCAAAAATCTGCTAATGATCAGAACTTGGATCGTGCGACGTATGAATCCAGTAAAATCGGAAGTCATTCAAAATGCAAAGTAATGCATAAAGATCAGTATTGGGGGCATTAATGAGCTGATATAGACTGGTACTGGCCATTTTGAATCAGAAAATTCTATGATTTACTATGCCTGGAAGAACACAATCAAAGGGCCATAGCTTGACATTCTTTTATAAAGAGGACATTGAAAAATAAATATTGAAGTACAATGCTGTCTGTGATAGGATCACATCTATCCATCTTCAAGGAAATCCAATCAATACAAATGTTACTCAAATTTATGCACCAACCCCCAAAGCTAGTGATGAAGCAATGGAAGAATTCTACCAAAAACTTCAGTGAGAAATTGATAAAACAAGCTATCAAGATGTATTGATAATTATTGGCAATTTGAATGCAAAAGATGGAAACAAAGAGTAAGAAGCAGTAGTTGGAAAATATGGTCTTGGTGACAGAAATGAGGCGGAGATGGAATGGGAGAATTTTGCAAGACCCACGACTTGTTCATAGCAAATACCGTTTCTCAACAATGGAATACACAGAAATCAAATTGACTACATCTGGAAAAATGTGATTGACGTGATAGAGAAGCGCAATACCAGCAGCTCAAACCAAGCCAGGGGCTGACTGTGGAGCAGGTTAAACCTGAAAAAAATTTTTAAACAAATCCACAAAAGCCAGATTATGACTTTGAGTCTGAATTTTGAGGAACATCTCAAAAACAGATTTGACACATTGAACACTAACTACAGAAGACTTGATGATGAGCTGTGGAAGAACATTAAGAACACCCTTCATGAAGAAAATAAAAAGATCATTAAAAAGACAGCAAAGAAAGAAAAGTTCAAAATGAATGTCCAGAAAGTCTCTGAAACGTTTTCTTGATGGTACACAGAAGAAATGATGAAGTCAAAGAGTTAAACATATGTTTTCAAAGGGCAGCTGGAGAAGACAAAATAAAATAATCTAATGAAATGTGCAAAGACCTAGAGTTAGAAAGCCAAAAAAGGAAGAACCCTCTCGGCATATCTTAAACTGAAAGAACTCAAGAAAAAATTCAAGTCTCAAGTTGAAATATTGAGAAATTCTATGTGGAAAGTATTGAATGATGCATGAACCACCCAAAGAAGATGCAAAGAACATAGTCACTGTACCTAAAAGAACTGGTTGACAGTCCATCATTTCAGGAGGTAGCATATGAGCAAGAGCCAATGGTACTGAAGAAAGAAATTGAAGCTGCACTGAAAACATTAGCCAAAAACAAGGCTCCAGGAATTGATGGAAGACCAAATGAAATGCTTCAACAAGCTCATGAAGCACTGGAAGTACTCACTAGTCTATGATAGGTATTTGGAAGACAGTTACTTGGGCAACTGACTGGAAGGGATACATATTTGTACCTATTACAAAGAAAGTGACCCAACAGAATGCTCAAATTATAGAACAACATCATTGATATTACATGCAAGTAAAATTTTGCTGAAGATCACCCAACAATGATTGCAGCAGTACATTGACAGGGAACTGTCAGAGGTTCAGGCAGGATTTAAAAGAATACTTGGAATAAGGACTATCATTGCTGATGTCATATGGGTCTTGTCTGATAGCAGAGAATACCAGAAAGATATTACCTGTGATTTATTAATTATCTCAAAGCATTTAACTGTGTGGATCATAACAAACTGGATAACTTTGAGAAGAATGGGAATTCCGCAGCACTTCAGTGTGCTCATGTGGAACTTGTACATGGATCAAGAGTGAGTTGTGCAAATAGAACAAGGGCATTCTTAATAGTTTAAAATCAGGGAAAGTGTACATAAGGGTTGTAATCCTCTCACCAATTTATTTAATCTATATGCCGAGCAATCATCAGAGAAGCTGGATTATGTGAAGAAGAAATATGCGGCATCAGAATTGCAGGCAGGCTTATTAACTTGCTTTCTCTGCCATTGAGTCGATGCAGACTCATAGAAAACCCCTGTGGGTTTTGGAGACAGTAACAGTTTGAGTTGAAAGACTAGTCTTTCTCCTTTGGAGCTGCTGGTGGTTTCAAGTGGCCAGCAAGGAGAATTGCAAGCCAAGTGTTACCATTATGCCATCAGGGCTTATTACAACCTGCAATACATGGATGACACCCCCCTTGCTGAAAGTGAAGAGGACTTGAAGCACTTGCCGATGAAAAGCCAGGATTGCAGTCTTTAGTATGGATTATGACTCAACGTAAAGAAGACCCAAATTCTCACAACCAGACCAATAGATTATATCATGATAAATGTAGAAAATAGTGAAGTAAAAAAAGCCATTCTTCTTGAATCCAAAATCAATACTTTCTCATGGAAGCAGTAGTCAAGAGATCCAGAGATGCATTGCATTTGATAAATCTGCTGCACAAAGATACATCTGGCTTGTGAAAAGCAAGAATGTTACTTTGAGGACGAAGGTGCCGCAGACCCAAGCCATGGTATTTTCAACGACCTCAGATGCATGTCAAAGTTGGACATTGAATAAGAAAGACCACAGAAGGACTGATGCACTTGAATTTTGGTGCTGTAGAAAAACAGTGTAAGCACCATGGACTGTGAAAAAGGTCAACCTGAAAGAAAAGAAAAAAAAGATCAACCTGGTCTGTCTTCAAAGTACTGTCAGAGGACTCCCAAAAGCAAGGATAAAGTTACTTCATTTTAGACACTTTGCACATGTTGTCAGGAGAGACCATCCCTGGAGAAGGCCATTATGTTTGGTAGAGTATCAGGGCAGAGAAAAAGAAGAAGGCCCTTAAGAGTTGAATGGACACTGTGATGCAGCAATGGACTCAAGCATAGGACAAGTGTATGGAGGGTTCAAGACCGGGAAATATTTTGTTCTGTGTGCATGGGGCTGGAATGTGTTGGAAACAACTTGATGGCACCTGGCAGCACTAACAAAGTAGTTACGATCTGAGAAACTCACGGGGCACTTCACCCCTGTTTCATAGGCTCTCTCTGGTCAGCATTGATTTGATGGCTGTGAGTTCTGAGTTTTGAATCTTAAAACAATGTTAAAGGTCATCCATTTTTCTTTAGTTAATTAATGTAAAAATACCACATTGACATGAATAAATTACCAGGAGCTTCATTTATTTAGCCAAGAACTAAATAGCTGGTAGCATCACTTAAAATAGTGTCTTGAGCTTGATGGTGTTTATGTTAAGAAATAGAATTAATATATTTTATTTTTATCTTTGAATTCCATTTTCCCTGAAGGTTTTGAAGCCCCCTGGGACTGACTCAGATGTTGTGTGATGTTGGGGTAGAACTATAGCCTCTACTCAGATGAGGGCTTTTCAGGACACCACTTCACTTCCAGTTTTGACATATGATATTCTTCAGATTAGCCCTCTTTCCAAAAGCTTCCAGATGTCCATATTCAGGGCAAAGTGAAGCTTTCACATAGCTACCTAGGTGTCTGTGAATCATGGGTTTGTCGGCACATATGGTGCTATCTGGCCAGTAATGGGTTCTGAGT
>NW_022111365.1:9503426-9504451 GCF_000313985.2 Echinops telfairi
CTGATCGTGTAGATAGCATAGCTCTGTGTAATATTTCACTCTATTGTACACAAAGGTGACATGAATCAGAGATGACTCAACACCAAAGAGCATAGCAATATTTAAATATAAGAAGGTTTCCTGAAAATAGAGTCTGGTCCTTTTGAAATGGAGGCTGGAGCAGAGATTAACTCTGAAAGTAGAACAGGTACCCTTCTGTGGTCAACTTCGCTCATTTACATAACCTGCCCTACCTGAGGACTACTGATTTTGTAACTCCAAGCAGAGGATGGTGCAGGCTGACTTTGAGTTAGAACCGAGTCCCAGCAAAGTTAACCGGTTGCATCATCTCACCTAAAGTCAGGTGGAGTGATTGGTCCTGTGATACCCAGGCTTATCAGCCCCTCTCCACTGACCACAGACAGCTTCAAACACACGGGGAGACTGGTGACACATTAAATTGAATAAAATCTTGGACACGACTTAAAACAGAAACCCAAGAAATGTTCTGCTGCATTAATATTAAGTCAGGCTTGTCGTCTCACTCTCCTCCTGTGAATAGATACGTCTTTATGAAATAAGAATTTCTTCCAAATTTATTAAAACCAACTGTGTGGTAATGGGGACACCAAATGAGTGGCTCTCAGCTAAAGTCTCATCATTATTATTGCATTATTTATTTATATGTGATCCTAAGGCAGACATGATGTAATTTAGTCATTAAGATAGTTATTATGTTACTTAGGTTTTGTGCCAACTTGACTGTGCCAGGGTTTTCAGAGATTTGGTAATTCCATCGTGATGTGAACTAACAGTGTAATCAGCTCCACAATGGGCTCTGCCGTAAGCATCCAAGCCACTGTAAAGAGATTAAGGTGCTTTGGGGCCAGGGCGTGGCACCCAACCAGAGTCAACTGGAAAACACTCCTATAGGTCAACAAACAGACCTGGAACTATTTATAGGCTTTTCTTTCTTTTTTTGTCATTGGATTTTTTGTTGTTGTTGTTGTTTCATTTTCTTGTTTTCTTTCGTTGTTTCATTTTGC
>NW_022111365.1:9504829-9507210 GCF_000313985.2 Echinops telfairi
AGTATTAAGGTAGCAGATGGACATTGGGCCTCTACTCAAGTACTCCCACAACCTATTCAAGTGCTCCCTCAACGCAAGAACACTTTGTTCTAATAACCTGGCATTCCGTGATGCTCAGCTTCCCAACACATTCGGTGAAGACAAAATGGGTGCATAAGCAAATGTGGTGAAGAAAGCTGATGGTGCCCAGCTATCAAAGGATATAGTGTCTGGTGTCTTAAAGGATTGAAGACAAACAAGCAGCCATTTAGCTGAGAAGAAACAAAGTCCACAGGGATGAAGCACACCAGCCTGTGTGATCATGAGGTGTCAATGGGATCAGATATCAAGCATCAAAGACCCAGAACCAAAAAATCATATCAAAGTGAATGAGGGGGAGTGCAGAATGGAGACCCAAAGCCCATCTGTAGACAATTGGACATTCCCTTACAGAAGGCTGACAAGGAAGGAACAAGCCAGCGAGGGTGCAAGGTGCAGTATAGCACCGATGAAACATACAACTTTCCTCTAGTTCTTTAATGCGTCACCCCCCCTCTCATATCATGACCCCAATTCTACCTTACAAATCCAGCTAGACCAGAGCATGGACACGGGTATAGATAAGAGCTGGAAACACAGAGAATACAATCAGGACCAATGATGAGCGTAGGGGGTGGGAAGGTGGCAGGAAAGAGGGGGACCCCATCACATTGATCTATTGATCTACATATAATCCCTTCCCAGGGAGATGGACAAAAGAAAAGTGGGTGAAGGGAGACATCGATCAGTGTAAGACATGAAAAATAATAATAATTTATCAATTATCAAGGGTTCAGGAAGGAAGGACGTTGGGGGAGGGAGGGAAAAAATGAGGCACCAATAAGATACCAAGGGCTCAAGTAGAAAGAAAATGTTTTGCAAATGATGATGGCAACAAATATAAAATGTGCTTGACACAATGGATGGATGTATGGATTGTGATAAAAGCTGTACTAGCCCCCAATAAAATGATTTAAAAAAAAAGACTAAGGGTGGACTTCAACTCCCTTATTCAGGTCACAGCTATATGCAATTGAAACAAAGTTTCCTTGGGGGTGTGGCCCACTTGTTATAGAAGTGGCTGCTGTGGAAAAGCTTGCTTGCCTTTTTGCTTTATCTGGATGTTGTATCTGGTTTAACCACCCCCATATTGTCTGCCTACCCTGGAAATCTTCAGTGACCTGCCAACCATGGATTCATTCTCTTTTACAATTCACCAATCTGTCATATCCCTGGTGATCTTGTGTTCATCAGCCCTCCGGGTGGGTACATCTAGACTTGAAATATGCTCAGACTTGGACTTGACTGCTTCCATAATTATGAGAGCCATTTTGTAACAACTGACAGTTATGATTGAATATTTATTGAGCACTTAGAATAAACCAGTTGCTGATTTGTGTAAAATGAATCTTTGTCCTGAAAAATTCCTATCTTGCTGCCTTCGGGAACTCAGAATGGTGATGATGGTGTTTAGTGGATTCTGTCTTTACTAAGCAAACTTAAGGAAGGATGTGGATCAGAAATTGGGCTAGGTTCAGTCTCAGTGTTCAATGAAGTTCAATGAAGTATGAAAGTGATTCAGCTCTGCTGATATTGACATGGGAAGGGCTGTCTTCAAAAAGTTGAGGTTAAGAATCTGGTCTCATAAACTTCTGAGTGGGTTGCTCCCCTTCTCCCCGCCCCAGTGCGGGAGGCCTGGTAGCTTGGTCTGCACTCTTGAATGTATCTCAGGCCTAGATTCTTTTGTGCCTCCTGCCACTCTCTCTTTGTTTTGACATAACAAAGCCTGTAGTGCCTGAAGTCCTACAGTGTGCCAGGAACTGATGCTAAAGAAGATACCTGGACATAGCCTCAGGCTTATCAGAAACTAGCTGCCAGCATAAGGCCTTGCACTCTTTGACTTCTGTTCATTTGACTTCGACTCATAGCATGCCCATAATTATGTCTGAGTAGAACTGTGCTCCATAGACTATATGATGGTTGGTTGTTTTCAAAGTGGATTGCCAGGCCTTTTTATGAGGCTATTCTGGATGGACTTGAACCTCTAACCTTTTGGTTAGTAGCTAAGCATATTATCTATTTTCACCAGTGGAGATCCCACGAAAGTATCCACATAAAGATGTCACAGCATCTTCTCCATGAAAAATAAGCATTCCCAAATTAGTAATTCTCATGAGGTCTGAATCCAAAGCTTTTGGGTAAATATTTCTGGTGGCCTCAGGCAAAGATTCAAAGAGGTAGCAAGACCTACCTTGGATTTTACACCAAACCTATCACCCAGCAGCAGAGAAACCAGAAGGAAGTAAAGATGCTCATCAATGTTTATACAGGCTGCTATTTTCACCTTTAGCCTCCGAGGACAC
>NW_022111365.1:9508311-9509616 GCF_000313985.2 Echinops telfairi
CAAGATAAAATCACTAAAGACCCCAGAATCTATTTTAATTATTAAGGGAGATTTTTGTAAAAATGCCAAGTCAGCCCAGGAGGGAAAGCCTTCAAGAGGAACAAAGGTCAAAGACAAAATAGTGACCTAAGGAAATGTTTTCCACATCTCAGGAATGTTGCATCCCATTCCACATCCCACATAGATGAAAGAGGAAATCTAGAACACACATGCGCATGTGCACACACACACAAGTTGGCATATGTCTTCCAATTGTAACTTGGTCACTTACTAGCTCTGTGGTTATGGGCAAACTATCCATCCACTCTTAGCCTCGGTTGTGTTATCTGTAAATTGTGCACCCTAATATTGACCTCATAGTTATTCTGCAGATTAAATAAGATGTGTATTTATTATTTAGTTCCATACTTAGCCTGAAATTGGCACTCAGTAAACAGAAGCTCAGATTCATATAGTTAAATGTTATATGTGATCCTATGATGAAGCGTCCTTGGACAGAAACTACCTCTTCTGACCAAGGCAGATGGATGACACACTGGAAAACTTGTTCCGGCTGCTTCTTTTCCTTTATACCCGACTTCACTGAGCAGTCTTTGTTCTTACTCCTTAGGGCTTCCCTCCCACCAGAGACTAAGTAAAGTAGCCTAGTCTTGGATCTACCTGATGCAGAGCTTGCTTATAGCCTCAACTTTCCTACCAACAGTTGTTTCCTAGTTCAGATCCAAGCTTTATCGTTTCTTTTTTATGATCTGTTGCATGTCCCATATGCACTGATAGTGCAGTCATTCGGTGTGCATTATAGTGTTGAGTAATGTGTACAGATGATTGTGTGTGCAAAGGTGAGAGTAAGTTTTTGTGTGTGGGAATATGAGTATATGTGTGTACATCTGAGAGTATTGGTGGACTCACATTAAG
The DNA here is from genome assembly GCF_000313985.2 of Echinops telfairi. NCBI lineage: Eukaryota > Metazoa > Chordata > Mammalia > Afrosoricida > Tenrecidae > Echinops > Echinops telfairi. The sequence continues at coordinate 9,509,227 of NW_022111365.1, forward strand.
CATATGCTTGTGTATGTTTGACTGTGTGAAAACATTTGTTAAGGTGTGAAAGTGAGTTGGTGTGTGAATATATGAATGTTTGAGTATATGTGTTTGTGTGTTTGCGACTGAGCGTATATGCCTTCCTGTATGTGATTGTGCATGTGACTGAAAGTGTTTGCATTCATGTGCTTGCATGCGTATAAAGGTGTAAATGTGTGTGTGTGTGTCCATGTGTGTGTGTGTGTGTGTGTGACTGAGAGAAAATGGATACACACATAGGAAATTTTAGAGTTTATATTCTGTGTTGCTATTTTACCAAAAAGATATCAAGAAGTTGATTTCTTGTTCTTCATCAGTGGATTGATGTTGTTGCTGTTTTGTTGTACAGTGTTGCTTGGTTTTGCTCTG
>NW_022111365.1:9513149-9514060 GCF_000313985.2 Echinops telfairi
GAGTTTGAGCCCCTTTTCGGCCAGGCCACACTCCGGCTGTATAATTTTGGGAAAGAGGTCATCTACCAAGTCTCTGTACTTTGTATGATGGTTGGGTGTTAGTGGGTTCTTTTAGAAAACACCGCAATGAAGAATCTTAGGTTACTGTTTTATAGGTGCCATCCAACTCACAGTGACCTGATGAAAAACAGAGAGAACCCCTGTCTGGTCCTGTGATATTCTTACAATCCTTGCTATTTTTGAGTGTAAAGTTACAGCCACTGTGTCAATGCATCTTGTTGATGGTGACCCTCTACTTTACCAAGCTTGATGCCCTCCTCCAGGTATTTCTCCCTCCTGATAATATGTCCAAAGTATGGAAGATGAAGTTTAACCATCCTCTCGTCTTCTAAAGAACATTCTGGGGCTGTACTTCGTTTAACAAAGATTTGTCCATTATTTTGGCAACTCATGGTATTTTTCTCTAGCACTATAATTCAAGTACATCATTTCTTCTCTGTTCCTGCTTAATCATTGTCCACATTTCACATGCGTATGGTTTATTGCCATCACGTTTGATTCTTTTCAAACTCAAACTCACTGCCCTTGAGGAGATTCTGACCCATAATGACCCTATGGGACAGTTGGAGGGTAACTTTTTATGGGAGGAGAAAGCTTTGTTTTCCCCAGCAGCTGGTGATTTTGAATGCCAACCTTTTGGTTAGCAGCCCAACACATAACCACTATGCCACCACGTCTCCTTAGTAACCTTATAGTGAATAGCCCTATAAAGAGAGTGGAACTGCTCCATAAGGGTTCTGAGACTATAAATCTTTATAGGAACAGACAGTCTTATCTTTATCTGACTAATTGGTTGAATTTGAACCCTTGACCTTGTAGTTAGCAGTCTAACGCTTACCTGAAAGTGCAAC
>NW_022111365.1:9514351-9523961 GCF_000313985.2 Echinops telfairi
GATTCCGGGAACCCAAGAGGCAAGAGAATTTTGGGAATGATGAGGGCAACAAATGTATAGATGTGCTTTACACAATTGATCTATTTATTGTGATGAATTGTATGAGCCCCAATAAATTGATTAATTAAAAAAAATAAAATAAAAAAAAAGGTGTATTTTCCTTATTTCCTTAAGATATATTTGTCATGAGGCTGTGTTCTGGGAAATGAAGGGAATGATATTTCCAAAGGAAAACATTAAGACAGGCTTGTTCCTTTCTCACCACCTCCCTAGCAGCCAACTGCAACCAACAGCTACAGTTGATCCTGCCAGGACTGATGAGGGCAAAGACGATCACTTCAATACTAAATAAAGTTACTGGAGAACAGCTCTGGACAACCTTGCCCCAGCGGTCTGTCCTGTCCGGCCAACTCTAAAGAGTGGATACTAGGAGGAGAACTCCCATCACTCTCCCTTCTGCCTTTGAGATGAGACTGTGAGAAACAGCCTGGTAATTGCACAGGAAAAGGAAGCCTCTGTTTTAATCAGGTGCTAAAAGTGCCATCAGCAGCCTTGTGCATGTGGTGCTGCTGACAGGAGCAGTCTCAGGTCAATTATGGGACATTGCACAAGGAAGAGGTGAAATTGCTTCTAGAAAATTAGTACCTCTCCCCAGGCTTTATTTTCTTGAACAATTTACCACAGGTCAGCCCCAGAGGTGGGGATATTGATGTGTCTGCACCACATGTATTGCTGAGATTCAAGCAGAGACCATCAGCAAGTCAACGTTACTTTCGGTGTGTTCCTCTGTAAAATGGGGGCAAGTTAACACTCGCCTGATAGAATTCTGCATGAGAGGAGAAAAACTGTTATGCCATCAATTGTCCTGCATACCTTTTCATATTCTAGTTTATTGAATCTCTTCAAATACTCTACAAAGTAGAAGGTATGTTCTTCAGGATTCCAATTCACTACTTCTGAATAGCTGAAGTGCTTTTCCTAGCCAAGAATTCTGTGTAACCCCCTATGCACTAAACACGTGCTTTCACCATTGTGGTGTGAACAGAGAGGTGTGGATGGGCAGTCTATCTTTGCAACTCATAATCACGGTATTTCATGATTCCTCCTGCTGCAAAATGGGACTGATTAATTTTAGCAGTTGCTTCTTAGTAACACTGTTATATGACTCTCTCATGACCAAAGAACTTGGTAAAATATAAAACTTTCCTAAATTGGAAACTAAAATGAAAACTTTTCCATAGCAGAGAGTCAGGATTCTATAGCCAGGGCAGGAGAGGACATTTGGAAGTCTTTTGCTACTGTCATTTTCTGCCTCCCACCCCCAACCCCCGTTCTAGGATTCTTGCCTGTACAACATTTTAGGTCAAGTATTTGTTTAAATATGAGGGGGTTCCCAAATTTTTTGTTTTTTGTTTTATGTGAGAGGGGTGGGAAGTGCAATTGGAGTTCATTTCATGAGGCTAGCCTGTTAATCAAGCTTTCTATAAAAGTGTGTGACAAAAAGTCCTGATTTATACAGACAGGGGACTGGTTTTGCCACTACCACAATGCACCTGCCCACACAGCCAACTCAGTGTGTCAGTTGGGAAAGAAAACAGCATGCACCTCTTGCACTTTATTCTTCTGACCTTGTTCCGTGTGACTTATTTTAGTTTCTGAGAATGAAGAGGGACATGAAATGACAGTGATTTGATGACATAGAAGAGGTGAAGAAAAAAAGCGAGGGAGGTGCTGTGAACCATCCAAACAGATTAGTTTGAAAAATAGTCCCAAGAATGGAAATTTGAAAATGTATTAAGCGTAATGGAGATTACTTTGGAAGTTATAAGGTTCTTTTGTAAAAATATATATCTTTGGAAAAAAATCCTGGTCTTTTTTTGGTACCTCCACGTATATATGGCTAGGTATATAGATAGATAGATAGATAGATAGATAGATAGATAGATAGATAGATAGATAGATAGATATAGATAGGTTGTCAGCAGAGCTGACCTAGGTTTATAACTTAATGTGAAACTCAGTTATGGGGTAGATACATTGTTTTTAGGAAGAATCCCACCTCCTTCCTGGGCCTACTTTTACTATGTACCCTTACAGAACTCAGAGAGTCAGTGGAAAGGTGTATGGGGAGGACAGTTAATTAGAGACAGGGCCGGCTTGAGGGGTAGGTCACCTTGATGATAATAGTAACTTGCATCTCAAAGATCACAGTCTGCAACTCAGATGATCCAATAGCCTCAGGAGGACATGACTGTCAGATGCAAGTCAACAAGAAAGGACCCTATGGGGCAGAAGGTGAGTCCTGAGACAAAAGAACTTGTTGAGACTTGGGTGGGAGGATATGAAAAAAAGGAAAATCAAGCAGGACTTTATGCAACAGTATGTTCTGTAGAATTGGGAGGAGGGACCTCTTACACTCCTGTGGTTGAGTTGAATTGTTTGAAAAGCCAAAGAATCAAGCTCACTGGCATCAGCTTGATTCTATCACAGTGTAAGTCTTTACAGAAGCAGATATCTTCCTCCTATGAAGTGGCTGTGAGTTCGAATCTCCAACCTTGTAGTTAGCAGTCTAACGCTTACCTGAAAGTGCAACCAGAGAACCATTTGGAAGTCACCATGAAAATGGGCTAGTATGAATAACTAACAAACATCCCTCTCTGATGGTCATAGTGGGTGGCTTTCATGTTGCTATGTAGCTGGAACTATGGCACCCCTATTTCAAATAATAGCAGGATCCTGCATGGCAGACAGGTTTCTGTATAGCTTCCAGACTAAAATAGAGTGAAAAGGTAGAAAAATTAGCCAGTTGAAACCTTATGAATCACAATGGAACATTGCCTGATATAGCACTGGAAGTTGAATCTCTGGTTTGGCAGGCATTCAAAATATACAGTGACCACAACAATGTAACTCAAGCATATCAATGATTTTGAAGATAGTTTAGGACTGGGAAAAGTTTTTAACTGTTTTTCATGAGGTCACCATGGGTGGGAGCCAACTCAATGGTAACTAACAGCAACAGCAACAGGATCAATAGCTAACAGGTATTTATCATTCGATGTGTTCGATTTGACTTTGAGGAATTCCTATGCACCAGTTCATTTTAGTAATTGCAAGAACCTATGAGCTAGGTGTTAGCATGATCTAAATCATTTTCTGAAGGTCATTAAGCTAGTTGATTTTAGGTGCTGGCATGTGTGTTCCAACTCAAATCAACCCTAGCCCCAACAGAATAAAACACTGACTGGTTCTGTGCTGTCCTCACAATTGTTCAAAGGTTTGAGCCATTGATGCAGCCACCATGTCACTCCATCTTGTCAAAGTTCTTCTTCTACCTCATTGCTTTACCAAGCATGATGTTCTTCTGCAGGTACTGGCCTCTCCTGACAATAGGGTCAAAGGATGTGAGATGAAGTCTTACCACAGTTCAAATGCATTGATTCTTCTTTGGTTTTCCTTATTTAGTGGCCAATTGAAAACACCTTAGCATGGATCAGGGGCTCATTAGTCCTCAAAGTAAGATCCTTGCTTTTCAACACTTTAAAGAGGTCTTGTGCAGCATATTTACACAGTGCCATGCATCCTTTGATCGCTTGACTGCTGCTTCCATGTGCATTGCTTGTGCATACAACAAGACAAAACTGTAAACTTCAATATTTTCTCCCTTTATTATGATTTTACCTATCAGTCCAGTTGTGAGGATTTTGCTTTTCAACAGTGTTTTACAATGCTGATTTACAATCCATACTGAAGGCTGTAATCCTTGGTCTTCATCAGCAAATGCTTCAAGTCCTCCTCACTTTCAGCAAGCAAGTTGTATCATCTGTTTATCTCAGGTTATTAAGATTTCCCCAGTTGAGATCCTACATTCTTCTTCATATAAGACAGCTTCTCTGATTTTTCCTCAGCATACAGATTGAATAAGTATGGTGACAGGATACAAGCCTATTGCACATCTTTCCTGATTTCAAACCATTTAATATTCCCTTGTTCTGTTTGCACCACTGTCTCTTGATTCGTGTACAGGTTCCACGAGTACAATGTATTGTTCTGGAATTCTCATTATTCTCAAGTCTATCCATAGTGAAGGAATTTAGCTAGTAGGGATTGGCATTGTGATCAAACACAGTATCTTGGCTCTTTCCCATGTGCCCTTTAAAAGCTATGGAGAATTCCAATGTTTCCTCTGATTACCCGAGTCTTCTTCTCAGGTCACAAGATCAGGTAAACAGAGGAAGCATTGCTCATAGTTGATTGCTAAGGGGTCAGGACCACATTTGATTCTTGACCTATGCTTTTACCTTCACCATGTATTGAATTGTGCCTGCGTCCACCAAATATATGTTGAAATGTTAGCTTGATTCCCATAAATGAAAACAAGCCTCTTTGCAAATGGATTACAGTGAGTCTTACCTCCACATGAGTGGTTCGCTTATAAAAGGGGAGTCACGCAGACACAGATAGAAGACAGCCACATGAAGACGAGACATCGAAGTAATGCTGCAGCTGCAAACCTGTGGTCTCTAGATGCCTGTGGCTACCAGAAGCTGAGAGAGACAAAAACTCAAAATGCAGTGCCATTGAATAATTTTAACTGGTAATAATCCTTTAGGATACAGTAGAACTGTCTCTTTGGGTTTTTGAGGCTGCAAATCTTTATGGGAGCAGAGAACATCATCTTTGTCCCATTGAGTAAGTGGTGGGGTGAAACTGCTGACCCTGTTCTAACCTGCTATGCCATTAGGGTTCCTTCGAGAGAGACAAGGAAGGATTTCTCTCTAAGGCCTTCACAGATATTATGGCATGGGTTGAGTCTCTGGAATGGCAGGAATTCAAAACACAGTGACCTGAATTTGGATTTTTCACATCTAAGACTGTGAGACAAAAAACTTCTGTTTTTGTGTGTGTGGTACTTGTTATGGAAGTCCTAGGAAGCCAAAATTTCCTCCCAATATGGGGTTGCAATTCTTCTTTCCAGTTTACTGAAAACAAAACAAAAAACCCCTAACCATTGCAAATACCTGTCCCTAACTCCAGGGATGGTATGGTTGGTGGGTTTATATTGTACTCAAGGCTCGCGCCCTTTAGCTGAGGGGATCCACAGATCCTGGGGATGTCAGCAATATCCATCAGCCAAGTTTGAAGTTTCTGCAGAACAGTTTCTACAGAACTGAAAATGCCCTGTTACGGGCACAGAAGGAACCCTGGTGGTGCTAACTACAAGATCAACAGTTCAAAATTACTAACCACTCCGAAGAGAAAGATAGTCTTTTTATTTCCATAAAGAGTTACAGTCTCAGGAATTTACAGGGACAGTTCTACCCTGTCCTATAGGGCCACTATGACTTGGAATTGACTAGATGGCAGTGAGTTAGTTTTGAGAGGCACATGTGCACTGGCACTTACAATTAAGAGCAGGCAGTCTGTGAGGCCTGAGTAGAAAATATCTGAGCCATGGGCACACTGGTCATTGTTACAAATGCGCAGGGGGTAAAGTGTACAAGGGCCTAACCTCCTCTAAAACCCTGTTTCCAGAGGGATTGGTTGTTTTTATATGGCCTTCTCACCATGGTCTTCTGACGCTCACCAAGTGATTGTGCAAATAAAGTGCTTATGGCCCACCAAAGAGACTGAAAAACTTTCCAATAATATAAATAAGGTGTATGGCACCCTTGTGGGCATGGGGCTGTACAAATAGGGCATATAGAACCATAATGAGGAGATTGGTCAGTTTTATCATTTCACTGGGCTTGAAATGAGCCATCCCAGAGGCTAAAAATTATTACTACCAGTAAGAAGAGATGAAAATAGAGTGAAACCTTTGGGTCCAAGATCCCTGTGTGGAGAATATCCTTGACTTAGCAGAGAATGGAGTGAGTAAGGGACAGGGGAGAGAGAGAGAGAGAGAGAGAGAGAGAGAGAACACATGAGAGCACTGTAACACTGGATATTGTACAGGGCAGTGAGAAGCAGAAGTAGACAAATGGGGCATTACAATGCAGAGACTGGTTTGAGACAACACAATCACCCTCTTGGTCCATGGAATACAGAGAATGAAAGAGTCAAGTGCCTTTGGGCAAGAGGCTTCCTGGTGGAGTCTCTTGCCTCTGAGCACTTATTGGCAGAGCTAAAGAGCTTTCAAACACTTGCCTGAGCAGGGCAGAGGACACATCAAAGGTTCAAGAGGTCAAACCGCTAAGGGTGAGAAAGGCCAGCCTCTGACTAAGAAAAGTCTGTCCTAATTGATGAACTGTATTCGGAGTTATTCATGATCTTGAATTGTAACATGTTACTTCCCTAATAGACACCAAACTTTGAGTATGGCTATGAGTACACTGTCATCATTACAATGAATTCTAGAAACCAGGAGAGAAGTAGAGAGTACCATGATGAGAACTGGTAAAAAGTTTGGAGATAGAAGTTATGTCTGACCTCTACCTCCTAGGAATTAACTGTGATGATTCTTCCATTGCTCCCTTCGACCACTTGTCTGTCAGTCTGCCTTACTGTGGTGGCTTGTGTGTTGCTGTGGTACTGGAAGCTATGTCATCCATATTTCAAATTCCAGCAGGGTCAAAACAGCGAATAGGTTTTAGTGGTGCTTCCAGACTAAGAACAGACAATGAAGAAGGAATAGGTTACCCACTTCTGAGGAATTAGACACATAAAACCCAATGGACAGAATTGAAACATTGTCAGATACTGAAAACTTCATTAAAAAAGCGGTATACTGTCAGAGATAGGGCCAGAATGAGCCCCTTAGGTTTCAAGGGCGCTCAGAGTATGACTGATGAAGAGCTGCGCCTACTCAAAGTGGAGCCATCCAGAGTGACATGGATGGAGGAAAGCCTGTGGGACGAAAGCCTTTGAAACAGACGCCTGGTGATGAGATCTAACTCCAAATGAAAAGAGATAGCCTGAAATATCTATGAATAATCAGAACTTGGAATGTGCAAAGTATGAATCTAGAAAGACTGGAAATTTAAAAAATGAGATGGGACACGCAAAAAATTCAGATTATAGGCATTATTAATGAGTTGAAATGAATTGGCATTGGCCATTTTGAATCAGACAGTTAAATGGCTTACTATGCTGGGAATGACATAGTCAAAAATGCACTGCATTCATTCTCAGAAAGAATATTTCCAGATCCATCTTAAGTACAGTTCTGCTGGTGACAGGATAATGTCTATCCACCTAAAGAAATCCAGTTTATACAACTATTATTCAGATTTATGCATCAACCACTAAAGCTGGTGATGAAGAAATCAAATGATCTACCAACGTCTTCACACTGAAATTGATCAAGCAAGAAATCAAGATATATTGATAATTATTAGCAATTGGAATGCAAAAGTTAGAAATAGGAGGAAGGAACGGGAATTGAAAAATATGGTCTTGGTGAGAGAAATGAAGCTGGAGATCACATGATAGAATTTTCTAAGACCAGGGTCTTTTTCATAGTAAATACTGTTCTCAATGACACAACATGTGAACTTCCTGAAATGGAAAACACAGAAATCTAATTGACTACATCTGTGGGAAGAGATGGTGAAGATGCTTAATAGCAGCTAAAACCAGGTCAAGGGCTGACTGAAGAGCAGGCTGTAAATTGCTTATATGTAAGTCCAGGTTGCAGTTGAAGAAATTTAAGACAAGCCAACAAGGGCTAAAACACAACCTTGATCTATCCCACGGGAACTTTTAGAACACCTCAAGCAAAGCTTTGCTGCATTGACCACGAGTGACAGAAGACCCGAAGAGCTGTGGAATGACATCAAGAACGCCACACAGGAACAACATAAAAGACAATGAAAAAGACAGGAAGGGGGGAAAAGATCAAAGTGGATGTCAGCAGAGACTCTGAAACGTGCTCTTCATTGTAGAGTAGCTAAGGCACAGGGATGGAATGAGGAAGTCAAAGGGCTGGCACAGAAAACTTCAAAGGGCAGCTTGAGAGGATAAAGCAAAATACCGTAATGAAATGTGCGAAGCCATAGAATTAAAAAACCAAACAAGGAAGAGTATGCTCAGCAGATCTTAAAGTGAAAGAGCTCAAGAAAAAGTTAAACCTCAAGTTGAAGTATTGAATGATACTGAACAATGCAGGAAATATCAAAAGAAGATGTAAATAAGACATTGTATTTATACATTGTATAAATCATTGTACCAAGACTAGTGGATATTCAACCATTTCATGAGGTAGCATATGAGCAAGTACCAATGGTACAGAAGGAAGAATTTCAAGCTGCCTTAAAAGCATTATCCAAAAACAAGGCTCCAGGAATTGATGACATACCAATTGAAATGTTTCTTTAAAAAAAAAAGCAAGTTTTATTGGCACTTCATCCACATAGCATACAATTCAATAGTTCAATCACATTAAGAGGAGTTGTACAATCCTTACCACAATCAATGTAGAACATTTTCTTCTTCATTGTATTCATTATTATTCATATAATTTCTTTTCAATTTTGGCAAAAATATACACAACAAAACATTCTCCATGAAAAGTTTCAACAATCTGATAAAGCACTGGAAGCACTCACTTGGCTATACCAGGAAATGTAGAAGACAGCTAATCGACCAACTGACTGGAAGAGACCCATATTTGCTCTGATTCCCAAGAAAAGTGATCCCAAAGAATGCACAAATTACAAAACTATCATTAATATCATGGGCAAATAAAATTTTGCTGAAGATCATCCAACAATGGTTGCAGTAATACATTGACAGGGAAGCTGCCAGAAGTTCAAGCCAGTTTCAGAAGAGGATGTGGAGCAAGCGGTATCGTTGATGATGTGAGACGGATCTTGCCTGAAAACAGAGAATACCAGAAAGATGTTTCTTTGTGTTTTATTGACTATGCCAAGGCATTTGACTGTATGGACCATAACAAATTTTGAATGACCTTGAGAAAAACGGGAATCCCAGAACACTTCATTGTGCTTATTTGAACCCTGCATATGGATCAAGAGGCAGTTGTGCAAACAGAACGAAGGAATACCAATGGTTTAAAATCAGGAAAGGTGTGCATCAGGGTTGGATCCTCTCACCATACTTATTTATTCTGTATGCTGAGCAAATCATCAGATAATTTTGATTATATGAAGAAGAATGTGGCATCAGGATTGGAGAAAAGCTAATTAATAACCTTTGCTATAAAGATGATACTATCATGCATGCCGAAAGTGAGGAGAACTTGAAACACTTGCAGATAAAGATCAGGGATTGCAGCCTTCAGTATGGATTACAGCTCAGTGTAAAGGAGACGCAAATGCTTACACCTGAGCCAATAGGTAACATCATGGTAAGTGGGGGAAAGGTTGAAATTTTGAAGGATTTTGGTCTTGCTTAGATCCACAACCAATGCTTCTGCAAGCAGCAGTCAAGAGATCAAAAGACAAGTTGTATTAGGTGAATCTGCTGCACAAGACTTCTTTCACGTATTGAAAGCAAGGATGTTACTTTGATGACTAAGATGTGCCTGATCCAAGCCATGGTATTTGCAACCACCTCCTATGCATGTGAAAGTTGGACATTGAATAAGGAAGACTGCAGAAGAATGGATAGACTTGAATTGAGATTCTGGAGGAGAATATGGAAAATC
>NW_022111365.1:9525199-9529565 GCF_000313985.2 Echinops telfairi
CAGCCAGAATGCACCTTAGAGGCAAGGATAGTGAGATAGTTTCACTTGTGGACATGTTGTCAGGCAATACCAGTCCCTGAAGAAAGACATCGTGCTTGGTAAAGAAACAGTGTAGCGAAAAAGAGGGCGACTTGGTAAGGTGGATTGGCACAGTGGTTGTAACAATGGACTCAAACATCAGAACAATTTCAAGGATGCCACAGAACCAGAAAGTGCTGCCTTCTGTTATACATAGGGTGGTTATGAATCTGAATAACTAACTCCTTCCCTTGTGAAGTTAGAGAAGGAAATCAGCAAATGATGCCATACTGTTTTTATACTGACTTTTATCTCTGGTGATACTTCCTCCTGGCATCTTTTTGTATGGGTCATTATCTGGTCATAAAGGTTTAGTGTTTAAAATCTTGGAGTGATCAACTTCAAGATTTTTATGTGGACTTTTGTATGAGCATCTGTAAACAAGGAAGGTAAATAAAAAGTATTTTTACTAAGTTTCTACTTCATACATGCATGGAGTTATTATATTTTTAAGGTGTTTAAAAATGACTCTGTAATCAGTGGATGGCTACAGAAAATTTCTCTCAGTAATACACTTTTTCAGTCTCACTTGAGTGCCTTCAAAAAACATCCAATCAAAACAGTTTTCAGTTTTTTTGGAAGGGGTTTACTGGGCCAGTTAAACTCAAGGCCAGGAGGTCAGTTCAGAAGGTTATGGCAACTGATTTTTGGAAACCCCAGGGTTTATCTTAATAGATTTTTCTCAAAGGACATAGGATGGTTATGAGACTTTATTAAGAATTTTTTTTAATTGTGAAATTCATTGGTTATAAGAGACAGAAAAGATGTGCCCAGGGATTTTTTCTTCATGGTAATGTTTCTGCTCATTCCTCTTGGGCTATCCTATGAGAATTTTGTTCATAATCTTTATCCCATTCACCCTATATCTCTGCCATTGCCCTTTTAGATTTATTTTTTGTTCTTCATGCCCCAAAGTGTATTTAAAAGGAGCATGATTCAAGCCCCTCCAGGATGCTAAATCTGCCATTTTGGTGTTGATGGGATGTAAATTAAAGAGAGCAGGAGAGATGGAAACACCACTTTCAGAAGTGTACAGACCTAGATGAAGAATATGTTGAAAATCAATAGCCTCGCATTTTGATAAATTTATTAAATAAAGATTCCTCTAATTTTACAGCAATACTTTCTGACTGACCCTTATATGAGTGGGGCATCCCTCACTTCCTTTGAGGACCATAGATAATTGAAAACAAAAAAGCAGGATGCCACTTGCTTGCCATTCTTGTCTATCATGTTATGATGGTGCAGCCAGCTATTCAAGGAAGAGAGGAAAACTGTTTGCCTAGGGCTGTTGTGACTTAAGCATTTAGCACATGGTCTTTATTTCACCCTTGAAACCAGTTACAGGGAATACATTTTGATTCATGTGTGTCAGAGTAGAACTGTGCTCTTAAGGTTTTCGATGTCTGTTTGTTTGCTTGCTTTATTTTTTTTTCTTTTCAGAATTAGACCACCAGTCCTTTTTGCAAGGATCCTCAGGGTGAACTCAACCCACTTACCTGTCAGTGTTTAACATGGGGACTGTATTGAAACAATTTACACCACCCAAGGACTCCACATGTAATATTCAAAACCTTTGTAAATTAGACTTTGCTATTTCTATCTTTCAGAATAACAGATGCCCAAGCTCACATGATCCCCTGAAGGCAGAGCTACTTGTTATGAATCCAGACCTCTCCAGCTCTTACTTCCATGGAGGTTCTTCATGTCTCTGTGTTACCACCTTTGACACACACACACACACACACACACACACACACACACACACACACACACACACACACACACACACACACACACACCTGGAACTTGAATTGAGTGCTTCCCAGATTTTTTGGTACTTGGACTAAGGGCCAGATTTTGTGCTTAGATTTATTGTTACATCAATAATTTCAGAACATTTCACAAAATGTCAAAATACTGAATTAGGAAATGATGGTTATATATCAAGTGTGAAGTGTTCAATGGAATTAAAGGCTTTTTATTTATTCAAAGATGGTGATGCATCATTTCTGGCAGCCAGGTAAAAGCATAATTGATTCATCTTCCATTCAAATTAAAGCCAAGAAAATAAAATCCCAGGATCTTGTGTGCTTTTGTAAAATCTCTGACTGAGGACTCTTGAAAGTTTAACCTCTGCTGTTCTGAAGAGAAAGATTGGGCTTTCTATTCCCGTGAAGAGTTACAGTCAAGGAAACTCACAGGGGCAGTGCTACCCTGTCCTATAAGCTTGTTACGAGCAGACATCAACTCAATGCCAATGAGTTTGGTTTGGTTTTGGTTCCGAATTGGAGGATGTAGCCCACTCTGGCAGTGTCAGGAACAGAGAGGCAAGGAAGGGAGTTGGGCCTGGTTCCAACTACTACCACTGTCTCTACAGTGGTACAAACATTAACGCACTGAGATGCTAACAATGAAGAGATCTCAGAGGCACTTTGAAAGAAATAACTAGTGATCTACTTTTGAAAAATTAGCCATTGGAAACCTGATGCAGTTCTACTCTGACACACATGGGGTCACCATGACTCAGAATTGACTTTATGGGAACTAATTTGGGTATTTCTGAGTCTTGGGCTCCAAAGGCAAACAGGTTACACACTAGCTCTGTGGTTGAACCTGACCTCATCAAGCCTGGTCTTCCACCTATAAGATGGAGTAAGAGATGTATCTACACGAGGGACTGTTGTGAGGAGCTGTGGAATTATAGATGGAGATTGGGTAACTAGTGTATACTTAATCCTATGATATTTGTAGGAAGAAATCTCATTTAGAACATCTCTGTTCTCTGATAATGAAAGTAACATATGCTCATTGAGAAAAATTTGAAATATATGGGCATCAACAAAGAAGAAAATGAAGAACAGGATAATCATAATGTTTGAAGATCAGTGTTATGTTTTGCTTTACTGGCATACAAAATTAGGTTCATATACACTTAATTTTATAGTCTAATATAATATTCTCTTTTCATCCTTGATATTATAATATGAACATCTGCCTGTCATTAGTTATTATTCATAAACTCCTTGGAATGTTCATACTAGTCCTTTGTATCTATCTGCATAATATATATTGATCACATATTGTTAGATATTTAGATCTTTTTTATGTCTACACTTGTTTTTCTAATTATTTCCTACAAGTATGAGGTTGATATTATTAATTCATTTTATAAGCCACTGTATGAGTTTCTGATGGCTGCTGGAACAAATTACACACAATGGGTAATAGTAGAAAATTGTATTCTCTAAAATTTCCTCAGGAAAAGTACAAAGAAATAGAGGAAAGAACTAGGAGGCAAAGGGTAGTCACAGAGATCTAAATACATGCATATACAGATGTAAATATATTTATATATGATGAGGGGGAAACAGATCTATGTACATATAGTTATAGGTTTAGTATTAAGGAAACAGATGGACAGTGGGCCCCTGCTCAAGTACTCCCTCAACACAAGAACACTTTGTTCTAACAATCTGGCATTCTGAGATGCTCACCTTCCCGAAGCAAATGTGGTGAAGAAAGCTGATGGTGCCCGGCTACCAAAAGATATAGCATCTGAAGTCTTAAAGGCCTGAAGATAAACAAGCAGCCATCTAGCTGAGAAACAACAAAACCCACATGGAAGAAGCACACCAGTCTGTCCCGACTTGATCGCTGAGGATAAAGCGGGTGCATAAGCAAAAGTGGTGAAGAAAGCTGATGGTGCCCAGCTATCAAAAAATATAGCCTCTGGGGTCTTAAAGGCTTGAAGATAAACAGGTGGCCATCTAGCTAAGAAACAACAAAGCCCATATGGAAGAAGCACACCATCTTACCCCAATACGATCGCTGAAGACAAAGCGGGTGATTAAGCAAATGCGGTGAAGAAATCTGATGGTGCCCGGCTGTCAAAAGATATAGAATCTGGGGTCATATAGGCTGAAAGATAAAAGAGGGTCCATCTAACTGAGAAACAGCAAAGCCCACATGGAAGAAGCACACCAGCCTGTGAGATCACAAGGTGTTGAAGGGATCAGGTATCAGGCATCAAAAACAAACAAACAAAAAATCATAGCATTGTGAATGAGGGGGAGTGCGGAGTGGGGACCCAGGGCCCATCTGTGGGAAATTGGACATCCCCTTGCAGATGGGCTGCGGAGAGGAGACATGCCAGTCAGGGTGCAGTGTAGCAATGATGAAACATACAATTTTCCTCTAGTTGTTAAATGCTTCCTGGCCCCCCACCCCACTATCATGATCCCAATTCTACCTTACAAATCCGGCTGGACTGGAGGGTGTACACTGG
>NW_022111365.1:9529906-9532419 GCF_000313985.2 Echinops telfairi
AATGTGCTTGACACAATGGATGGAAATATGGATTGTGATGAGTTGTACGAGCCCCCAATAAAATGATTTTTTTAAAAAAGAACTAAGTACTGTATATACTCGAGTATGAGCCAACCCGAATATCACCTGGGGCACCTAATTTTACCACAAAAACTGAAAAACCAGGTTTATACACAAGTATATATGGTACATAGGGATAAAGGCAATGACAAGAGAACAGTAGCATTTTTAACTTAAATATAAAGTTCAAAGTCAGAGATGAACCTCATGAGATATTAAGTTCCAGCTTACTAAAAATGTTGATTAGCTGAAAAGTTTGGGCCTTTCAAATATGATTAACTATGACAATGATCCTCAAAGAATTACATTTTTATCAAGGAACTGATAATTCTCCAAGAATCCTTGAATACAAAGATTCTATTTGGGTGGGGAATAAAGATTAAAAAAAATTTCCTCAGGGTAGAAATTCAAAATCAAGGTGCTGGCAGAGCTCTGGGGAACACTCTTCCTTGCCTTTTATAGCTTCTGATGGCCTTGTGTTCCTTGACTTGTGACAGCATGACTCCAATTTCTACCTCTGTGGTTACTTGAACTTTCTCTTGGTGTGTGTCTTGTAAGGGCACTTGTCATTGGACTTAGGGTTCACTCTGAATCCACAATAAGCTCATCTAGAGGTCTTTACCTTAATTGTATTTGCAAAGATCTTCATTTCTAAAAAGGTCAAATTCACATTTTTTAGGGTTAGGATGTGCCTTTAGCAGTCAGAGAAGAGAACTTACAGAAGTTTCCTTCTTTCCCAAAGGTAACAGAGCTTTCAATACTGGACCTGGAATGTTTACCTGGCTATTTGACCCAACTCTATTTCTTTGTGTGAACGCTATTTTGAAAGTTTTGTTAAGGTGTTATTTCTCGGATGGCACTGACTGTCTCCCAGGCACCTGTCCTTCCGTTCCCTGCAGTTCACATCCTCAGATTTCTCTCCCTTCAGTGCATGGGGCTTGCCTGGTCACCTGCCCACCAAGTTGCCATTTCCACACCTTCCCACATGTGCCAGGCTATAGCTTCAGCTTCACAATGGTGCCAATATCCACAGTATGGTAGCCCCTGTTTTCTCAGCTCACTTGACTCATACCAGACTCTTCATTGACCAAGAGACCACCTCCCTTGCATTCACTCTGTCTGCTTTAGGATTTCTTTCCTTTCCCAAGTAGGTTGGCCTTGCCACCTTATTGAGGTCTGTGGGATACACCTACCTATCCCTTATGCCCCCACCCCTGACACACATTATTCTCCTCAAGCTCATGCCTTCCTTATGTGGCCAGAGTTGCTGTGAGACTCACGTAAGGGCCTGAGAACTAGAAATTTTTGGAACTGCCTGGGAGATTTCTCTCTAAGGACTTGCTCCTTCTACTGTTTTGCAAATGTGAGAACAGATTGAGGATTTTCCAGGAATGAACTTGAAGCTCACAACTAAAGGCTGAGGTGATGTCCCTAAGGGAGCTTAACTACAGTGGGCCTTAGTGTTTTTACATCCCCACTCCTACTTCTAGGTTATTCTAGGCTGTTGGCTATATGGTCATCCAAACCTGTGATCAGATCTTTACTCCGAGTTGGCCTCTGTCCTGAGCCTCTACCGCAACAGGTGCACCTGCTTCCTAACAAGCAATATAGTGGACCAGGAAGGAGATGGTTTTAATCTAGGAATTTGGTAAACTGGGTTTCTGTTCTCTTATAGTACTTGATTTCCCAAGTAGTATGATGCATTAGTTGCAACAAAGAACACAGTTCTGTGGACTTGGAAGAAGTGTGTGAAGAACTCCCAACTTTAGGCAATGCCAGAGCCGACTTCCAGGACAGAGTTACCGCTGACATAGGGTAGATGTCCCTCAAAATCCCCCAGGTATGCTCAGGCCGTGCTGCAGGTCTGCACTTTGAGACCACTGGTGAAGATGGCCATTCAGATCAGTGTGCACCCTCCCTGACCAATGGCATGTGCTTACAAAATTCTCCTGTGCTGGGCAGGATTCTAGGAATCTCAGTGGGCCCCAGAGAAGACAGGATTGGTTGGAAAACATGGTCAGTTCTGAGGATCATTGTGGAGAGGCAGCCTGGGGTCCATACCTTTCCCAGCATGCTCCAGCTCCACTATACCCTCCAGGCCAGAAACTTTTCCTGAGAAGCTTTCTCCACTGTTCTTCTCTCTGGACTCCATTCTTCTGACAGGATTGACTACAAAAAGTTCAAGGAGAGGACTTCCCAAGAGCCCTTTGAGGAGCCGGGGTGGACTTTAACGTGTGTGTGTGTGTGTGTGTGTGTGTGTGTGTGTGTGTGTAGCTCTGCCATTAGCTATTCAAGACTATGGGGACTCTCATTCCAAATGGACACATAGATCACTGGTATCTCCTCCTGTTCCACTTTATGAGTGTGTGTGTCAGTTTATGTATGAATGTACGTGGGTGAGAGTGTGGGTGTATGTGTGTGTGTGTGTGTGTGTGTGTGTGTGTGTGTGTGTG
>NW_022111365.1:9533083-9546974 GCF_000313985.2 Echinops telfairi
TGTGTGTGTGTAGGAGGGTTGGGGTTCAAGAGGAGGAAGAAAATTTCATTCTTCTTAAATGGAGTGGCAAACAAAGACTGTGGAACGAGGGCAATGAAGTCTCCAGTGCCCTGGAAGAGACTGTGCTGGCATTTGGTTCATTCTCACATTATCCTTCTATACAATTTCTGGCATGTGAAGCCTCTGGCAAGCCCTTCCTGGGACTCCCGAGTTATGCTGCACAGCTGGGATGGAGCACGCCATTGTGGCCCCGGCTGATTCTCTCCAGGAGAAAGATTAAACTGTTAAGAAGATGCCCAGGGGTCTGGAACTCAAGCCCAGAGACTGAAGCATTGCTCATCCATCTCATCCCATGTATCCTCCTCCCAGCCCTTAGGAGCAGGTCTCCTTTTCTCCTTTCCAAACTAGGAAATGAGACTTAGAGACTTATCTTGGTTCCATAGTTAAGAAGGGGCAGAGCCTTGCTGAAGCTTGTCCTTCTGAACCCACTTCAGCAAGTCAGGCTTCCTTCTCCTTATCGCTTTTCAGGGGCTATTCAGTCAGACACCTTTTTTTTTTTTTTTTTTTTCAGGCAGGTGGAAGCATTTACCGATACACAAAACTAAGACAGGGGTATGTAACATGATCACTAAGGTGTCCAGCTTAGAGGAGGGCCAGGGAAACCCTCGCTGGTGGTTTGTGCACAAGACAATAGGAGAGCAAGGCATGTCCTGTACATAGGCCTTTCTGGAGGCTCTGGGCCAGGTGACTTGTGCTTTCCTCGAGAGAGGTTGCTCAGGCTCATTTATGCCCAACACCACCAGGCTCAGAATGGATTTAAGCACAAATCAGTCAGTCCCTAGCTGCACTTCTATCTGCCCACACCCCAGGCTCTCAGCTCTGTGGGATGGCCTGGGCTCATAGACCCGTTAACGTGTCCCTCCCATCTGCCCTACTCCCAAAATGGTCTTTGCACAGAGGATCAAAGAGGGTTACTCACCGTCACAGCACCCCCCGCCCCACAGAAGGTGGGAGGCAGCAAGAGCATGGCTGGGGTTCCACTCCACCGCCTCCCGCAACTGGCTGGCTGGCTGTTTATGGATGTTCTCCCTCTGCGCTCACACTTTCTTTCGCGGCACAGCAGTGAGGCCAAGAGAACGATCTGCTCCCACCCGCAGGGCTTGCACCGTGCCCTGGTCACTAGATACGACTGGAAACCAGCTGGGCATTCCTGTCTCAGGCTTTCAGAAGCAGACCAAATCCCTTTATGCAGAGAGGCCCTGAATGCCCCCGCTTTGGCCCCCAGCTTCTTCCCATGTCACTACTATTCTCTGTGGCTCTCCTATCCCAAGGAAACCAGCTTGCTTTGACCTTGGTGAAGCCTTGGTTAATCCTGCACTTGCCCTCACACCCCATTCATTTATAAATAGGCTCATTTCTCATCTTGCTTAGGCCTGGAACTCCACACCCAAGCAGCAAATGCAACTGTGGGACTCCTTTTTCAGCCAAGAGCTGAGCTGGTCCCACCATCACGAGCCTGAAGGATGAGATCATCACAGACTCTCTTCAAATAGCCTCCGATCCAATTTACCCTGTGGATGAGTGTCCTGTGGTTTCTGTAGCAAATAACCACTGACTGGGTGGCTTAAAACAAAATGCATTTTCTCACGGTGGGTCAGAAATCTGGACTCCAGCAAGGCTGCTCTCCCTCTGCGGCTCCAGGGAAGAATCTCTTCCTTATTTCTTCAGCTTCTAAGGGCTGCTGGGCTTCCTGGGCTGTTGGCCTTCGTGGGCTGGTAGCCACAATATTTCCCTCCTTGCTTCTGTGGTCCCATTGCCACCTGCTCTGTCTACATTCCCTCTGCTTTCCTCTTAGAAGAACAAGGTTCATTGGATTTAGTGTCCATGTAAATAATCTAGGATGATCGAAATCCTTAACTAAATCACATTTGTAAAAAAGTCTCCGCACGCCCCCCGCAATAAATTCACATGTATGGATTCTAGGGATTGGGCTGTGAGCATACCTTTTGGGGACCACCATTCGGCCCTCTGTGTACTGTTGTCACTGAGAAGCCATGCAAGGGGTGGGTCCAGTGAGGAAATCAATGAGAACTGTGAAGAAGCGGTGCAGGATGTAGGGGTCTGAAGTTTGGCTTAGACTGACTCCCTGCGAGAGAGAAAATCTGACTTTATTCTGAGTGCTGAGTCTTTAATGGGTGAACTAATACCACGTAATCTGAGGGATTGGGTGCAGACTGTGTGTCACCTCGAAGTCGTCAATAGGCAATGTTTTTGGCCAGCTGTGCAGCCATCCATTGGATTAAGGAATCGGCAATAGATCCGGTTATGTTAAGACAGCTGGAGCAAGCAGACCACACACGGCCACTTATTATTTTGGCTTTCCCAGGGACATGTTGTGATTTGTGACTTGGCGCTAGACTATTAAGACGCTCACAAAGCCTGTTCAGCTGTCACTGGGTTATGTTCCCTGGTGAGGGAAGATGACCTGAGTGTAATTGCATGGTGCAGTGGAAAGAACAGGAGGCTCTGGGACTATAAACATGTCCTGGAGCCTGTCTCCTCAGTGCTCACTTCCTGAGGCTCTTCAGAAGGTGTAGTTGTCTCCCCTTCTGGAAAGTGAGCAGGAAACATCTGTGAAGCGGTGAGTCCACCTGCAGGCCTAGATTCAGGACCTGAGACATAGTAGACAGGCACTCTTTAGAAGATTGCTTCCAATGCAAGGGGAGGGGAACATGGTCCACCCACCCACACAAGCTCCACCCGCCCGGACCTTCCCACGGACACCCCTCCCCACTTTCCTTCTCCAAGCCCTGTTGATTTCCTAACGGGCTGTTCTCACCTTGGTCCAGATGGATCTCTTTTGTAGGTCTTGGCTGCAGCCCCCTGATCTCTCACCCTCTCTCAGGTGCCTTCTGCTCTACACAGCAGCCATCGTCAGTGAGAGCTCTGAACATAAATGTAACTTGTCACATTCCCTGCTTAAAAATGTTTATGAGTTCTCATTCCCTCAGGCTTGGAAGGCCCTCTGCCCTCCTCCTGCCTGCACGACAGCTCAGCTCTCTGCTCTTCTTTCACTCTGCTCAGAGCTGCTGCTTCTTATGCCCCCTCCTACTTTCCCACTCGCATCCTGTTCCTCCTTTCCTCTCCCATCCCCACTTTCATCTTTAGTTTTTTCTCACCCTCTCTATCACCTCCTCTTTCCCCACCTCCTCTCTTCTCCTCACCCTCCTTCCTGTCTTCCACCTCGCCTTCTTCTGCAGTCTTCCCCCCCACCCCCCACCTACCTACTTCTCCCCTCTCCAACTCCCTTTACACATGCTGCTCCTCTAGTTTAGATCACTCCTGGGTTTATCGTGGTCTTGCCTGATCACCCACCTTGTTAGGCACAGGGAATCTTTGTGCCAGGTTCCTCTGTGTTGCTATAGCACCAAGAAGTCACTCTTGCTAGTTGACTGACTACTCCTAGCCACCTAGCCTCTGGGTGGACCAGACACTGTATAGGGCCTAGTATTTGATGATAGTTACCCCCATGGCTCAGTCTCTTCTCCCAGGAGACACTGAATGCAGTACTCCAGAGTATTGGAGATTGAGCCCCTTTGGAATCTGGGGAAATCACTTAACATCTTACATATGAAAAACAACAGCTGCTGTTGAGCCCATTCCAACTTGAAGAAACCCAATATAGGGTTTCTGAGGCTGTAAATATTTATAAGAGCAGATAGTCTCACCTTTCTCCTGCAGAGTGGCTAGTGGGTTTGAATCACTGACCTTGCAGTTAGCAAACACTTAACGAATATAGGATGATTGTTGTTGCTGCTTTTTTGAATTGTTGTGAATTAATGCATGCAGAGTACTTAGGACAGTGCAGTGTGCTGTTAGTTTGTATAAATATGAACTCTTTCAATCACACAGTTTATAGCCCAGGGACTGTAGTAAGTCAGGCAAGAGGATAGGCAATCATACTGTTTGATCAGGGAAGAGTAGGGCATATCAATAAAAGAACAAGAAGGGACACCTCACTATTCAGGGCATCATATGTAGCATCTGTCTCTTTTGAGAGACCACAAGGACTATGCCATAATCTTTGAAATAGTCCTGGTTCTGGCACTGTATGGGACCCTAGCATGCAATCAAGATGGTATTCTGAATGATTAGATAGATCGAGGGATGGATGAACAGACAGATGGGTATATGGGTGGTAGGTAGATAGATGTATGAATAAGTGGATAGCTGGCTGGCTGGGTGGATCGGGTGGGTGGGAAGATGATGGATGGACAGATGGCATTATAATCACAGATACCCGTGGACTTTATTCAAACTTTCACTGTTGCAAGCAGAGGTATAAGACTTGGAGTGACGTTCTTGCCCCTATTCTTCTCTTGAGCGATTATTTTTCAGATGTTGCTAGTATGTTCTCAAGTTTCTTTCTTCATTAGGTATGGCAATTTGTCCTTCCAAAAATATAACTTCTGGGATTTTTAGACTTTTTAATTTCTCATTCAATATTTCTAGTCCTTTGGATCATGACGGCCATAGCCTCCCAAACTCTCTGTCCTGTGACAGGACCAACTGGCCCTAGAATGAGCTCAGACCAGTTCACAACCTTATTTGCAAGGCCAGCTTGTCATTTCCTTAAAGCTACTTATTTCAAAGACAGATTCATTATCAAGGAGAAAATGCAACCTGCACTCACAAGATCTTAATTTTTTCGGGGTCTTGGAAGTGCCTGGGTGCTAGATGCTGGGTTCTGTCTGAGAGCAGCTCTTTAAGACTAGTGGAAATGTTTGTTGGAGTTGGGTTGGCAAAGAGCCTTTGAGAAAGAACTAGCTCCTCAAATTGTCCAGAGAAATGTCTCTTGTGAGTTTTTGATTCTGTTGCATTACCCGTTTACCACCTGACTCTGACCTTGAATTTGCCTCTCAGTTGTGTTGGTTACTGAGCTGGGTTCCTAAATCAGTTATATACATTTTGGTTGGACTCTTATCCGGCTTGCTTTCCCTGGTATATGTGGGGAGCCATATGGATCATTCCCTTCCTTGAAAAGTTCTTGTCTCCCTTGCAGTCCTGGATGGTCCTCAACAGATCTGTGTTTTCTTACTCTCTTCTTAATGTCTGTGCTTCTCATGTCTTTCATTTTACTTTGGAAAATATTTTTTACTGTTGTTATTATTGTTTTCAATCACATAAGATTGGGGCTGACCAATCAAATACTAAATCCTTGAGTTCATCCCATATATCCTTCACCAGTTTCCCCCTCTTGTAACATCTTGTAGGACTATAGTACAATATTACAATCAAGAAACTGATCACCTTATTCATTTCCCCCGCTTTACAGTAAGGAAACACATGATGTCTATTTGGGCAATGTCTGACTGTACATACTTCCAGACCCCATAGAGTTATAAAAAAATTAGAAAATCCCAATTGGATAATACAGCTAGATGTAACCAGACTTACTAAGTAAACACCTATATCACCAGATTGTGTGGGTACCATATTATACTTCTTAGTGTTATTTTAATGTGAAATTTCCATACTTAACAAATAAAAGTTTACCATATAACAATGTGTGCTTTATCTCATAGGCAGTAGCCCACAATCTCCTGTGCAGCATGACTATTGAGTGTTGTAGCATTATCTCTGTTTAATTTTATTTTGAAAACATTACTGTGAAGTTCATCATGGCTCCTAAATGCAGCAAAAACAGTGCTATTGATAGCAGCAGCAACAGGCAAAAGAGAAGCATCTACTTGGAAGTGATACAAAAGGTTATTAAACAATGAAAGTGGAAAATCAGTAGATGCTATTGTTTATGGTTTAGGCACATTTGCACAGAGTCTAAATCATATAATGTCCTATTTTACAGAATACATTGGAGACATTAAGTGATACATGACTCTATTTTTACTAATTTGTATGTGTGTGTGTGTGCGTGTGTGTATTTAGTTCGGTAAAACTTTATCACATTTATACATTCATTATATCACCAACACAGTGAGGATATGGAACAATTTTACAGCTGTGCAGATTCCTTATGTTACCCTTTTATAAATATGCTGACTAGCTTTCTTTTTTGCTGGCCCCACTCACTCCTTAACTAGTTTGTTTTCCATCTTCATTATTTTGTTTTTCAAGAATGTTACTTAAATGGAACAATGCAAGTATAGGATATAGCTTTTTGGTATTTTTTTTCCCCACTGGGAACAATTGCCTTAAGATATCTATTTTATTATATTTGTTCCTTTATATTGCTAATTAGTAGTAGAAGATATAGCTGTACTACAGTTTTCTTCATTCATTCTACACATCTGGGTTGCTTTCTGGTTTTAGTTATTGAAAATGAAGCAGCTATGAACATTAACATACAGGTATGTGGTAAATACAAATTTCCATTTCTCTGGAGTAAATGTCAAAGAGTACAATTTCTAGGTTATGTAATAGTTCCATGTCTAGTTTATTTAGTAATTGCCACACTATTTTCCAGAATAGATGTTCTATTTTACATTCCCATCAACAATATTGGGTACAGTGATAATATTGTTCCTAGTTGATGTTGAGTTGACTCTAACTCATGATGATTATATGTACAAGAGAACAAAAATTGCTAGGCACTGAAGATACAGCCTAGGGATAGTGACAGGTCTCCCTAGACCACATGGGAGCAAACTAAGAGAGAAGGAGAGAACGGCATCTTGTCCAGCCAAGCCCTGAGGACGACACTCCTGCTTGAAGCAGCCAAGGCACAGAGTGGACTGTAGGGTTGGCCCTACCACAGGCACAGGGGACAGCACTGGAGACAAAAGAAGGAATTTTTCTCCGTCTCAAACACCCCTCCCCCAAGTTGGGGTGAAACATGAAGGGAGCTGAGATAGTTTATTGTGCCAGCCTGGCCGATAAACACAAGTGGGATTAACTGAAGGGCGGAGAGATAAATGGCTCGGTGAGCCTCGCCTTTCTTGTCTATCAATCTTTGATCATTGGACCAGTGTGCGGCTGCCTTGCTTGTTCTGTACCTCAATTTACAGGCTACACTACCTGTGGGATGCCTAACCTGTGAACTGTAAGTTGTAAGTTGAGGTCCCTTTAAGACATCTCTGGAGCTGGGGACTGGCGGTTGGTGACCTGGCTGACAGTTGGTGACCTGCCTTCTGATTGGCTGCTGTGCTGAGATAGCCTAGCTCTCTCTATATATAGAGGAAGATCTGGCAGCAGAAGAGACTTGAAGGACAGCTAGTGTCTCACAATGCTCTCTCATGGGAGTGAGTTGCACTGAGCCATTTGTAGTGCTTTATAATGTATCTGTTCATTTCTTGTATTATATATTTATCTGTATATGATTTAACAGTTCATTTCTTATTATATATCTAATTATCTTTATAAATAAATATATAAAATTATCAGCAATTTGGTTTTATCTCTCTAGAGAACCCTGTCTAACACAGGAGCACACCAGAGCAGCAAGGAGAGAAACTCAAGGAAGTCTCCAAAGAATCCCCAAAATAGACTTCCGACATGGAGGGCAGGGCTTGCCACCTCATCAGACTCACTTAGAAAACATACATAAGGGTCAGCAGACCTGGAATTATTTACAGGCTCCCCTTTTATTTCTTCTTCTTTTTCATGTCTATCTATATGAGATAGGCAAGATAAACAATGCTGAGGAGAAAATAACTGTTCTGAGGGGACAGGGAAGAGGGGGAGGTGGGAGCCAACAAATCCAGGGACAAGGGAAAAAGATCTAAAATCAATGGCAACAAAGGTGTAGAACGTCTGGCGGGTTTTGATCAAGTGCAATGTAGCCGAGAGGAATTTCTGAGAGCCAAATGAAGGTTGACCATGATAGTGGGACAGGAGGAAAGTAAAAGGAAATAGAGGAAAGAAGCAGGAGGCAAAAGACATTTATAGAGATATAAATATAGGCATGTACATATGTAAATATATTAGTATATAGTGATAGGGATATAGGCATATGTATATATATTTATATGTTACATATTAAAGAAGCAGGTGGACATTGGAATGCTACTCAACTACTCCCTCAATGCAAGAGCATTTTGTTCTAATAACTTGGTGTTCTGTAATGCTCATCTTCCAGGCATGATCACTGAAGACAAAATGGGTAGCTAAGCAAATGCGGTGAAGAAAACTGATGGTGCATGGCTATTAAAATATATAGAGTCTGGGGTTTTAAAGGCTTGAAGTTAAACAAGCAGTCTTCTAGCAGGGAAGCAACAAAGCCCACATGGAAGAAGTACACTAGCCTGTGTCAACAGGATCAGGCAACAGAAGACCTAAAACAATCATACTGCTGTGAATGAGTGAGGTTGAATTGGAAACCCAAAGTCCATCTGTAGACAATTGGACATACCCTCATATAAGGATGAACCAACCAGAGTGCTCTATAGCACCAACGAACCACACAACATTCCTCTAGTTCTTTAATGCTTCCTCCCCACCACTAACATGACCCCAGTTCTACCTTAGTCGCATGTACATAAGAGCTCTTGACACACAAACTCCAGGACAGATAAATCCTTCAGGAACAGTAATGTAAGTAGCGATACCATGAGATGAGAAGAGGGAGAAAGGGGGAACTGATCACAAGGATCAACAATACCCCTCCTCCACTCACATCAAGGGGGACAACAACAGAAATGTGGGTGAAAGTAGACAGCATATATTTTAAGATATGAAAACAATAATAATTTATAATTTAACAAGAGTTCACCAGGGTGGTGAAGGGGGTGGAGAGGGGGAAAAAGGGAGCTGATACCAATGGCTCAAGTAGAAAGAAAATGTTTTGAAAATGATGATGGCAACATATGAACAAATATGCAAATATGCTTGATACAATTGATGTATGGATTGTTTAAAAAACAATCCAGCATTGCTAGGTTCTGTGCTATTTCATGGTATGTTTGATTCAGCATTTTAGTTATTGCATTAGTTCACCTCACTGAGGGTTTCTCTTGTTTTCTCAGACATGCTTTACCACACGTTATATCTGATAATGAATGAACTTTCTGTAGATGTCCCAAAACTAATTAAGTTGAAGCCATGCCATCCTCACTTCTAAGGAACATTGTGGTGTATTTCTTTTAAAACTGATTCATTCATTCTTTTGGAAGTTATGATATAGTCACTGTTTTTCTAACACCACCATTTATACACATTAATTATTCTCCCATCCTTTTTTCATTATTCAGCATTTACATGTCTATGAGGGAATTGAAAAGATCATGACTTGGGTGACGTGCAGCTTACTCATCAGAGTAACTTGCTTTGTTTTTTAAATTTTTAGAGGAATCTTTTGTAGTAGAATCGCCCAATGTAATATATTATTTTGTTTCTTGACTACTTGGTCTATAAATATTGATTGCAGATCTAAGTAGGATGATTGTATGAACAACTTCAATTAGTTCAGTGCAACCCTGCAGCAGGGTTGGAACTTTTCACCCTGCTTATTCTATTTGTATGTGGAACAAATACTCTGAGAAAGAAGACTGTATGAAGAAGATTGCAGCATTGGGTAGAGTAATTTCTCTAACTTTTTCCTTGTATTTATGATTATTCAAGTTATTTGAGAGCCTGTGCCCTACAAAAAAGTATCAAAAAGACCTTACTTGGATTGGGATAAGAACTCATTAAACTATAGATCAATTTGTGGAGAATTAGTACCTTCACTATGTTCATGTCCAATTCATGAACACCTCCCTTACTGAAAACACTTACTTGTGTATTTCAGGAAATCTGGAAGACAGTTACTTAGTCAAGTGTCTAGAAGAGATCCATATTTTCACCCATTCCAAAGAAAAGTGACTCATCAGAATGCTCAAACAATAGAACAATATCATTGATATCACACTTTTTCTGAAAGATTATTTTCAAGTAAAATTTTGCTGAAAGATTTTAAAATAATGGTTGCAGCAGTACATTGAAAGAGAGCTGCTAGAGGTTCAAGTGGGTTTCAGAAGAGGACATGGAACTGTATCATTGTTGATATCAGATAGACCTTTTATTTTATTTTTGTTTTATTGACTATGCCAAGACATTCAACTGTGTGGACTATAACAAACTATAAATGGGAACTTACATAGCCTTACAAAGAATGGGAACTCCAGAACAATATATTGTGCTCACGCAGAACTTGTGCATGAATCAAGAGGTAGTTGTGAAAACAGAACAAGGAAATGCTGTTGATTTAAAATCAGGAAAAGTGTGTGTCAGAGCTGTGTCCTCTTACCATATTTTGCTCAATCTATATGCTGAGCAAATTATTAGAGAATCTGGATTATATGAAGAAGAAAGCAGCGTAAGTATTGAAGAAAGGCTTATTAGTAATCTGTGATATGCAAATGATACAACCTTGCTAGCTGTCAGTGAGGAGATCATGAAGCCCTTGCTGATGAAGATCAAGGATGGTAGTCTTCAGTATGGACTACATACAACACAATGTAAAGAAAACCAAAATCCTCACAAATAGACCAATAACTAGTAACACCATGATAAATGGAGTAAAGGTTGAGTTCGTCAAGGATTTTGTTTGGCTTGGATCCACAATCAGTGCAGCAGTCAAGAGATTAGAAGATGAGTTGCATTAGGTAAACCTGCTGCACAAAACCTCTTTAAAGTATTGGAAAGCAAGGATGTTACTTTGAGGACTAAGGTGCCCCTGACCCAAGCCACAGTGTTTTAAATTGCTTCATATGCAGATGAAAGTTGGATATTGAATAAGGAAGTCCAAAGAAGAATAGATGCATTTGAATTGTGGTGCTGGAGAAGGCTATTGAAAATATTATGGACTGCTAAAAGGAAATGGATTACCTTGGAAGAAGTACAACCAGAGTGATCCTTAGAGGCAAGGGTGATGATGTCTTCTTACATACTTTGGACATGTTGTTAGGTAAGACCAGTCCCTGTGGAAGGACATCATGGTTGGTAGGGTAGAGGTGTAGTGAAACAGAGGAAGGTCCTCGATGAGAGATAGATTGACACAGTGCCTGCAATAGTGGCCTTAGGCATAGAAACAGTTGAGGGGATAGCTCAGGACTGGGCAGTGTTCCATTCTGTTATGCATAGAGTTGATATGAATTGGAACCATCTCAATGGCACCTAACAAGAAGAAGAAGAAGGAGAACAACAACAACAACACTATGCTCACTTCCAATTCCATGAACACCTCTTTCACTTAAGTCTTAAAAATGTTCTCAGTATGACAAAACCCACTTTATCATGTTTGTCAGATAGTTTCAATGCCTAATTTATCTCAGTATTGGCTTTTTAATCTTTAAGTTGTAAAGTTTCTGGTTCTAGAATAAGGATTGATTTTTTCACTATACTCTGTACATTTTGAACATCATTTTAGGAGATATTGATTCTATTTAAATGTCCAATTTTAGCTGACAGTTGTTCTGTGTTGTGTAACATATAAGATCTGTTGACTCTCCTTGATTGTGCTGATATCTCTACTTGGGGTAGATAAAGCCCACTGCAGAAAGCAGTGTGGTAGGCAAAATAAAGTCCTCCCTCAAATGTCCCTAACTTAGATACAGAAATTTTGAATATATTATGTTGCATTATAAGGTTGCAGATGCAATTAAGAGTGCTAATTAGTTTACCTTAGGATAGGTACATTGTTCTGGATTACCCAAGTGACATAATCACATGAGACCTTAAAAGTGGAAGAGGGTATTGGAAGAGGAACCAGAAAGATGGTAACATGAAAAATAGTTGATTGGTTGTTGGTGGTTTGGAATACGGAAGCAGGACATGATCCAGGGTATGCAGGCAGTCCTTAGAAATGGAAAAAGGCAAGGGAATGGATGCTCTCCAAAAGCCTCCAAAGAGGAGCACTGTCCTGCTGCTATTTTTATTTTAGCTCATTGAGCCCTGTGGAAGTCTTCTTATCTATAGAATTGCAATATAAATTTGTATGGTTTTTAGCCACTAAGATTATGGTTGTTTACTGAAACAGCCATCAGAAACTAAAGCAGTAGTGTGAAGAGGGAATATGTTGGTCTCCCTGAGTCTATTGGCAATGCTGCAGTGGGCAGATTGGACCACCACTGTCAGTTGGTGTGAAATGAGGTGTAGCTTTTCCTACACTGGTGGCCTCTACATGGAGATCAACCTTACTGCTGGCCTGTGTGGGGCAGGGAATTGGCACACCTTCCTAGTAATATTAGCAAACTGTGGACACATCAGGCTCACTGTTCCTGATATATATGAGGCAGAGAATGGTTGCTCTTCTTCCCGGTTCTTCTAGTGCTACAGCTAGATCAGGCAGATCAGACTACTACTTTAAACCCTTTCTTGATGTTTTGGCCAGAGAGAGCGGACTTTTTATTTCTTTCAACTTTGCCAAGAGAATTTTGGTTTCAGAACTCTCTGATACTTAGTCTACACTACATGAAAATACAAAGAAAATCTGTTGTTTTTGACTATCAATAAATACTTCGAGTCTTCTTGCTCTTAGCAAACAAGGTTGTGTCATCTGCATATAGCAAGTTGTTAATGAGTCCTCTTCAAATCCTAACGCATCATTCTTCTTCATATAGTTGGGTTTCTCAAATTATTTGTTTAGAAGGTTTCTCTGGTCATTTATTTTTAAAAGTAGAACACCCAGCCCTTCTTCCTAGCCTGTCTATAAACTCACTGAAGCCCATCTGTCATAGATGACTGAGATAGTTAAGGTTTATTGTGCCAACCTGGCCCATAAACACATGTGGGGTTAACTGAAGGGGAGAGAGATAAATGGCTCAGTGGGCCTCGCCTTTTTAGTTCTCTGGTCTCTTACTTTCTGGTGGTCGGACCAGGGTGCAGTTGCCTTAGCCAATTCCCTGCTACAGCTGGCAAGGCTCACTTCCTGTAAGACGTCCCTGAATAGAAGCCGCATGGATCTACCTCGATGTAGCCCTGGGTGCTGGAGCAGCCACGTGGAGACCCCTGCCAGCGCTGAGATGCTTATACATTCACTGACTCGGCTTTCCTCCTGCCATCAGCATCACTGTGTGTGTTTTGTGAGATGGACTTTGGGGATTGATGTCGGATATATGGGTTAATGTTGGACTTGTGGGCTTGGGCAGCACTGGGTTGGGATGTTTTCTTGATGTGCGCTTACCCTTTATATAAAACTTTCTCTTATACATAGGAGCTTCTGTGGATTTGTTTCCCTAATGTACCGAGACTAACACAATGACCCTGTTGGTATTGGAAATATGTGTGGTACAGGTTCCAGCATCACAGCAACACATAAACCACTACAGTACAACAAGTTGACAAATCAGTGGTAGATTATGTAACTAGATTTTAAAATATTTGTATTCTTAGTTTTATTCACAGTTTTAACTTTTTTTTATCTATTTGTCAACTACTCTCTCACATCCTCCATCCCTGACCTGAACTTGTGACTCCCAGGACTCCTACACTGTGTTCAATGGGCATTTGTCTTACTTTCTTTTTTTTTTTAATGTAAATTAAAAATTTTTTTTAATACTTTTATTGGGGGCTCTTACATCTCTTATCACAATCCATACATTTCTCCAATGTGTCTAGCACATTTGCACATATGCCGCCATCATCATTTTGAAAACATTTTCTTCCCACTTGAGCCTCTGATATCAGCTCCCCATTTCTTCCTCCTCCTTACCCAGCCTGCCCTCCCTCATGAACCCATAATAAGTTCTAGATTTTTTTTTTCCATATCTTACATTGCCCTCCGCAGCCCCTCACCCAGGAGGGTGGGTCCCCTGGGAGTGGGTTTTAGATTGATCCTTGTGATCGATTCCCCCTTTCTTCCACCACCATCACCTAATCCTCCTGGTATCTCTACTGTCATTGTTGGCCCTGAGGGGTTTATCTATCCTGGATTCCCTGTGTTGTGGGCTCTTAT
>NW_022111365.1:9547383-9549303 GCF_000313985.2 Echinops telfairi
CCCAGAGGCTATATCTTTTGATAGCCCGGCACCATCAGCTTTCTTCACCACATTTGTTTATGTCTTAATTTCTTTCTTTGTTTTTGTTGCTGTTAGATACCATAGAGTTAGTTCTGACTTATAGAATATAACACAGCCCGGTCATATACCATCCTCACAATTGTTATCATGCTTGAGCCCATAGTTTCATC
The DNA here is from genome assembly GCF_000313985.2 of Echinops telfairi. Classification (NCBI taxonomy): domain Eukaryota; kingdom Metazoa; phylum Chordata; class Mammalia; order Afrosoricida; family Tenrecidae; genus Echinops; species Echinops telfairi. The sequence continues at coordinate 9,547,575 of NW_022111365.1, forward strand.
CATGGTGTCAATCCATCTCCTGATGGCCATCTTCTTTTTCGATGGCTGTCTACTTTACCTACCAAACATGATGTCCTTCTCCAGGGACTGTTTTTCTTGACAACATGTCCAAAGTATATAAGATGCAGTCTTGTCATACTAGCCTTCAAGAAGCACTCTGGCCATACTTCTTACAAGACAGATCTGTTTGTCCTTTTGGCAATCCATGGTATTTTCAATATTCTTCCAGAGCACCACAAATTAAATGCATTGATTTTTCTATATTCTTGTGTTTACTGAAATGCTTCCTGTACATTATATTTTTCTTTTCCTTGGTAAGTCACTTGTTATGCTGGAGTGCACCCTTAAGTAATACATAAGAAATAATGTGAATCAACTGAACCTTCTTGTCTTCTGATGTGTGAAACTGTCTCATAGCTTATATTTGTTTGGGTATAGAATTTCAGATAGAAATAAATCTTTTCCCAGTTTGTGGGCTCTCTTAATACACTCTTGGTGAAGTCTTTCGGTGTACAGAGGTGTTGTATCTATGTATATCCCACTTGCCAATTTCAGCTTCCTCTGTGTGTGTATCCTTCCCTTTTCTATTAGCCTATGTATTCCCTGTGCCAATGTTCTTAGGTTTATCCCAATTCTGTCTGTTGATGGCCCTAATACTTTGACGTTTTACCTCGAGGTCTGTGATCCACCTTGAATTTGTTCTTGTGTATGAGGTGAGGTAAGAGTCTTGCTTAATTTTTTCTACAGGTAGATATCCATTTTTCCAGTGCCACTTGTTAAAAAGGGCATCCACTTCCCATTTGATATTGTTTGGGATCTTATTAAAGATCAGTTGTCTATATGCTGATGACTTATTTCTGGATTTTCTGTTCCTTTCCATTGGTCTGAGTATTTGTCATTATAGCAGTATCATGCTGTTTTGACCACTGTGACTGTATATTAGGTGTTATAATTAGGAAAAGCAAGCCATCTGACTTTATTCTTCTCCTTGAGGAGTTCTTTGCTAATTCTGGTCTTCTTCCCTTTCCATATTGGCATTAGTGGTGCAATCAATAATTACTTAATGCTCTTTGTCATTTTCTAATGCTTGGTTTATTCACTGCAAACACACACCAAACAATCTAATAATCCTAAAATTAACTCAAATTATCAAGTATAAGAACATTAAAGCAAATGTCAAGGTACAAGGGCGACACACTACACACATTATTATTTCAGCATCATAGTCCCCAAAAGCATTGCCTTCATCGATGTACTCACCCTGGGTAGAGTTGGAGAGAGCAGGAATTGATGTCTCCATGGTTCCTAACTCTCTGACAAGTCAGTGTCTCTACCCGGGTTTATATAAGCAGTTTAGCTGTCCTTTTGACATCATTCTGGAAATTCTGTGGCATCCCACCAAGTCTTATTGGGGTTCCCAAACCTTCTGAGTGGCTCTTCAGACTTGGTTCTTGGCAGTGGCTCAGTATTTAGGCTCGGCCTATATTTTCATTTTTTTTCCAAAATGGAGTTTTTTTGTGTCCACCTCTTCCAAGGTAGTTCTATGATACTCTCATCACATATGAAGTTTGTAGTCAGTTTTTTCAATTCTTTTTTAAAAAATGCTGGGACATCTTAGTAACCTCTATGTGTTTGAATTTACTCAGACTCAACTTGTGTCCTAGTACATGGTCTATCTTCGAATATGTGCCATGTGCACTTGAAAAGAGTATGATTTGACTTTGGCATT
>NW_022111365.1:9549921-9552212 GCF_000313985.2 Echinops telfairi
ATTCTTTGTTGTCATCTTGTACCTTTTGTTTTACTTCCTCGCTCTTTATCAGTGTGCTATGTATGTGAGGGGTGCTTCATTCTTGACTTCTTTTCACCATTGGGGCAATGTTATCTTGGGGATTGTGTCTGGTGTGTTGCCTTCTGGGTCAAGTTGTGCTATGCGATGGTATCCCATTTGTTCTTGTTGAATGTTGATCTTCTCATCACAGTGAGCCGACAAGGACTTTTTGCAGACCTGGAGTTCGTTTAATGTATTCTTTGAGTTTTTCCTTGTCCTGGAAGACTCTTATCTCTCCATCTACAGTTTGGTGGGATAGAGGATTCTTGGATTGGCATTGTTCTCTTTCAACTTTCAGAATATGTTACTCCACTCTCCTGTTGTTCTTGGTACCTGCTGATATGTTTGAGCATATTCTTATCTGAGTATCTTTATATGTGACTCCCTTTTATTTTCTATAGCTGCTCTTATTATTTCCTCCTGTTCCTCAAAGTTGGATAGTGTAACTATTCTGTGCTTTAGAGAATTCTTCATATTGTTTAGTCTAATTTGTGTCCTTTCTGCTTCCTGTATGATTATATGATTCTCATTCATCAAGTTGGGAAAGTTTTCTTCCAGGAATTTCCTCAGTACTTCTGCTGTAGACTTCATTGTGTCTTGTTCTAGTAACCCATTTATTCGACTATTGTCCCTCTTTATAGCATCAGTCATTGTTCTCAAGTTTTTGTCAGCTTCTTTGATGATCAGTTTCACTGTATTTCCTGTTTGTTGAAGTCGGCCTGGATGTTCTTGTGATTGCTGTTACAGTTTCCCACTTTTTCTAGTCTGTTATCTTTTTCTTTGCTTCTGTTACCTCGTCCCTTAACTCTTATAATTTTCTTTGATGTGTGGACTTTATCTCTTTTTTGTTCCATCTTTTTTGTCTATTGCTTCCCTTATATTCTGTATGATGCCAAGCAGCATTCTGAAGATTTATTTTTGTCACAGATCAACATCTGCTTCTTCTATGAACGTCGTTAGGTTCAGGACTTCCTCTGACATTGCATTTTGTTTCTCTTGTTTTCTTGTTGAAGATGTTGAGGCAGCTTGCTGCCTGTGTGTTGTTTTGGAGGGGCTCGGTGCCATTTTCCCAGGAATCAAAGAGCTTACTCTCTGTGAGTCTGGTAAGAATGATTATCCGGATTGCCTGTGGCCAAATGTACTGTGTGTTTTATTTAATTCTCTCATTTGTTTTTCAGAGTTCCAGATTAAAATCTGTATGTGCTCCATTCAGTTTTTGTAGCCTCTGCTGTAGAGGTAGAAGCCCAGTTTTCTACTGGGTTAAACATTGGGCTGTTAGATTAAAGGTTGGGGATTAGAACACACTACCTTCTTTGTGAGTGAAATATGAGTTAGTACTCTTCTATAAATCATAAAGATTTAGTCTTGGAAATCTAACTGTCTAATTCTACATAGTTTGAGTTGGTAGCCTTGGAAGAATTGACTCAGTTACAGTAGTTTTGATTTTATTTTTGTTGTAGAGGGATAAAAAAAAGTGTGTCATCAGAGTGCTATCTTGTCTCTGCCTTTCAATGACTGTAGTCTTATAAAAGTAGACTTTAAAAAGTTACGTAGCTCTCCTAAGTAGATTATAACTGTTAAACTTTTTTTTAGTATCGGTCTATGCCACCCTAGGACCATCCTAAAAAAACACTGCATCTCAAATCCACTGGCTGTTCATAGAAATTCAGATAACTTTCTGAGGCCAACCTGTTGTATTTTGGAAGCTGGTGGGACATATTTCCATTAACTTGTTGCTTGCTCGTTCTGCTTTCTTTCACTGAAGCAACAGACAAAATAAAGGGAACTTTAAACTACGTTAGGGGAAAATGACACAATGAATTCAAATTTAGATTATAGAGATCCATTTTATAAAGTTTTAAAAAGGAAAGAGACAAAGCATCCAGATGAGGGAGACTATCAGCATGAGGCCATAATGGTGTCCAAAGATTCACCATCTACTTAAATATGACAAGTAACACAGAAGTAAATATCACAAAATCATGATTGGAAGAAGTGTAATCCAAGTGGTACTACATTGGTAGGAAAGGGACCATGATTGGGACATGAACATTATTGTAGATAAAAACAACCCACAGACTTGGGCTGTGTAGTCCAGCAGCTCTCAGCCTGAGTCATGACCCCTTTGGGTGTCGAGCAACCCTTTCACTGGGGTCGCCTAAGACCATCAAAAGCCACATATTTCCAATGGTCTTAGGAACTGAGACACCAGTCCTCTATCTGTCTCCAGG
>NW_022111365.1:9552993-9556130 GCF_000313985.2 Echinops telfairi
TTTTTTTTTTTTGCTGAGTAGACCAAAGGACCCGACAAATAACTTTCAAGTCACAGATGAAGTCTCTAGATCTGGAAGGCTCTGGATCAACTGATGACACACCTTGTGCAAATTTTAAATCTCCCTGTAATGCCCATGCATGTGACCTAATGGCACCACAGAGATTTTAGGATTGATACATATATTAGTCACTGTAATTAAAATCCTGCAGTTATATTATATGTTATTTGTATGGCAGTTTATGATGTGTTTAATGCTCCCAGTTTCTAAATTATTAAAGCTGCTGTCCCGAGGCTGGCTGAAGTGATAAGCAAAGTAAGAATGTGATCTTATTCCCTCTTGATGGGGCAAGAGAGGAGGTGGATTCATGTGGGATTTTCTTATAAAGATACTAAATGCCAAATAAAAGAATTCCAGCTGTGCAACAGGAAAGTTGAAATGGTTTGTTAGGGTCATTAATATTGCAATGAAAACTAATTAAACTGGAGCTAGAAGGAGTTCATTAGTGGTTTGGAGCCAAGGACTTCAGATCTGCAGAGTTGGTTATAACACTGTGACACTTGGGAAGTTGTCACCGGTGCTGGAGGGTCAAGTTATTCTTTCATTTTGGAATTGGGCTCCCACCAAGGCAAATACTTTACAGTCATGAACCTATTGGGGTTATTCACACCTTGAAATTTTGTGAGAGTGGTTTTTTGAGGATAAGGAACACAAGGGAATGGTGAGTTTTCTTTCTAAAGCATGAGAGGAATTTTTATCGTAAAGAGACACCTACTTCAAACCAATAAATAGAAAAGTAAGCGCAACCCACAGCTCAAGTCATTTAATGTTTTTCATAGTTTCTTAGTGCTGCTATAACACAGATACCACAAGTGGAAGGCTCCAAAGAACATTCTCCTTTCTCACTCTATTGGAGGCTAAAATTCCAAATTGGAGACTTGATTCCTTCCTTGTCAGTAGTCTAGGTGGTTCCTATTTCCTTAAAACAAAATCTTGTACTATTTTTGTACTATTTTTTTCAATCAGTTGTATTCTATATCTCCTGTGTTTTAATAAAATATTTTTCTACCATCTCTACAGTCCTTTAATCAGCAATATCCTCATTCTCCAACCAATACCTCACTTAGACCACCTCAAGTCATTCAGAGTAATATCCTGCTCCCTGATCCATCCCAATAAATGATGTCAGCTGTACTACCTTTGGGTCCCTTCTCAGAAACTACTGCCTCTTGAAAGGTATGAGCTCCACCCCAGCCACACCACCCAAGCTCGGACCAGTGAAGCCAAACTTTCTTCCAAACCACAAGATCATTGGTCTCTTAGCTCTCATAGCCCCACCCAATACCTTTGACTCTAAGGTGGGATATACCTAAATCTATACTTGTCATTCCAAGCACCCAAATGGGCAGAGCTAATCAATGCTAGGCACTGCTTCCAACTGGCCACTGCCCTGCATAGTCTTGAACTTTCCCAGGACAGAGTTTAGGTAGGCCCCCAACTAATTCTTTATTTTTCTTCTTTCTCTTTCTTTAAAAAAATAATTGTGCTATTTTAATTTTTTTAAATCAATACTATCCCTTCTATTGGTCTTCCTAACAAACATATTTTCTCCACCACATCTACATCCTCACATTAGTAATATTTCATCTCCTAGCTAGCACCTCATTTAGACAACCCTACTCCAGCCTAGGCCATTCAGAGCAATAGCTTGACTCCTAAGAATGCTCATCTCCCACCCCTTCCCCACTGGGCCATCCCAATAAAAGATGCACAGCACTGGTACCCACTCCTTGATCTTTCCATTGGAATGTGGGAGCCCCTATCCCCTCCACATCCACTCAACACAGAACCACCCTTAGAAACTTCTCCATAACCTGCCATCCCACTTGATATTCTCACCTCCAAGCCACTGTAGAGCATAAACATAATCCAGTTATCCCAAGTACTCAGCCAGGTAGAGCCACTCACCCATAGGAACCGATTGTAACTGCTCAATTTATCCTCACCCTTGGTGCTTCTTGAACTCCTGAACCCACTGAAGCTTCCCACCCTTCTTCAGGAAACACACCTCTCTCTCATCCACACCAGTTTCAATACTCCTTGGTAGAGCTTAGATCACAGACAAACACCAACAACGCTTTCTTTTTTCCCCTTTCTTTTGTTTTTTCTTTAGTCCTTCTCTTTCTTTCTCCATTTCTCTAAAACAAAAGCTCATACTATACTTACAATTCTTTTTTGATCAGTGTTACCCTTTCTTTTGTCCTTTCAAAATAAGGATTTTTAAAATCCCTTTTTAACAATTCATTAATTAACACTACCTTATCCCTTTTCTCTATTGTGCTCCCTTTCATTCTTTTATCTGTCCCCTAGCCACTCTACCACTCTTCCTCGGCTACTTGCTCTGAAGTGCGTATTGTTTGTCTACCACACCATTCTACAGAGTTAATTACTGCTGTAAAACACAACATCCATGCCACCACTAACACCTACCTCAAGATGTCAAAAAAGCAACAGAACATATCAGTCTACACACACACACACACACACACACACACACACACACTCACACACCAAGAGAAACAGACACAGATAAGTGAATAACACCTCAACTTAAAAGAAATGACTGAAATTGAACAGGCTATGGAATTACCAGAAAAATATTTCAGAAGGATGATGATTGTACACACACAACAGATAAAAAGTCTGAGAGAGAAAAGTTCAGGCTGGATTCAGAAGAAGAATTTGAACAAGATACATCATTGATGATGTCAGATGGATCTTGGCGCAAAGCAGAGAATACCAGAAAGATGTTTACTTGTGTTTAATTGACTATGCAGACATTCGACTATACAAATTATAATAAACTGTGAATAACCTTTAGAACAAATGGAATTCCAAAACACTTCTTGTGCCCACTTGGAACTTGTATATGAATAAATAGACAGTTGTTTGAACAGAACAATGGAATACTGCATGGTTTGAAACCAGGAAAGATGTGTGTCAGGGTTATATCCTCTCACCATACTGGTTCAAGCTATATGCTGAGCAAATCATCAAAGAAGCTAGATTATGTGAAGACAAGTCGAGTGTGGCATCAAAATTGGAGAGAGGCTATTAACAATCTATGATATGCAGAT
>NW_022111365.1:9557623-9559384 GCF_000313985.2 Echinops telfairi
AGAACTCTATAGAAAGCTTTGGTGGCATAGTGGTTATGCAATGGGCTGGTATCTCTGAGTAGTTTGAAACCACCAACCGTGGGAGAACAACAGAGCTTTCTAGTTGCATAAACAGTTACAACCTTGGAAACCCACAGAGGGGAATTTTTACCCTGACCAATAGGGTCTCTATTTATCAGCATCAATTCAATAAGAGTGGATTTGGTTTAGGTTTTATAGAACTCTATAACATATCAATAAGAGAATATCAAATGCCCCATTTAAAAAGTGGGCAAAAACTTGAACAGTTTGCTAAAAACAGCCCTCAAGTGGCTAACAAACCCATGGACCTTTGCTCACAATCACTAGTCATTACAGAGATGGAAATAAAAACTACTATGCAATATCACCTTAGACCCACAGCGATTGCCCAATTAAAAAGAAAACAAAACAAAAACAGAAAACAACAAATGCTGTAGAGGATATGGATAAATTGGAATTCTTATACACTCTCTGGTGCTGGGCTTGTAAACATGTATAATCACTATAGGAAGCTATATGGTACTACCTAAAGCAACTGGGAATGCAAGTGCTATACGATCCAGCAATACTGCTACTAGGCATATGCGACCCAAGAAGTAAGAGAAAGAACACCAACAGGCTTATGCTCTCCCATGTTCATTGCAGCACAAGTTACAGTAGCACGAAACTGGAGACAGCTGAAATTGGCACCAGTAGAAGAATGGATAAATTGACTCTAGTACATACAAACAATGGAATCCTGTGCATCCCTAAAAAACAGTGATGAAACTATGAATCATCTCATGATATGGATGGACCTGGAACACATTATGTTGAGTGAAATTCGACTGTAAAAGGACAAAATCAAATGAGACCACTAAGATAGAAATAAACACTAAGACAAAGATAAGCTCTTGTTCTCACATCATCTAATCTAGAAAGGAGTACCTAAAATATCCCAGAAAAAAGCGTTGCTGGGCAGAGCTTTAGTAGCACACATTTTTCCCGTTATGAGAGCATGGAGCAACTCACTATGAGTTAGTGCACCCAGTGACATTGTCTGCGAAGGTTCTCTTTGGTCACTCTGAATTTTTTCGTAAAAGCATTTTCACTCAAACCTCATTTTTGCGAGGGCTGATTTAAGAGAACAGCATGCCGCTGTGAAATTTTTTTCCTGCTCAGGCAAATGCCACAGAAATTGTTGTGATATTGAACACAATTTACAAAGACAGCACTATGGGAAAAACTCAAATGTATGAATGGTATTCTTGTTTCAAAAGAGGTGAAATGTTGATTGATGATAAACCTCATCTTGACGGCTGTCAACTTCCCAAATGGAGGAAAATGTGGACAAAATTCATGCACTTGTGTTCGAAAACCAACGATGAACCATTGAAACGATGGGAAGTTAACTGGAGTATTGTGCAGCTCAGTTCAGCAAATTTTAAGGTAAGATTTGGGAATGAGAAGGGTCACTGCAGAATTTGTGTCTCCGGTTCTGACTGACCAGGAAAATAGTGCTGAGTGAAAAACATGCTGTGCTTTGAAAGAACAGCTCCAAAGCGACCCAGACTTTTTTCACCCAACGTTGTTACTGATGATGAAACAGGGTGCTATTCTTACCACCCGAAAGCAAAATCCATCAAGCCAGTGGAAGGCACCATGGTCACCTTACCCATAAAATCTTGTCAAGTTAAATCAAAGATCAAGGCAATGCTCATTTGTTTCTTTTTCATGTGAGGGGCGACTGCATTTGGAGTT
>NW_022111365.1:9560246-9562580 GCF_000313985.2 Echinops telfairi
ACATCAGGTACCTAAGTGGACATTTTTTTACCTAGTTTGTATTCAGACTTTGATGACACAGACCATGTATAGGATTTTAGATTCTGTCCTTTAGAGGTACACAACATCCCTCATAGACCACACCAGAAGGATTTGATTTGGAATTCCCATTAAGTGAACTGGACTTTATCTTAAACACACAGGGAGCAGATTAAACAAACTGAAAAACTCCCATGTGTTTAAGGCTGAATTTACTTTTTGCCTTGTGAAAGTGCATTAATGAAAGTTTTGCCCTACCTGCAACTCTCAATATAAATGTAAATAGTGTCCAGTTAAATAAATTGTTAATCTGTACTAATCAAAAATCCATGTATTTTGGTTTAAAAATCTGTCCTAAACACGTATACTTTTTTCTCTTGACAATATTTTAAATTCTATACCAATGGCTAACTCAATAGTATTATCAATAAAACTATGAAAACCCTTATGGCCATAATTTATATTGTCCTTCAGTAAAATAATAATGATGTACATTTTTAAATCATAGATATATGAATGTATTTTGAGCTCACACTGAATAGTAGCCCCACTCTAACAACTATTAGTTCTCATGACATGGTCCTGCTCGATACCTACCCCCATGAAGTGATCAGTGAAGATATGGGTGCTTTAGTAAAGTGTGGTGAAGAAAGGAAATGGTGTCTGGCTATAGGAAAGAATAGTGTCTGGGGTACTAAAGACTTGTCTTAAAATATTTAGCCATCTTAATGAGGTGTGAGGTGTTGGTTAAGTCCACATGGAAGAAGTACACCAGCACATGCAATCTAAGGATAGTAAAGCAAAAAATCCACACCCAGAGGAGGGAATGGTTTTAGAGCATAAATTCTAAACATCCTGTTTGCAGAAGTTTGAAGATGATAGTGAGACCCCAAACCTATTTATAGGGACCCCTATTCGGATTAAGCCATTACTTCCTTCTGACTATGAACCAGAGATGGGACAGACTTTGTTATGACACGCAGTACCTTACAGAGCGGATTACTGCACTTCTTCTAGTTAGGTAAAAACGTGACACCTTGTCATTGATCTTCTTGACCCAATGTATAATTCCCCAGTTTTTAATATTTTCTGTTTTATTAACAATTATAGTGTTTCTTTGTTTTATTGTGTCACTATTGTTGGCTGTTTGTATTCTCTCTTTATTTTTTCATGGTTTTGTTTGTATTTTGTCTTGATTTTCTGTATATGAAACCCAGATTAGGTAAACCAATAGAGAAAGCAACCGGATCAATAGATTCAAAGGAACATGACAGTAGAGACTTGCAGGAAACTGTAAGGTAACAACAAAAAAATACAAGGAAGAAAAAATGTGCTTGAATTGATTGTAGTGATGGGTGCACAACTCTTATGAATGTGACAGAATGTAATTGAATTGTATCATACATGAATTGTATGTCAGTGAAATTGTCAACATAAACTAATTATTAAATAAATTTTAAAAGAGTCAAACTCAAAAACTCAATTCTGGAATTGTTTCTGACTTATATAGACCCTTCGAGATGAGAAGAAATGCCTGCATAGTTTTCTGAAACTGTAAATTATTATGGGAGTAGAGCCTCATCTTTCTCAGCAGAATGGCTGGTGATTTTGAACCTGTACACTGCAGACCAGCATGTAACCCACTACACCACCAGGACTCCTTCAGTAACAAGCCAGCATGTCTTTGTGTCTAATCTGTTTCTTTTATAATTCAGAATCATTAATTGTATTATTATTATTATGATTGCTTATTTTTATCTCTTTTTTTCTTAAAAGATCATTTTATTAGGGACTCTTACAACTCTTGTCACAGTCCATACATCGCTTGCATCAGGCGAATTTGTATATATATTGTCTTCATTCTTTTCTAGACATTTACTTTCTATTGCGCCTTTGGTATCAGCTCCTCTTTTTTCGCCCCCTTACCCCCTCATAGCCCCTTGATAGATTGTACATTGTTATTATTTTCATATCTCACACCAACCTCTGTCTCGCTTCCCCCATTTTTTTGTTGTTCTTCCCCTTGGAGAAGGGTGTATGGTTATGTGTTGATCATTGTGATCGGTTCACCCTTTTTCCTATCCTCTCCCCCTCTTCCGCCTACCTGTCTGGTTTTACTATTCCCACTCCTGTTCCTGGATTCTGTGTGTCCTGAGCTCCCATCTCTTATCTATACCTGTGTACATGTTCTGGTCTAATCTGAATTGAGAAGCAGCACAGGGTCATGGTAGTGGGGGGTGAGGAATCCTCTAGGAACCAGAGGAATATAGTGTGTTTCATCGATGCTTTACTGCACCCTGGTTGACTCATCCCTTT
>NW_022111365.1:9563272-9566724 GCF_000313985.2 Echinops telfairi
CTTATCATGGTTGTCCAGAGGAAGAAATGGGACTCATTCACCCCCACTAAACAAACTTAGTCTTGGATTTATAAGGAAGGATAGGCTCTGCTGTCCTTAAGGAATTGTCTACTCATCATCAGGAGGTGTGAACCCATGTTCTATACTAAGGACAAAGTTAGTGGAAGCACGAGTTTAAGGATCCCAGGAAGTTGTACAGAGGTGCTTCTAGCTAGTTTGTGGCAATTTTCATTTTTGGCAAAACTAAACCAAGTAAGAAATTGATAACCAGATAATAAATGTAATAAATGCTTACTTTTATTGAGTTTCTGAATTCAGCACTTTTCACTGTACCATAAATGGGTTACGTAAGTGCTGACATACTATTTCCCTTAGCTCTGAGAGAGCTAAGCAGATATGGGGATGGGTCAGATCATTATCCTCCACTACGTGCAAGCTGTGTTGTTATTCCTCTCTTATAAGTGTTCCATAACATCGGCAAGGTAGGAAGTACTATTTAATTCACTTTGCTGTAGGGAGCTTATTTTGAGTGTTGGGAACAAAACAAAAACACTTGTATTGCAGTAAAGACTCTTCTCAGTTTCCAAAGTTGGATCCCATATCCCAAAGGAAGTAGTTTCTTTTTCTCAGGGCCAAGAACAGAAACATGTTCACCATCAATTAGAGCCAGGAGACCTAAAGTCTCCTGGAGAGTATCTCTTACAAAACCCTTCATTTTTTAGATGAGGGTAATAAGACTCAGGAAGGTAGAGATATGAGCAAAGGGCATCACAAAGGAGATAGGGTTAGTTGATTAATGTTGTTAGCCCACCTCACTATCCTAGAATAATCCCATAAAAGCTCATAAAATACTGATTATTTAATTATACACTTTATCTGCATAGTATATTTTACATATTGTATAATTTCCCAAACCAAAATATCAAGAGCACACAATCAAGTGATTCTAACTTGTATGGTGAGCCTATAGAACAGAACAGAGCTGTTCCATAGAGTTTCCAAGGTTGTAAATCTTTACAGAAGCAGACTGCCTCCTTTTTCTCCAGAGGAGCAGATGGTGGGTTCTGGAGGACTGTTGACCTTTCGATTAGCAGTTCAACATTAATCCACTGTATTACCAGGGCTCCCTTTTGTATAATTATCACCACTATAATTAAGGGTGCTTAATTCTTCTGCAGTTTAAGATAGTCAGCTGAGGAGGATGTTTAAATGTCTTTTCTTTTCCACATAAAGATTAAGCCCAGGAAGATTTGATCTTTTTATTCATTCATAGGCAACAGAGTGAGTATGTGAACAAGTTTGTGAGGCACCCCTTGCTAACCCCAGTTCTTGACTGTCAGTCATCCTTTCCCGTCATTTGAGGGAAGAGCACATTTCAGAATGTATCTGAGTGCTCTGAAGGGTCAGGAAAATTTCAGTCTGACTTTATTGTAGTTGCCAAATTGGCATCATTTCAAAAGAGTGGGATGCTTATCAATTGATTCTAAACTTTTCCTTTTCTACCTTTCAGGATTATTGAGATATTCTGCATTGTTTTGGCTTAGGTTCAACTTCATTGAATAGAAACATCCAAAATACCAGGGTGCTTAAAAGATATTTGCAGAAAGACACAGTGGTGCCATGTCACATCCTCCGTGTGTTGTCACCCTGTAGGTTATCTCATGGTCTACATTGGTTGCAAAAGCTCTACTCATATCACATGTCAGTATTTCAGGCTGTCATCAAGAAGGAGGTATATGAAAGAGGGGGAAGAAAAATATATTTTTCAGAATGTTCATAGAATAACAATTTCAATTCCTTTGGCCAGATATAGTCATGAGACTACTTTTAAGTGCAAGGGATGGAGATAAATAAAGATATCAGCTGGTTAATTGTCTCTCAGCAACAATCTGTGACTAAGGAGAAAATGAAAATGAGAATCCTTGAAATAGTACCTGCCAACCTTGGAGCACAAGTCCTGCCATATGATTAGGTTATTATTTATTTAATGGTCATTTATGGTTTGTTTATACTGCCTGATCCAGGCAATAGTTCATTTAACTGCCTAATGAGTGTCTAAAAGCTGGAAAATTAATAAATGAGGCAGATGAATTGAAGCATTTGAGTTGTGGTGTTGGTGAAGAATATTGAGTATATCATGGAGTACCAGAAGTATAAACAAATCAAATTTAGAAGACATGTAACAGGGATGCTTCTTAGAAATGAGGATAGGGAAGCTGTCTCACTTACTTTGGGCATGTCATCAGGAAAGAGCAACCACTAGAAAGTAACATCTTGGAGAGGACATCATGGTAGAGGATCAGTGAAAATGAGGGAAACACCAATGAGATGAATTGACACAATTATCTTAATAATGGGCTCAGAAATAGTGATTAGGAAGAATGTGCAGATCCAGGCTATACAATTTGGGTATACAAATAGTTCTACAAAATAGAACTGACTTGATGACAACAAACAACAAGACTTATTAGGTCTAGGGAGACAGAAAAAATGAAGCCCTCGTTCTCATGAAATTTTTGATCTTATGCTCAGTCAGCACGTAGAAGCACAGACACTCTTCCAAGTGGAGAAAAAAATGGACTGGCATTGCCCCTTTGTAAACTGTGGTGCTGTGGAGGACATCTTCCAAAGTTTTAGGGAATGCTTACTCTTTGGTTCTCATCGAAATGCTCCTGCTGATGCCACTTCTGGTTCTTTTAACTACCGGGGTTGGGAACTGTTTCTCTAATGGGGAATGCTTTCTCTACTTCAAGAAAACTGGAAGAAATCCCGGGACCTCTATGGCAAAGAAAAACAATCTTGGGAAGAGTTTTCAAACACTTATAAGGAGAACTTGACCTGAATTTGTGGAGGGTTCTGGGCAGACATCACAGAGAACACCATCTGATTTACACCTACAAGAATGTAAGGGCAGAGATGGAGAATTGCCCTGAGGGAAGAGCAAGAAGAGTGTGTACAGTGAGTGCTAACCACTCTAGGAACTGGGCAGATAAAAAGATTCCTGGGATGCAGAAATCATTTGGTTAGCAGCAAGCCACCTGAGTTGTGTGATGACATCGAGAACATCATATCTGAATAAAGCAGAAGGTCATTAAAAAGACGGAAAAAAAGAAAAGTTGATGTCAGAAAAGACTCTGAAACTTCTTGAATGTTGAACAACTAAAGGAATGGAAGAGAGGATGAAGTAAGAACTGAACAGATGATTTCAAAAGGAAGCCCGAGTAGACATTATAGTAAAAGATTATAATGGCAGAGGTCCCAAGTCCATGGGCCAATACCTCTATTTTGTGGATTAATGTATTTACATACATACACCACTATGTTTATAACTCTATCTTGCTTTGCTTCCTTGGTCCTCCCTCTGTTTCCTTTTACCGTCCTCCTGTCCCACTGTCACTTTCCCCTTATTTCTGCCTCTTGGTACCTCCTCTTAGCTAGTCTGCTGTTGCTCC
>NW_022111365.1:9568663-9573513 GCF_000313985.2 Echinops telfairi
AATATTATCAAGGACCACTGGTATTGAAGGAGGAATTGCATGCTGCACTGAAGGCAGTAGGGAAAAATAAGACTCCAGGAATTTACAGAATATTTCTAAAGATTGATGCAGTTCATGGTGTGTGCCAAAAAGTTTGGAAGAGACCTGCCTGGTCAACCAACTGGGAGCAATCCATATTTGTGACAATTCCAAAGAAAGGTCACAACAGAATGCAGAAATCATTGAACACTATCATTAAATGCAAGTAAAATTTTACTGAAGATCATTCAATATGGATACAATAGAGCATTCACAGGGAGCTGCCAAAAATTCAAACCAGATTCAGAAGAGGATGTAAAGCAGAGAATACTATTACTGATGTCAGATGGATCTGACTGAAAGTAGAGAATATCAGGAAGCATGCTTACTTGTGATTTATTAATTATGCAAAGAATGTGTGCCTCATAATAAACTAGAGATAATTTGGAAAGGACAAGAACTTCAGAATATTTCCTTGTGCTTAAACACGTAAGTGTGCACAAACCAAGGGCACTCTTTTGAACAGAGCTGGGGGCCACTGAGCATCTTAAAATCAAGAAAGGAATGTATCAGTGTTGTATCATTTCACCACGTTATACAATCTGTAGGCAGAGAAATTAATCTGCAAGACTTGATCATATTAAAAAGAACATGTCATCAGAATTGAAAGAAGATTTTTTAACAACCTGTGACATGCAGATAAAATAATGCTGTTTGCTGAAAGTGAAGAGGACACGAGGTATTTACTGAGGAAGATCAGAGACTACTGCCTTTAGTATGGATTACAACTCAGTGTAAAGAAAACAGAAATCCCCATAACCAGATCAATACACAATATCATGATAAATACAATGATATCATTTACTTGGATTCACAATCAATGCTATGGACACAACTTTCAATAAATGAAAGAACATATTGCATTGGGAAAATCTGCTGTACAAGGCCTCTTTAACATTTTAAAGAGCAAAGGTGCCCCTTGGAGGCCTAAAGTGTATCTGGCTCAAGCCATGGTATTTGCAATCAGACAATGAAAAAGAAGACCCACAAAGAATTTATGCACTTAGACTATGAATCAATGAAGAATAATAAAAGGCCATAGATTTCCAGAAAACAAACAAATCTGTCTCGGAAGAAGTATATCCAGAATGTCCCTTAGAATTGAGGAGGATGTGACACTGGGTGAAGTCAAAGTTAAATTAAGGGAGGAAAACTTTTGACAAGATGGATTAACATTGTTTGCAACAATGGATTCAAGCATAATAACAATTGTGAGGATGGTCCAGGACCAAGCAGTGTTTTTTTCTGTTGTATATAGCGTTGAGTCAACTCAATGGTACCTGACGATGATAAAGCCATCTGAAATGGGCTCCTCACCAACTAGAGGCCTATTGGACTAAAGTGCCTCCAGGGAAAGAGACTGAACCAGAACATAAGGGCAGAATTGTAATCAGAAGTTGGCAGAGAGAGCAAGTGTCATGCAAGACACTGATATGGCTTTTCTAGTCATAGTTTTTCTAAGTCTCACTATATGACAGGGTGGGGCCATCTAACATAGAGATTGGTCAATGTCATCATCATGTTGGTTTTCAAATGAGCCACCTGAGAGCAGAAATGGGGAACCCCACTACCATCAGGAAAGAAGAGAAAGGATTGGAACATATCTGTGACAGCAGAGGAATGGCAGAGAAGTATCAGGAGCAGAATCAAGAGGCAGAGCATGAGCGAGAGAAGTCATCTTCTTGGTCCATGGAGCAAGGAAAGTTGAATAACTTTGGGCAGGACATAAGCTGAAGGTTTGCTTGCAGAGTAGGTCTTCTCCAGCTAGGTTTGCTGACCAACTGAACTAGCATCAAGTATTTACTGTGGAATGGAATATCCTTTGGGAATTTATCAGTAATGCTAAAGTAGATTTATAATGTTGCCTGATGAGGTCAGAGGCCAAGAGGCCAGAGAACCACAGAAAGGCATTCCTATGGGCACAACTGAGAAGAGACACTTCTGACCATAAAGCCTTTCTGTAGGCACTGGACATCCCCTTACAAATGGTTCATGGGAGGAGATGAGCCAGTCAGGGTGCAGGATAGCACCGATGAAACATACAATTTTCCTCTAATTCTTCAGTGTTTCCTACCCCCCACTATCATGATCCCAATTCTACTGTACAAACCCCACTAAACCAGAGGATGTACACTGGTACAGATAAGAGCTGAAGGGAATCCAGGACAGATAAACCCCTCAGGACTAATAATGAGAATAGCGAAGCCAGGAGGGTAAGGGTAAGTTTGGGGAGAACAGGGCAACCGATCACAATGATCTACATATAATCCACTCCCTGGGGGATGGACAACAGAAAAGTGGGTGAAGGGAGACATTGGACAGTGTAAGACATGAAAAAATAATAACAATTTATAAATTATCAAGGGTTTGTGAGGGAGGGTGGGGGAGTGAGTGGAAAAAATGAGGAGCTGATACCAAGCGCTCAAGTAGAAAGAAAATGTTTTGAAAATATGATGGCAACAAATGTACAAATGTTCTTGACACAATGTATGAATGTATGGATTGTGATAAGAGTTGTAGGAGCCCCCAATAAAATGATTAAAAAAAACCATGCATCTCGAGCATTTCTATCCTGAACTGCAATGTGTTAACTTCCCTAATAAACCCTACAATCATGAATATGGTCCGTGAGTTCTGTGTAGTTCTTACAAACCCCATAGAGAAGTAGAGAATGTGGTGGGAAGGACAATTGTAGTGAGGATTAGCAAGGAATTTAAATAGTAGAGGAAAATTGGACCTCTGACTCATAGACTTAGCCTTGGACTGATGTTGAGTTTAATTCTATTTTCCCATTATACAGTCAGAGGAGGTCAAATATGGCCTCCATGCCAGTCTTACATCAGGGGACCCCAAAGACTACACGTATGTGAAAATTGAGAGGGAAAAGGAGAGAAGAGGGACCGAGAGAAAGATAGAGAACTGCACAGCAAGTGGGAAGCTATCAATAGTTATCAGGGAGCTGGACCATCTGTGATCATTCTTTTCCTTCCTCACACCCATCCCTGGAAGATGCAGAAGCAGCAGAGTGAGCAGACAAGGCCACAGGTGTCTGGAAGCAGAAAGAGCAGATAAATCCCTGCTTCCTTACTTTGCAGGAGGCAGAAGATTTTAATTGAATGAGAGGTATAGTTTTATATTTAGATTGGATTTAATACCTGAAAAACTGATTATAAGATGCCTGCAAGTGACTGAAAGGTGAGGAATCTGCTCAAATATTGACCTGGGTCAAGGAACAGGGTTTAGTTATTCCATTCTAGGAAATGGTTGGAGAACATTTCGATTTGTGCTTTAGAGTTTTGCTAACTTAATGAACTTAATGAACTACTTACTTACACTTACTTACTTACAAAATATTCAACTTGCCATAATGTATTCAATTTTCTGTATCTCTATTGCTGGCCATTTGAATTCTAAGTTATGTTCACCTTTATCATTTTTATGCTGTTAAAGATAATTCTGCAAACCTGCATATAAATGTTGATAGCAGTGTTATGTACAAACACCCCAAACAGGAAACAACTCAGATGTCCTTCACCAGATGAATAGATAAAAAAAATGTAATTGCACATCTATGCCATGGGATTATACTATGCAAAAAAAAAAAAAGGAATGAACAATTGTTTTAGTTAAGATTTTATGTTAACTTGGTTGGGCCATGATTCTCAGTAGTTTGGCAGTTGTTAAGTGCCATCAGGATGGTTCCAACACAAAGCTATCTACACAGAGCAGAATGAAGTGCTGAGCAGTCCTGCATCCTCATTGCTGCAGCAGTGTGCAAATCCATCTCTCTGAGGACATTCCTCATTTTAGTTGAACCTCTACCCTACCAAGCATGATGTAGGTCCAAGTAAGATGAAATTCATGACAACTTCATTTTTTTCTTCATTTATTGTGATGTAACCCATTGATCCAGTTGTGATTTGGTTTTCTTTCTTTTTTTTTAATAGATCATTTTATTTGGGGCTCTTACAGCTCTTAAAACAATCCATACATGAATTCTATCAAGCACATTTGCACATATGTTGCCATCATCATTTTCAAAACATTTTCTTTCTACTTGAGCCCTTGGTATTGACACCTCTTTTTTCCCTCCCTCCCCCAACCTTGTGACTCCTTGATAAATTTAAATTATCATTGTTTTCATATCTTACACTGTCTGCTGTCTCCCTTCACCACCCACATTTCCAATGTTCGACCCCCTGGGGTGGTTATACATCGTTCATTGCAATTGGTTCCCTCTCTCTCCCTTCTCAACTCACCTCCCCCCTACCCTCATGTTATTGCTACTCCCATTAATGTTCCTAAGGGGGTTATCTGTCCTGAATTCCATGTGTTGAGAGCTTGTAGCTGTACAAGTGTACATGCATGCTCCGGTCTAGCCAGATTTGTAAGGTAGAACCAAGGTCATGATTGTGGGGGAGGTGGGTAAGCATTAACGAATGAGAGGGTTGTGTGTTTAATCAGTGCTGTACTGCACCCTGGCTTGCTCATCCTTTCCTTGTGATCCTCTGTGAAGGGATGTCCAGTTATCTACAGATGGCTTTGGGTCTCTACGCTGAATTGCCTCGTTTGCATCAATATGATTGTTTGTTTTGGATCTTCTCATGTCTGATACCTGATCCTGTCGATACCTCATGATCACACAGGCTGGAGTGCTTCCTCCTTGTGGGCTTTGTTATTTCCTTGCTAGATGGCTGCTTGTTTAACGTCAAGCCTTTAAGACCCCAGATGCTGTATCTTCTAATAGTCAGACACCATTAGTTTTCTTCACC
>NW_022111365.1:9574804-9576464 GCF_000313985.2 Echinops telfairi
AGCATGATGTCACCTGCATATCACAGGCAGTTAACAAGCTTTTCTCTAATCCAGTGGTTCTCAACCTGTGGATTGTGACCCCTTTGGGGGTCAAATGACCCTTTCACAGGCGTCACCTAAGACTATTGGAAAACACATATTTCCAGTGGTCTTAGGAACCAGACATCACTCCTCTATCAGTCTCCTAGCGGGTCCGCCCATGTGCAGATGTGCCCACATATGAGTACCTGGTGTGATGACATCATCATGCCAACCCTATCACATATACCCTGCACAAATACAGGTGGATATGACAGGGTTGGCCCCTTAATGTACTTATGCGGACCAGACACACATGTGTAGAGAGCAGCTACTGTGTAGAAAGCAGCTGCTGTGTTGAAAGCAGCTACTCTGTTAAAAGCAGCTACTGTGTTGAAAGCAGCCATATTGGAGGTAAAATGAAACTTCATGAATTATAATTACTGGGTAAATGTAAAATCATGTACTATAAAACCATCAACTACTGCAAAAAAAAATCTGTACTATGGGAACTTAATGTGGATGCTGATTGGTCTTTTATATTTAGCTGTGGTTGATGTGAATACTGCTCCTTTGTGATAGTAACAGGAATGTAAAAAAAAAACAACCAACCAGAGAATGGTAAATCATAGGAAACATTAATGAACTATATTGACTGAACTATGCCAAGGATCATCTTTTGTATTATTAAAGCTATTGTTATAGCTTATTTTCATTAGCAAACCATCCCATGACAATGAATCATGTAGAGCAGAACATTAAGAAAAGAAAATAAAGTGAGGATTTTTTTACAGTACGGTTTTACCTCAATAATTACAGCAGGAATTGCGAAACTGCAATATATTATTTGTTGTGAAGTTCTATCTGCCGAATCTATTAAGCTGAACAAACTAAAATGCCATTTTGATAGCAAGCATCCGAGCTTTGCCAGCAAGGATACCAATTTAGAAGCAAAGCTGATGGATTCAAAAAAGCCAGGCTTGACACTGGTGGCAAGTACCAAAACAAAACGTAGCAGCAGTTGAAGCTTCATAGTTGGTGGCACTCAGAATCACCAGAGCTATGAAACCTCACACCATTGCTGAGGATTTACTCTTGCCAGCAGTCAGACATTGTTATAATCGGAGATGAGTTTGTTACAAAATTGAGTGCAATTTCCTTGTCTGCTGAAGAATACATGACATATCTGCTGATATTCTTGATCAGGTAATCCAGGAAATTCAATCTGCTCCACTTCCAATATTTAGCAGCCAGCTTGACGAATCTACAGACGTTGCAAACTGTTCACAGTTACTACTTTACGTGAGGTATATTAATGATGGCGACTTTAAAGATGAGTTTCTTTTTTGAAAACTTCTTGAAATGACAACTACTGCACGTGATGTCTTTGGCACAGTTGGTTCATTTATGAAAGAGCATAAGCTCTCTTTGGAAAAGGTTTGTGGTGTTTTCACGGATGGTGCTCCAGCTATGCTAGGATGTCGATTTGGACTTCCATGTTTGGTACTGAATGAGTCACCAGAAATCATTGAAACTCACTGTATGATTCATCGGCACATGTTAGCAATGAAGATGAAGACGCTACTATAAGAGTTACAAGAAGTAATGAAAAACGTCATAAGTTCTGTCAATTTTGTAAAGG
>NW_022111365.1:9577892-9579186 GCF_000313985.2 Echinops telfairi
GGTTCCCATTGATTGTCTCCTTGGGGTGTGTGTGTGTGCGTGTGCAGTTATGTGTTGATTGTCATGATCGATTCCCCTTCTCTCTTCCTCCCCTCCTCCCCCCACGTTCCCCCCACACTCATTCTTAATATAATCTAGCTTCTCTGATTATTTGGCTTTCATATTGATTGAATAAGTATGGTGAGAGGCTACAACCCTGACACACATGATTCCTGATTTTAAACCATACAGTATTCCCTTGTTCTATTCACATAATTGCCTCCATGTACAAGTTCTCCTTGAGCATCATGAAATGTTGGGAATTCCCATTTTTCTCAAGGCTGTCCATAGTTTCTTATGATCCACACAACCCAACATCTTAATATAGTCAATAAAATACATCTTTCTGGTATTTTCTGCTTTCAGCCAAGATCCATTAACATCGATGTCCTTTGCCCCATGTCCTCTTCTGAATCTGGCCTGAACTTTTAGAAACTCCCTGTCAATATACTGCTGCAAGTATTGTTGGGTGTTCTTCAGCATGTGATATTAATGATAGTGGACTATAATTTCTATAAGCATTCTGTTGGGTCACTTTTTTGGAATGGATACCAATATGGGTACCAGTCAGTTGGCCAAGTAGCTGACTCCCAAATATCTTGGAATAGATGAATAAGTGTTTCCAGTGCTTCACCAGCTTATTGAAACATTTCAATGTGTATCCCATAAATTCCTGAGCCTTGCTTTTGGCTAAGGTTTTCAGTGCACTTGAACTTCTTCCTTCAGTACCATTACTTCTTGCTCATATGCTACTTCCTGGTGTAGTGGCATATCAACTACTATGTTTTGGTATAGTGATTTTGTATTTTCTTCTACCTTCTTTGGATGCTTCCTGCATCATTCAGTATTTTGCCCATAGATTGTCTTAATATTGCGACTTGAGGATTGATTTTTTTTCTTGTGTTCTTTCATCTTCTTGAGATGGTCTCAAAATTTAGGTTGGATAGATCCAAGGTCATATTTTGGCTCTTGTGAACTTGTTTGAATTTTTGTCAGTTTCAACCATCATTTACTTCTGAGCAATTGATGGTCTGTTCTGCAATAAGCCTCTGGTGTGCTTTTAGTTGCAGATATTAAGCTTTTCCATTGTGTCATTCTACAGATGTCGTCAATCTGGTTTCTGTGTATTCCATCTGGAGAAGTCCATGTGTATAGTAGTCATTCGTATTGTTGAAAAAAGGTACTTGCTATTGACAAGTAGCTGGTATTGTAAAACTATAGCATGTAGTCTCCAGCTTTGTTTCTGTCACCAAGA
>NW_022111365.1:9580643-9590136 GCF_000313985.2 Echinops telfairi
CAAACTGACAGACAAGTGGTTAGTTATGACCTAATAATTTACAATGATGAAATGTTCTCCAGGATGTGACCTGCTTCCAATATAATGTGACAAAGTTTGCTCATATTTTGCTGCCTTTGAATCTTGAATCTGGCTTTCCAACTTCTGGTTCTTCAGATTTGAGCCAACAAGCTGCCATATTGCCCATTAACCCTGGGAGTAATCAGCAGCATGCTGTTTTATTTGCTGACCTTGAATTCATTCACTACTGCAGTCAGAAGCCTGTCCCTAGCCCCTTCTTGAGTAGGAGAAGCCTCCAGCATAACATCTGACCTACAGACTTGAAACTTGCTTGTTTCTGCAATTAATTGAGCCATGTCTTTGATATAAGCCTCTCTCTCTCTCATCTATCATCTAGCTAGCTAGCTAGCTATCATCTATCTATCTGCTATCTATCAACTTCAGTGATTTTGCATATCTAGAGCAGTGTTTCTTAAACTTTTCCCACTTGTTACTCCTCTTGCCATAGAAAATTTTAAGTGACTCCAAGTATATTGGTATATAAAATATGTATGTGAATCAAACATTTCTTGATAACAAATCTTAAAGAAATTTATTTTAAAACAATTCCTTAGAACACATACTTTTACTATTTATTAAATATTAAAGCAAATTTTCAAACTAAAGAAATGAATGTGCTTGTTTATTTTTGCACAAAGAAATAAATCTTAGGAGAATATCAGATACTGCAGGAAGTAGAACATCTTCAATATTTTTCAGAGTTGATATTGGTATTTCAATTTCATAATCTTCACTGTTGGTGCCACTACTTACAGCAATACATAGCACAAGATGGCAAGAGTATGCTCAGAGCCATTTCATAAATTGTTGGAAATTCTGTTCTAATCCCAAGCTAAAAATCCATTTATATACATTTTAGGCAACTCAAGTTCAAAACTTGTGTCACTTGATAAATTGACAAATTCTTCTTGAATTGTTAATGGTAGATGTCCACGTTTTAAATTCTCATTTGAGTATGGTTTATGAACCCAGCTTAGTTTTTTTTTAATCAAAATTTGAAGGGAAATATTTATGAAAATGTGTCTGCAAGCACTTCAGAACACCAGTTATAACTCTTAAAATCAAGCCTTTTGGGAGGTTATTTTCAAGTTATCTGTAGCTGTAAACATTTGTAAAGAACCATTTCAACCCTATTCTCCCATAAGTTAATTTTTTAAGGAAAACTCACAATTTTATAGTTTAACCTAAGAATGTTATAGTTTTTTTTTTGAAGCAGTATCATTTTATAAAAGAGTTTTATGAATTTCATATCTATGCTTTTCTTTATGAATGATTTCTGGCACTTTAATAATAGCAGGTAATAGGAGATCTATAGCATATGGCATTTTACTTTTTACAATTAAATAACAAGTGTCTTAAGATGCAAGTAAATATTTTTCATCGACAGTAACAAATTTCTCAAAATATTATTTTTCTTTATTTGAAGATTTTAAGTCATTCAAAATATTCCTTTGGCTTATTGCAATATATTGTATGCTTGGTATTAAGATGTTGTTTAGTTTGAGTGGTTTCATTCTCTCCACAGCTAAAATTGCATCACAAGTAAAGCAAAAGGTGTTTTCCACATCATTGTTAGAAGTAAATTGGTATTGCAAAATGACTCAACACATTTCCTTTTTCTTGCCAATTTAGGTGTACTATATCCTGGTAACAAAGATTCTGAAACATTGTCATCAGAAGTTTTCCTTTTTCTGGTGGTGTAGTGGTTATGAGTTGGCCTGAGAGCTGCAAGGTCTGCAGCATCACAAGGGTTCCTTAGGACTCTGATGAGGGAAATAATAAGCAAAGAAACTAGAAAGAAAGAAATAGGTAATTTAGTGATAAGTGTTCAGAAACAGAGGGCATGAATTGTTACACAAAGTCACATTTAGAAAGTAATATTAAAGCAAATAAAAGGAAAATAAACAGTAAATATGTAACACTCATAATCTGTATGCTCAGAACCAAGTGTTGTTGGCTGCCACTGAGTTGCCATGTACAATGGGGCGGGGGGTATATGGGGAGAGTAGCCCAATCCCTTACCATTCCTATGATTGGTTGATAATCATACAATGTTCTCTAGTGATCCATATGATTTTCACTAGTTGTTTCTTTGAAGTAGATAAGCAGGGCTTTCTTCCTAATCCATCCGGAGGCTCTATTGATGGACAGTGGAAAAATAGTTTCAAGATATGTTAAGAAATATTGAAATAAAGTACCACAAAGAAGGCCATTATTGTGATGGATTTTAAAAACATATCTTATAATTTTTGATAAAACAATGGTTTTAAAATAAAGGATATTGATTATGAGTATTATAATAGACAGTGTGTTAGTCTGGGTAGACTAGAGAAACAAATCCAGGGAGACTCGGATGTATATAAGAAAGATGTTTATAAACAAGAACAACTGAATATTGAGAAAGCATCTCAACCCAGTACAGTCCAAGCCCCTAAGTCCCATACTAGCCCATATGTCTGACAACAATCTACAAAGTCCTCCTCAGACTCACGAAACACATGCAACAACGCCGAATGCAGGACAATCACAGGACAGTAGGTAGAAAATCTTCTGGATCCAGTAGCATTGTAAGCATCTGAGAGCTGGCAGGGGTCTCCACATGGTTTCTCCAGGTCCAAGACTCTGGCTACATCAGGGCAGGTTCATGTGGCTTCTCCTCAGGGATGTTTCGCAGAGAGTCAGCCTTGTCAGTAGATAGTCTCCAAGGAAGTGAAGTAGTGAGAGAGAGTCTCTCCCACCTTCAAAGAGGAAAAATACCAGAGTTCCCAGAATTCTCATGAGAAGGCCATGTTCACACAGAGGCCTCATTGGCTATGACCCGACTGACAGACTAGACTCCACCCCTTCACTCTTAATCCTCTCAAGTCCCAAATTGACACCAGATTATGTAACTACCACAGAAATTAAACTTGGTGCGTTACAGAAAATAATCCAAGCATCCTCATCTTCAGACAGTGACAAAAGAATTCACAAATAAAAATCTACAGTGCAATTTTTATATGTATGCAAAATGTAAAACAAATTACTATAAACTAGAAGTTGAAAAAAGACTTTTTAAGTTAAAGTATAAAGAAAATTGGTTCAACTTTAATTTTTCTGTTAGAATTGTATAAAATCAAAACACTAACTCACTGCCATCATGTGGATGCCTACATAGTGACCCCATAGGACAAGGAAGAACTGTCCTCATGAATTTCTGAGACTGTACCTATTTTCAGGTCTACAAAGCCTTTTATTTTCTTGCACAGAATGGGTAGTGGCTGGTAGAACCACTGGCCTTAAGGGTCATAGCTCAATACCACCAGGACTTCTGAATCAGTGGAGGGATCTATAATGTTAGCTATTGTTTCAGCTATTAGTTATCAATCCTCTTCAATTAGGACACAAGCAAGTTTAATTTTTCCCCCTTGTAAATTGATCTGGATGGTCTGCTGTAGTGTACTTCATCTTCGAAGTAATTTTGTCTCTTCTTAAAATAAGCTATTCATATGTAAACTGCTGATTTCTTTGGGACATTGTCTCCATAAACTTTTCATAAATTATAAATAATTCCACTATTCTTCTCCCATAATTTCACCAAAATAAATTTGATGTTCATTCTTGCTTCAACTTTAGCAGGATTCATATTGTTCTAGTAGGGGTTCTTTACAAACTTATGTCATTTCTTTGTTAGTGCCTCAAGTTAGATACTGCTCAGAAATTTTATAATGAGTCTATTTTGGTACAAAAAAGAAATTCAAATATAGCTTTTCAGAATATGAATTTTAAATGAACTTTTTGAAAACCCCCTCATACATACAACAGAATATTATTCAGCAATAAAGATAAATTAACTTCTTTAGACATACTGCAACATAACTGAACATTATGTTGAAGGACATAAATAAGGCACAAAAGTAAAATATTGTATGATTGTATGATTCTACTTATTGAAAATATACATATAATAAATATCATTTTGTGCTCACCTCCCCGATAAGATTGCTGAAGACAAATGGGTGCATAAGCAAAAGTGGTGAAGAAAGCTGTTGGTGCCTGGCTATCAAAAGATATAGTGTCTGGGGTCTTAAAGGCTTGAAGGTAAACAAGTGTCCATCTAGCTCAAAAGCAACAAAACCCACATGGAAGAAGCACACCAGTCTGTGTGACCACGAGGTGTCAAAGGGATCAGGGATCAGGCATCAAAGAACAAAAATCAAATCATTGTGAATGAGGGGAGTGCTGATTTGGGACCTAAGACCCATCTATAGGCAACTGGACATCCCCTTACAGAAGGGTCTCGGGGAGGAGACAAGCCAGTCAGGGTGCAGGGTAGCAACGATGAAACATACAACTTTCCTCTAGTTCCTAAATGCTTCTTCCTCCTTCCTCTCCCCATGCACTTTCATGATCCCAATTCTACCTTACAAATCTGGCTAGAACAGAGGATGTACACTGGTACAGATAGGACCTGGAAACACAGGGAATCCACAACAAGAAAGTGGGAACATCTAGTTTTGTGCCTTTGTTATTTTTCTTGGACCAGTACAGCCATTTCCAGAAAGGAATGTTTCCTTTTTGCTTTCGAGTTTGTTCCTGTGGGCCTGTTTTCTCTGCTACTGATATCCTGATTTCTGGAGGAAGAAGAAAGTAGCAGAAGCATTGTGCTTACAGTAGGTGAACAGAGCACAGGGTTTCCAGCCTGTCTGGATGTCCAGAGAATGGGGATGGTGTCAGAAGAGAAATTCAAACACTTAGCATCTCAATTCTTAAGCCTCTGAAAGCACCGAGTACTCTGATCCCTGCCCCTTCTCAAACCAACTGTCCATGTCTTGGATACGTCATCGTTTATTCCTCTGGAACAGAAATTAGCACAGGAGGCTGAAGAGTGTATTCCTACACCAAAACAAAGGTTTAACTCTACCATCTGGCCAAGGTTAGCTTATGCAGCCTTGACTGAGAAAAGACCTTCTGCAAGGTCTAGTAGATTCAGAATTTCCCAGAAGAAAACTTTAATTTAGCTGACTGCAGCCACCTCAGCCTATCACCTCCTTTTATGGTATCTCTTTCTCCTCTTACTTAAAGGCCAATCACCTTAACAGCAATAAGTCACCTGTACAATTTCTATTTACAGACTATATTTTCTAATTTTCTTAAACCCCCCTCCCCCTTCGCCTCCCCCAATGCGCACACACTCTTCTAAGCCATAACCTGCTGCTCTAGGGTCTAGTAGGACAATACCTGACCATAGTGCAGGGGAGGATAAGCTCCCTCTCAGCCAGAAGCTGGGTTACCCAGCTCCTGGCTGCTGAGTCCATCCTGGCTCGACCCTGAAGGCCATAGGCATTCAAACTTGGCTTTGTCAGGACTCCTGGCTGAGCATGCCTGGCAAATGCTGAAGTTCCATCCCTCCCAAGTAAGAGGAATACTTTCTCACTTCCCTAGGGCTCCCTTAGGATGAATTATTTACTATTTGTAAAGCACTTGATAGAGTTCAGTAACATTACACAAGGACCATGGCTCTCAAAAGCAGTATTGGATGGCTGACAGGGTGGTTGTTACTATTAAGCATTTATATAGCACTTTACATTTGCCGAGTTCTTCCCAATCATTTATTAGTTAATTCTTTCAGTACTTTAGTGCTGTCAGCAGACTTTAGTAGCCATGTCCTCCCACCTAAAAATGAGACTACTGAGGTTAAAGAAGGCCAATGTCTTTGCCTGGAGTCACTCAAAACTCAAGCCACACCCTATGCAGGTTTGATTGCTGGTTCATCTTTGATTTGAGAGCTAGCTGTAGCTAGCTTCCAACATGCTCAGTCAAAAGAAAAAACAAACAAACAAGCTAACAGTCATGGATTCAACTCTGACATATGGTGATTTTATATGGGCTAAAGTAAAATGTTCCATAAAAGTTTTAATAGCTCATTTTTCAGAATTGTGTCATTAGTCCTTTCTTCCTTAGCACCTTTATCCTTCTGATAGCAGTCAAGCCTGTTAAAATTGTTTGCACCACCCAGAGTTCCAACCTTGTCCTCAAATGGCTCCAATTCATGAGTAAGATTCTTCACTTAGGGCATTTCTACATACTGACTTTGGAGTTAAAATTGATATTACAACTTATAACAAGTGTGACCTTGACCAAAATTTCTAATGATCCTGAATCTTAGGCTCCTGATGACCAATTGCTGATTTTGTTAGGTGCCATCTAGTTAGTTCTGACCCATAGGTGACCATATGCACAACAGAACAAAACACTGCCCAGTCTTTCACATCCTCATAATTGTTCTTATGATTGAACCCATTATTGCAGCTAGTATGACAATCTACCTTATGGAGGGCCTTCCTTGTTTTCAATGCCCCACCACTTTACCAAACATGACATTCTCCTCCAGGGGCTGGTCTCTCCAGACATGTCCCAAATATATAAGATGAAGTCACACCATCTTTGCTTCTAAGGAGCACTCTTGCTATTCCAAGACAGAGTGGTTTGTCCATTTGGCAGTCCATGGTACTTTCAATATTCTTCTCGGGTATTACAATTAAAATCTATTGATTCTTCTTTGGACTTCCTTATTTAAACCACAGAGGGAGGACTCTGCTGTCCTTTCTGTGCAGGTGGGGGAATTCCAACCCCTACAGACACTGAAGAAGGACCCTGCTATGGGTGTATAGCTCTATATGGCCTGGCTCTGGGGACCAGAAAGCTTGGTCTTTCTCATGCTGCCTTCTTCCCCACTCCTCTTTGTTTGCCTAACCATTTCTCTCCTCCCAAACAAAGTTTTATAAGCATAGCAATAAGGCAGATCTAAGAGACAGGGGAACCTGAGCTGAGGTCATAGACCTTGGAGAATTCATTATATCCTGGATCTAAACAACACTCACCACCTACCTATAGGCAATTCATGAACCCTACACATCCTGAAGTGAGTATTTGGGTATTCCTGTGTGAGTGACCACACAGACAGTTGGGCAAACCTCATGCTTTAATGCTTTTGAGTTATCACAGGCAGTGTTTCAGGCAAGGGCCTTAGGTATCAGAGGGCTCTATGGGCTAAGGTTTGGAATAAACTCAACTCACTGCCATCCAGCTAATGCTGACTCATAGCAACCCCATGAGTTTTCACGACTGTAACTGTTTATGGAAGTAGAAAGTGCACTCTTTTTCCTGTGGAGCTACTGGTGGTTTCAAACTGTGGACCATGTGGATCACAGCCCAACACAAAACAACAACATCACAATGACTCCACTGAATAGACTGTGTAATCCACAGGTTGTCTCAGGATCCCAGCCCCAATAGACACCCTAGGTCACTGAAATCTACAACCTGACCTTTGAGCAGACCCTTTCTTCTGCCTTCCTTCCTAGACCTCCTAAATAGGTGGCAGATATAGACCAAATTTCCCACTCCCACTTGGTGACCTTGATCATCCGTAAAAAGTGAACCCTGCCCCCTCTAACTTGATCCACCTTTAAGGCAATTCATTTAAATTTATAAGAATATAGGGCTCTCAGCTCTACCAGTCAACAAAACCAGTTCCCTAGGTTCTCCCATTCTAAAAGACCACAAGTGTGAATTAGATTACTACCAGATACTGTCCAAAATTGCTCAAAAGATCTCTGCTTCACAGAGATCTAATATCTCCCAAGACATGGTTTAGGCCTCAGTTGTTCTTTTGTTGTTGCTGTTATTGCTGAGTGTTCTATCTTTCCTATATCTTCCCTCTCCTTAAAACAAACTTATGCACTATTTTTATAATCCTAATCAGTACTTCTCCCTCTGCCACAAAAGAAGAAAAAAACTTTATTGTTATTGTTTTTCTTTTTTCTCTTTCAAGTTTCTTTTTTTCTTTCTCTTTTCTTTCATTTAGCCTATCAATACACTATTCACCAGCAAGCTAGAAATATCCCTTCATTCAATTAGCATCTCATTTAGTGCATGCTAGACCATACCAGGCAGTTCAGAGGTGCGGCCTATCCTGGGACACTCATTCCTCACCTCCTCCCCTAGTATCATCACCAAGATCAGTTGCACAACCTTGGTTCACCCCTAATCCTTCTCTGGAACTCCTGCCCCTTGGAAAGTGTGGACCCCAGACCCCAAACATTCAGACCAAGACTACCCATAGAGATTTCTCCATATACTGACATTCCACACTATCCCCTGATCTCCAAGATCACCAAAGATCATAAGCAAATTCCAGACATCCCCAAGTCTCTGACCAGGAAGCTACATCCAACCCCAATGCCCCACACTCTGAAAATAATTACTCAACAAGTCCTCATCCAGTGTGCTCTAAGCACAGGCCCAGAATCCACCCAAAGCCCCTGACCAGTCCTCAGGAAACAATCCTCTTGGCTACATCAGGGACAGAGCGTCTGGGCAAGCTTAGAGTGCAAACAAACATATCAACAGAGCTCCAGCTTCTTAATCTCATATTATTGCTTCTATTTTTATTTTCAAAGTTATCATCTTTTGTGCTAGTCCTCCTTCAATTTCAATATCTAAACATTTATTTTGTAGCTCTCTAAATCTATTTTTTCTTCTTGTCAATCCTGCTCTTTCCTTAGTTCCCTCAAAGAACCAAAACCTGGCACTACTCTTACAATAAAAAAAATAATTTTCTTCTTTTTTCTAGTTTCTCTCAATTGTCATTACTCTTTATTCTGTCATTGCAAAATAAGAAATTTGTGTGTGTTTCTAATTTTCTTTCTTTTAACCCATCAATTAGCACTCCTTGATCCTTGATTTTTCCTGTTTCCCTTTTCTTTTGTTTCCACTGCCTCTAACACTTCACCCATACTTTGATCTCCCCCTACCAATTATTCAACACTCTCCCCTAGATACTTGTTCTAAATTGTCTACCACCCCTCTACTGCACCACGTAACAGAATTAACTACCCACACACAACCCCACCTCCCTAAAGTCCCTAATAGTTACACTGAGATGTCAAGGAAACAACTGAAGATATGGTTACACATACACAAAAACACAAGAAAACAGACACAAACAGCTGAACAACACCTACACATAAACGAAATGCCTGAAAATGAACACATTATGGAATTATCAGAAAAGGAACTAAAAATAATGATGATTGCACTCATACAACAGATGAAGAAAGATTATGAGAGGAAAAGTGAAAGAACAGAAAAGTTAGAAACCTCACTACACACCTTAAAAGAGAAACTCCAAGCAGAAACACAAAAGTCAAACATGATAATAACAGAATTATCATGAATTCGTGAGCTTGAAGACAAATCTGTAGACTCCAATCTAAAATCAGACCAAATAACAAAAAATGCAAAAAAATAAAGTCTAGGAAAGCTTGGGAATAGTGTGGGACACAGTCAAAAGCAACAATCTACATCTTATAAATGTTCCAGAGGAGGAAGAAACAAACAAAAATTCACACATAGAGTAGTTCAAGAACTGCAAGATAGATCTCCTTGA
>NW_022111365.1:9590236-9592736 GCF_000313985.2 Echinops telfairi
TCTACATCTTATAAATGTTCCAGAGGAGGAAGAAACAAACAAAAATTCACACATAGAGTAGTTCAAGAACTGCAAGATAGATCTCCTTGATGCCTAATGGATGAAAAGACAACTATACAGGAAGCTGATCCCAAAAGGACAACTCCTTGGCATATTGTATTCAAGATGTCTTACATCAATGACAAGGGAAAAAAGAAAAATTACATGCAAAGGACCAGCAATTGCAATAGCCTACGATTTTTCAGCAGAACCATTCAGGCAAGAAGGAAATGGAGTAATGTATATAGATCCCTGAAGGAAAAATACTGTCACCCATAATCTTCTACCTACCAAAAGTACTATTGAAATATAATGGAGAAATAAAGTATTCCAAGGCAAGGAGAAATTAATTGAAGTCATAAAAACAAGGCCACCATTACTAAATATGCTTAATGAAGTACTATGGCCAAAAAATCAAGAACAACATACAAACCTGAAACCAAAATACAAGACAATTCCTCACAAAAATCAACATTCACAGAGCAGCATCAAAAGCAATGAAGTAATACAGAAAGAACAAAAAATTTAATCATAACACACATACATAGTCACATACAACACACACACAAATACAAGATAAAATGAAAGTAACAAATACATAAAAAAATCTCACTGAATGTCAATGGGCAAACTGCACCAGTAAAGAGTCAGAGTAGCAGAATGGATAAGATAGAAAAACAAAATCATCAATATGCTGC
Source organism: Echinops telfairi (assembly GCF_000313985.2). Taxonomy (NCBI): domain Eukaryota; kingdom Metazoa; phylum Chordata; class Mammalia; order Afrosoricida; family Tenrecidae; genus Echinops; species Echinops telfairi. The sequence goes on from NW_022111365.1 coordinate 9,590,974, forward strand.
TTACAAGAAACACACTTCATAAACACAGATATAAACAGACTAAAAACCAGAGTCTGGAGAAAAGCAAACCAAACAAAGAGCAACCAAAGAAAACAGGTGTAGAAAATATGAATCTCTGAGAAAATAAACTTCAAGGCAAACAATGTAAAAAGAAGCAAAACTGGACACTAAATAATAATCAAGGGAACCATAACCCAAGAGGAAGTAACCAAAATAAATATATATACACCTAAGGAAAGCCTCCAAAACATCAACCAAATCCTCACATTGAAAAAGGATATAGACACCTCAACAATGATAGCAGGAAATGTCAACACACCATTCTCAAGGAAAGTGAGAACATCAAAAACATAACCCAATAAATACAAAACAGAACTCAAAAATGCAATCAACAAAATTAATCTCAAAGACATAAAGAGAATGCACTCATACAACAAAAACCCAATATACATTCTTCTACAACACACATGGGACATTTCCAAGGATAGACCACATATTAGACCACAAAGTGTATCTAAAAATTTTTTAAATAATTGAGATCCTACAACCTATCTTCTAAGACCACAATGCTATCAAACTAAAAATCAACAATAAAATGAACAAAAACGTAAAGACAAACACATGGAGACTGAAAAAAAAATACTGAAAAATCAGTGGGCAAAAAAGTAAATCCTAGAGCCAAACGAGAATGATAACAAACATTTCAAAGCCTTGGGGACATGCCAAATCAGTAATTAGAGGCCAACCCACAGCGATCAACACAAACATGAAAGAAGAAGAGAAATCAAAAAAACAGCACCCTAACACAACACCTTCAAGAACTGGAACAAGGACAACATTGGAAACTCTCCAATAAAAGAATACAGACATCATAAGGATTAGAGCAGAAATAAACATTATGAAAAAAGAAGGAAAAGTTAACAAGACAAGAAGTTGATTCTTTGAAAGGATTAATAAAATAAGTAGGCCACCAGAAAACTTAACAAGGGGGACAAAACAATAGATGCAAATACTTAGAATAAGAGATAAAAAGGGTGACATTACAACAGATCTAAATAAAATAAAAAGAATAATACAAGCTACTACAAAAATATGTTCTAAAAATTTCAACCATTTAGAAGAAATGGACAGAGCTAGAAATACATCATCCACTCAAATTAATGCAGACAGATGTTGAAAACCTCATCAGACCCATAACAAACAAAGAAATGAAGCAGGTCACTGAGAAACGTCCAACCGCAAAAATCCCAGGACCAGATGGCTTCACAGGGGAATCCTGCCAAGTATTCAGAGAATATCTGTTACAATACTCCACAAACTATTCCAGAATATAGAAAAAGACAATTAAATCCCAAACTCATTCTGTCAATCCAGTATAACATGGATCCCACAACCAGGCCTAAAATTATAAACCAAAATTAAGGATATCTTCAGGAACAAAGATGCTAAAATCCTCATCAAAATTCTGGCTCACAGACTCCAACATCATATCAAAAAAATAATTCATCATGACCAAGTGGGATTCATTTCAGGGGTGCAAGGAAAGTTCAACATTAAAAAAAAAATCATGTAATAGACAACATAAATAAGGCAAAGAATAAAAACTACATGATCATATCAATAGATGCAGAAAAGACATTTGCCCATATATAACACCCATTTTTGAGAAGAACACTCAACAAAATAGAAATAGAAGGGAAATTCTTCTACATAGTAAAAGCCATATATGAAGAAAAAAACCAGCCAATATCACTCTCAATGGG
>NW_022111365.1:9593962-9597459 GCF_000313985.2 Echinops telfairi
ACATAGACTACCAAGTATAATAAAGAACACACAGGAAGACAAAGTAGATCATGTCTACTTTGGGACATGTTAAAAATACATCACTTTTGCATATCAAAAGATTTCATCAAAAGAGTAAGATGAGAGCCCACAGACTGGGAAAAATCTTTTCCCAATGACACATTGTTAAGGGTCTACTTACCAAAATCTACAGAATTCTACAACAGCTCAATAAGAAAGTGAGAAAAAGACATGAGCAGACAGTTCACTAAAAATGAAATACAGAATGCTAACAAACACATGAAAAATGCTCACAATCACCAGCCATTCAGGAGATGCAAATTAAAACTACAATGGATGAGTTACTACCTTACACCCACAATACTAGCCCAATTAAAAAAATAGAAAACGACAATGTTGGTACAGTTGTGGAGAGAATGGAAAGCATATACACAGTTGGGGGACTGTAAATACATACAGCCACTATGGAAAATGATATAGTGATATATTAGGCATATACTCCAAAGACATACACAAAAAATGAGTGATGTATGCTCTCCCACTTTTATAGCAGCACAGTTCACAATAGCAACAAACTAGAAGCAGCCCAAATGTCCAACAATGGAAGAATTAATAAAGAAACTATGGTACATATACACAATGGAATATTACATATCCCTAAAGAACAGTGATGAAACACTGCATGGCATGGAAGGACCTGGAAACCATTATGCTGAGTGAAGTTAGTTAGTCAGACACAAAAGGACAAACATTTTCGAAGAGCTGACTAGAAAAATTCAATGAGCAACTTTAGAAGACAAAACCAAATATTATAGTGAAAAGTGCAAACACCTAGAATTAGAAGACCAAAAAGGAAGAGCCTAATCAAGGTCTGAAACAGAAAGAACTGAAGAAAAAAATTAGTCTCAAGTTGCAACATCTATCTCTGCTAGAGCCCTGGTAACATAGTGGGTTACACGTTGGGCTCCTAATGGCAAGGTCAGCAGTTTGAACCTACCAACATCTCCTGAGGAAAAAGTCTGGCTTTACAGCCTTGGGATGCGTTGGAATAAATTCAATGACAGTGAGCTTGAGTTTGGAAGTGTCTGCTTACAGGTAGTAGCATCATTGAATACTTTGGACATGAATTGTACTGCTGTTCTCATGAAAGGCGGAGAATTCTACCACTGACCTACCAATGGCCAGTACAGGAAGAATAGTGTGAGCAAGTGTTTTGGAATGCTTCAGGAGCTGAAGCATATGAGTGCAGTGACAGAAGAAAGGATGAAGAGATGAGCTGGTTGAACAAACCAGGCAGAAGCACTCACAGATAACCTGAGAACCAGTGTGAGTAATTGGGATATTCTTTACTATATAATACAACTGAGGGTTGTAAGCAAGGGGCCCCATGTTCCCCCGCGAACTACGTGACCTTCAATAACTTGGAAACCAAGATGGAACTCTATGGTGCGCCTAATCAATTCAAGTCTGAGAAGCATGAGATGTGTTTTCTCCAAGTTTAAATACAGAGCCCTTTTCATACTCAGGAAAGCCTTATGCATTGGCTGCTTCTTACGCAAACACTACATTTTCAGAATGACTTGTTTAAAACCCTCGGATCTGTGATTTGTTAGCACAAACAAACAAACAAAGAAACAAATAAAAGAGATCAGCACTGCATTAATTCCAAGTCAGATTGATCTTATAAGACAGAGTAGAACTGTCTCATGGAGTTTCCAAGGCTGTAAATTTTTATGGAAGTCAACTACCATATTATCCCCCTACAGAAGAGCAGGTGGGGTTGAATCACTTACCTTTCTTTAGCAGCCAATCAGTTAACCAATATCCGTTAATTCTCTTAAAGATCTGACAGACTCAGTGAAATGAAGTGACTCACATGGACTCCACAGTTAAAAAGTCCCACTGTTTGGAACTGCCTCTGATGCCAGAGCTGAGCAAAGCCACTGGATTCTCCGGCTACAGGTCTTCCTTTGTGGAGTTGTCAGCAGATTGGTAGTGGGGGTCTATTTACTTTCTTCTCTTCCTCTGGTCTGGGAAAATATGTTTCATGCCAAAGAATTCCCTCATTTAAATGCTAAGCTATACCAATCACAGGTTTCAGGCCCTTTTCTTGGGTTCATACCTGAACACTGGGAATTAGGTAAGCTGTATGTGGATCACAGAGATGGATGAGAAGTGGTCTAGCCAGCTGTTAACTTGAAGTTTGGAGAAAACAACACTTGAGTGCTTTTATGAGGGCAACAAATGTATAGACGTGCTCTACACAATTGATCTATGTATTGTGATGAATTTTATGAGCTCCAATAAATTGATTTAAAAAAAAAAGAAAATGTGTCTTCAGTGCTGTAAAATGTTATGCCTGGAAAAATCTTTCCATCTTCTAGTCCAATTCCATATTTGTTTCTAAGATAATGGTTCCATTTTCACGCCATATTAATTAATTGCTGGATTTATACTTCTGATAGTGTGAAGTTAGGAATCTGTTCTGATTCTTAGCAGCAAATTTCCTTGAAGCCTCCCAAACTGAGAAATCTGTTGTTGAGAAGTTTTGAGAAAAATAAAGCTGGGAACAGAGGTTATGAATATATCCATGAAGCACTTATACAGAATTCTTTTATCTTCAGTACAATAAAACAAATATAGCATAAAAAGCATTGGCCTCTTACACATCCTAAATTTGTAATAGCAAAAAGTTTATAATTAATTTCCATTTACCATTTCTTTCTCTCTAGAAACTCTTCACATCTCTTCTTTACAATTTTAGCAAGATGCTCATAAGTTCACTTGACTTGCGTTTAGAGAGCACATTTAAAGGGAACAATAATTTTTATTAGTTTCATCTCTAGGGTGGTAGTTAGATAATTTTATGTCAACTTGAAAATGTATGAAAGTGTAGAGGTGGGCTCCAACCTGTCAATCAGGTCACAGCCTGATTGTGCTTCTTTCCTTTTAATAAGGAAGATCCTGGGAACCTCTTTCTCTATCACTGTTTTATTCTCCTTGCTGGGTCTCTGGTAGGCACTCTGAGAGTTGCTGGTAACCTGCCATTTTTCCACTGCTTGGATCCACATGATTCTGCACCACTGGTCTGTGATCTTCCTGTATTCTGCATCATTGCCCATGGCTCCATGAGTCCAAAAAGGGACTTAGGGACTAATATTGGACTCAGAGACTCATATTAGACTTAGGGACTAGTATTGGACTTATGGACTTGAGTTGAACTGTACTGAGATGCTTTCTTGATATACAATTTCATCTCGATATAAAGCTCTTTCTTATATATACGATATGAGTGTCACTGGATTTGTTTCTCTAGTCAACCTGATGTAACATTTCGTATGTTGGCCTCCTCATGACAAAATCCATATTAGTTAGTTTAGGAACCAAGAGGATTTAATTTAACAAATTCCATATTAGTTTGTTTAATAACAGAGAGGATTTTTAAAAGATATTACTTTCAGGATTGACAGGGGAACAGATCCAGAAAAAATGCCCCA
>NW_022111365.1:9598526-9600888 GCF_000313985.2 Echinops telfairi
ATTTTAGCCAACTGCAGGGTCTTTATCTCTCTTCTCTAGTGCTACAATTAGTCATGATTAGAAATGTATGGAAACCCCAGATAGCAGGAATTGCTAGCTCACATTCCTAGATGTTATACTGGAACTGCTTTATGCATTGGAAGAAGATAAGCATCCGGCTATGATTAACCTTTAGTGGTAGCAACAGTGTGGCACAAACAGAGGTAACAACTAATTGAAGAAACAAGTCATGTCTCTTGGTTGAAGGCGATGCTAGTGCTTTATCTAGTGGCTCTAATGTCTCCTTAGCTTTGGAGTTCGCTACTGTGTCTTCTGACCAGATGAACCGAGCACAGAAAAGGGGAAAGAGCACTTGGAAGATGACACAGATTTTGAGGTCCTGGTCAGTAAGGGTGAGCTCCACTCCATCATGTTCCTTTGACTAGTCTTAGTGATATGATCCCTCCCTAATGGAGGGTGGTTAGGCAATGCAGTTAAGTTGTATATCTAGGAGGAGAGGGACCATGCCAGAGTTTGTACTGTGTCTCTATGCTCTGGCCTGTGTATGGCCTGCTGGGACTCACATAATTTGTGTACTGTGATGAAAGGACATTGAGTTTTTGAGTGACCAATGAGTTTCTGAGGGACCAATGGGAAAAAGAAGCTTTGGGGAGGTTCTAGGAAGTATCATATGTGGGCCATGATGATCAAGTGAGAATACTGCGATCCAGAGCTCAGGAATTGCAGGATTCCCGGCATTCAGTTGGAGAAGGAAATGAGTGACACTTGTACGTGTGGTATATAAAAATCAATTTATGATTTTTGAATGACTAGCACAGTTAGAGACTAGCACAGAAATGACTAGCACAGTTAGGGAAATAGGAGTTTAACTTCAGTCTAGTTTAAGTCAGTATTTTCCTGATTCATGGAAGCAGATGAAAAAGAAGAAGGATGATGGAGCAGACACAATGGGGGCACAGGCTGGCAGAAGCGGAAATAATATGAATCTAAAGGTAGCTGAATGAATCTACAATCAGCAGTTCACAGACAGTTACTGGAACGGGCAGGCAATGCAACAGAAGATCAAAGAACTAGATGCAAGATTCAGCTCCAGCAGGAGGTGAAGGACCAAGGATAATCTGGCTCTGCTGGGTCTCTCACACAAAAAGCATCATCAGGATGCAATCCAATTGAAAGTTGGGCTCTGTATCTACCTTTACCCAGGAGTGTCTAGTTGACATAATTCCTAGCCATCACACTTAGTAACCATAAGCAAACTTTATTCTTTTGGGTCCTTTTATTTAAGTGAGGTCATATAGTCTTAGTTGCCAACACCTAACCCACAATAATACCAGAACTCCTTATGAATGCATATAGCTTTGTCACATTAATTGAAAGAATGCATAATATTCCAGATAAATCTCAATTTGTTTGATAATTCCCTCATAGGGGAGCATTCAGATTGTTTCTAATCTTTTCATTACAAATACCAAACTCCCAAACCCAAATCACTGCCGTCAAGTGAATGCTGACCCATAGTGAGCCCTGTGGATTTCCAGGACTGTAACTGTTTATGGGAGTAGAAAGCCCAGTCTTTTTCCTGTGGGGCTGCTGGTGGTTTCAAACTGCTGATCATGTGGATTACATCTCAACGCATAACCACTACACCACCAGGGCTCCTATCCAATAGTACTAGATTAATTCTCACAATACAGAAACCCATGGGCACTTAAGACCAGGTTTCTGTAGGACCATTTGTAGTCAACTAAAGGCCAGGATGGAGGTGAAGAGAGATATAGCAATTCTAAGGTTCATGTTTGCAGTTTTTTACTTCTTTTTAAAACTCTCCCCAAGTTATGCCTAATTCCCTTCCTGCTAGTTCTATTTTTGTCTTATTATTTTCAACAACAAAAAGTAGTCATTTTACTAGAATTTCTGTGGTTGTGGCAACCAGATAGTATATGCAAGTAACGAGTTATTTATTTATTTGTTTTGAAAATTCTAACATCTCAACTATCAAGAAAAGAGGTCATATAACACTGTTGGCAAATATTTTGTTGTTGATAGGTACCACTGAGCTGGTTACAACTTGCAGGAACCCTGTATGTTACAGAACAAATCTTTGCTCAGGAGTAGGTTTAAGATGGCATCTTAGATAGACACCTCTTTCTTTAAAAATTTTTAAAAATAATTTTATTTCGGGCTCAGACAACTCGTATCACAATCCATACATCAATTGAATCAGGCATGTTTGTACATATGTTGCCCTCATTCTTTTCTAGACATTTACTTTCTATTGAGCCCTTGGTATCAACTCTTTCCTCCCTCTTTTCTCCCCCACCCCTCATAACCCCCTGGTGGGTTGTACATTGTTATTATTTTC
>NW_022111365.1:9601124-9603782 GCF_000313985.2 Echinops telfairi
CTATACCTGTGTACATGTTCTGGTCTAGTCTGAATTAGGAGCAGCACTGGGGTGATGGTAGTGGGGGGGTGAGGAAGCCTCAAGGAACCAGAGGAATATAGTGTGTTTCATTGATGCTTTACTGCACCTTGGTGACTCATGCCCTGTGGCCCCTCTGTGGGGAGATTGCTCCACTGTCTACAGATGGGCATTTGAGCCTCCAGTCCCCTTTGTTCTCAACAATTTGTTTTTATTTGTTATGTGTCTGCTGATGCTTTTTACAAGCAGTGTGCTTTTCCATGTGGACTTGTTACTTCACTGCTGAATGGCAACTTGTGTAACTTCAAGCCTTTAAGACCCCAGATGCTATTTCTTTTAATATCCAGGCACCATCTGCCTTCTTCACCACATTTGCTTATGCACCCATTTGTCTTCAGTGATTGTGTCGGGAGGGTGAACATCTCAGACTGCTGATTGGTTAGAACAAAGTGTTCTTATATTACAATGTGTTCTTATATTGAGGGAGGGTAGGAGCAGAGGCCCAAAGTCCATCCCCTACCTCAGTGTATTGCCATATAAATATATGTTCATGGGCCAATACCTCTATTTTTGTGGATTAATGTATTTATATATGTACACCACTATGTTTATACCTCTATCCATTGCTTTGCTTCCCTGGTCCTTTCTCTATTTCCTTTCACCTTCCTCCTGCCTCACTGTCACTTTCCCCTTATTTCCACCTCTTGGTACCTCCTTTTAGTTTGCTGTTGCTCCGACACCCCGCCCCCACCCCACCTCTGATCCTTATCTCCTCCTTGTTATTGACTCCAACACCCTGATGTCTCTCTTACAACAGAAACCTAAAAAACAAATGAAATATGTAACTTTTGAACTCTCATCATCAAAGGTAAGGCTGAATAATTGGAACAAACTCAAGTCCCTGATTATTTAGGTGGGGGACTCACATAGCTGAGAAAAATCTAAGGTGAGGTAGCTGGAACTTTGGTTGGCTTTCTATCCCTTTAATTGTTCAGGTCAGAAACCATGTAACTGGCTACACTTACACAAGAGTGAACAAAGGACCACACCTTTCACTTGTTGCCGGAAAAAATGAGTACTCCTTTCTTTCCCTGCACAAACTCCTGAAGAGCTGCATCCCCTTGCCACAGATATCTGCAAAGCATACTCTCAGAGGTCATGTACTACATGATCACAGCTTCTGTCATCAGGAATTCTTGGCTCCATTGCTTACATGATTAGTGGTGTGAACGGTCATGGAGCAAGCACCATTTTCTTGCTTCTGCTACATTTAGCAACAATTATTTGAATTAGTTTTGTGCCATCTTATGCCATTTTCCTTCTCATTTTTCTCTTTACTTCGTTCCCTTCTTCCTTCCTTTCTCACTACCAATCCATCTCCTCTCCCACACTTTTTAATCCTCTTCTTCCAACTTCTTTTTTCTCATCACCACCACCCCTCAGTTGGATGTCAACTACTTTAACCACCCATAATCATCATACCTACCACCTCACCCACTGGGTGATTTCCACTCCATCATCACTGTGTTGATGCCAACGAGTACCCAACACCCACTCAGCATACCCTCAGCTTCTGTTCATGTTCAGCAATTGGATATACATGCTCACACTCATACTCACTACCAAATTCACCCTGGGAGAGTTGGTGAGCATCCTAGAGCTGCCAAAACAGAGAGACCAAAGTAGTATCCTTGATCCATCATAAGACTTTCTGAAAACAAAACAGAAATCAAGGTGCAGCAAGCTATCGTACAATCAACAAATAAATGCAACAACAACCTCAAATCACACAATCACACAATCACACACATGCACACACACACAAGATGGCTGAAGCAAATGACCAAAATACAATCATAAAATCTCCCAAAGGAAAAAGTGATATTGAAAATACCTAATAAGGAATTTTAAAGAATTATATTTAAGACCTTTCAACAGATTTATGAAAACATCATTGAAAACAAAGACAGCACCAAGGCAATTATAAACTAAACAAGGAAAACATAAAGCAAAAACTCGAAAGAATTCAGAAAAACAATACAAGGATAAATTGACAAAATAAAATGACAAAAGCCATACAAAAACAGCAATTAAATATCCGTAGTTTCAGACTAAAATATCTGAAAAAGCAAATAAGTCAATTAATGGAAGATAGAATCAATGAAATTGAAGTCAAATTCCTTAATATTAATCTCTTAGAGGAACAATCAGGGGGGAAAGGCAAAGAAAAATGTGGGGGGAAAGCTTAAGGACTTTGTGGAACATCATCAAGAGGAACATCACTCATCAAACTTATGAAAGATCAGAATTTCAGAATAGGAAGAGAACAAAAGCACAGATGAAATTATTGAAGATTTATTGACAGAAACATTTCAAATAGATATCAATTCAAATGATATCCATTATAAAAGTTAAATGAACTTCAAATGCAGTAGACTCCAAAATAAAATCACCAAATTGCTCATAATAATAATTTCTAAAATCAAAGCCAAAGAAAGAATCCTGAAAGCAGTTTGAGAAAAATAAAATGTTCCATACAAAGGAGAGCCAATAAAATTAAATGTTGATTCTCAATAGAAACTACATAGGCATAAAGACAATGGGGTGACATTAGTCCTGAAAGGCAACCAAGAATTATTG
>NW_022111365.1:9605520-9609788 GCF_000313985.2 Echinops telfairi
AATTGAGATTAAAACACATGGCAGAGATACTCGGGGAATATGGCTCCCAGGTAACAAGCACAAGAAGATATCCTCAGCATCTAATGGAGATGCCCCACCAAGAGGGAAGCCATGAGCTCCCTGGGCCAGAAAACAATTTAAAAGGTAAGTATACCCAAGTTTCTTAAAATTAGAGATAAACAACGCCCTGTTGATTGTTGAAAATCAACAATGCCTGCTGACTGCTCTTCGCCATTGACCAGTGGCCCAAGTGACTTCTACGCACAAATTATCCCCTGGACAAGATGATCTTCCCATGATCCTGTTAAAACCCATCCAGCCAAACCTTTGCATAGCTATCGTCTGCATTCCTTGAATATATAGCAGATTGTGTGGGCAGCTTGGTGCAGACACCCTCACTATCCAAGATAAGTTCTTCTCCATTTTTCTTATTTCTTCCTACTCTGATACCTCCTACATGACCTATTACTCATGCACATGGTAGACACCTCAACACATTAACACTGCCAAAGGATCAAGGATCTCCACTCAAACTCTAGTTTTTTTTACTTTATTTTCGTTATTTCTCTTTTTTTAGTTTTCATATTCTTGCTTGCTTTATTTATTTATTTTCCATTATTTTGTTCCAGTGTGCCCCAGCTCCACTACTGATACCAATGTAGCAAGCATATACCCACCCCATTCATCTCCACCCCAGACAAACATAATCTAGTCCACAGATCCAGGCTCACCCTCCCAAACGAGTTTTTTGTTTTTGTTAAAACAAGGATTTATTGCGTTTCCTCTGAGGGCACAGACTCACCCAATATTCATGCTGTCATAGCAACAGAACTCCATATCCACACTCAAGTTACTCCCGTGACTTTTTTCCTTCTCTTCTCTGCACATTTAAATTTTCCTACTACCTTTTCTTTTTGCCCTTTTATCTTCTCTTGTCTTCCTCTCTTTCATACTTTTCTTCCTTCTCTCTTTTTTCTTCTTTATAGATATAATTAAATAATTATTTAAAATAATATATATTATATATATATATATCTATCCCATGGCTCTCAAGTTGATTCTGACTCACAGTGACTCTTTAGGGTAGGGTATAACTTTCCAAGATTGCAACTCTTTACAAGAGTAGAAAGTATATATATACTTCTTTTGGTCTGATTATTTACTTACTTTTCTCTTGCCTCGGTCACTCTCTTCCTGCTTTATCTCTTCTTTTCCTAATGGAATATATTTCCACAATACCTATTAAAATTTATTTCCCTTCTTATAATACATTTTCCATTATTTTGACAAACTTTATTATCTTGCCGGGTGGCCCTTTATTATCATTACTTTTATTTTATTGTCTATCTTTTCTCCCTGCCCATAGTCCCCACTCATCCTTCTTTCTCTCCATTTTACTTAATTTCTTCCCTACACCTACATGATCCAGCCACCCACACAATACTTATAGCTGCCCCATTCTGCTGCAGAAAGAGCAGCCGATCTCACTATACCCCAAAAATAAAGAAAAGGAACACAAACAACTGAAAATCATCCAAACACAATGGAGTACTCTGAAAAAGGTAAAAAAGTGGCTCTCAGAAGCAAAGTTCAGAAGAATGGGATTTAGGTGCCTTCAGGAGATGTGGGGAATGCTTATGCGGATAATAGAATTAATCGAGAAACTAGAAACCTTCACCAAAAGGAATACCATAAGATAAAGAATAAGACAAAAGAATTGGACAACACAGTAAAATATCTGAATAATAAAATAGAAGAAAAGGAAAATTGAAACAATGAGCTTGAAGACAGTTACTCTGACTACAATAAAGGACAGAAACATCCAACAGCAACAACAAAAGCAGAAGAGTATAAAGTAGGCCTGGCAATGATGTGGAACACCATAAAGAGAAACAACTGATTTCTCCTTGGAATCCTGGAGCAAGAAACAAACAACAACAAAAAAAATTACAGAGAAAATAGCATGAAAGATCGTTAAAGAAAATGTTTCCAACATCACAAAGGAGGAAAAATAACTATTCAAGAATTAGAGAGAACTCCAAACAGGATATACTCCAAAAGGAAAAAAAAATCACTACGTAAAACTTCATAGTTTCAAAGAACAGGAATCTTGAATGCAGCTGTGGGAAAAGAATAGTCACTTACACAGGAAAACAAATATGGATTAACTCAGATTTCTCAGTAGAAATTATGCAAGCAAAAAGACAATGGAATGACATATACAAAATTATGAAGAAAAAACTGCCAATCAAAAATTTTTTATTATTTAAAATTAGCCCTTAAATACAAGGTATAAATAAACATATTTACAGACAAGAGAAATTTAAGCAAATTCATAAAAACAAAGCCAACAGTATAAAGGAATATGGCCACCAGATGACAAATATGAGAGGAAATCCTCAGCAAGTCTCAGGAAGTTCCCTCCGGGAAGGGGTCCTTGCTTCCTGAAACCAGAGGGTTGACTTAAAAGCTAAGTGAACCACCTTATTTTTTATTCTTTCTTGAGACGATCTAGATCAAAGCCACAGGCTGAGCTTTTATGGCTCCTGTCACCATTAAAAGGAGGCCTGAGCAGTTGGAACATTTCGTTTACCTGGGATGAACAAGTTCATCCCAAACCCCTGTCCCACTCACCTAGCCAAGCCTCTCACCTCAATGCCTTCTAGGAGCTCTGTTTGGAGGCAAATAAAACTTTTTGCAATTTTGTCAGTTTTCTCAGCTGTCCTTTACTTTTTAATCCCCATTACCCCACCCTGCATGCACACGTTATTCTTTTTGTTTTATTATAAAACAAGTTTATGTCTGAAAAGTGGAGATGTCTGATGTTTTCACAGTAGCAACATGGCATGGGCTCCAGCCTCTTGCTTCAGCATCTTTACTGGGGACCGAAGATGTTGGGATGGATCATGAAGGGTCAGACTGGTCACAAGCTGTTCAAAGTTGCCCAGGCTCCAGGACAGGGAAGATACATTTTCAGAGCCATGACAAGATCCATTGTCAGGATTGGGCTGATTGATGGTTAGGAGGAGGTTGGTGTGGTACTGAGCCAGTCGCAACAAGGCTTCGTGTAGTGTCACCTCCTTTACCCCCTGCTGGTTTTCCTTCGCTACCTGCTGCTTTCCAGAGAGGATCCATGACTGTTGACAGCAGCCGCTCAAGGCCAGGTTCTCCAAAGGGAGAGGCTGCACAGCTTCCATGTACGCACCCCTAACTCCCTGCACCTCGCCAACATCCTCAAAGTGGTACTGCACAGCCTTTTCGCCCTGCACGTGAGCCTGCAGTTCCGGAAGTTCCAATACCAGGCTCTGATCTGTCACACAATGGCAGAAAACTTCCTGAATATCCGGGACCGGCCGGAGGTCACTTACAACAATGGCCCCGGGCTGGAGGATGGCGGAGAATGTACCTTCATTGGCTTAAGAGTAGGGGTTGGCACTGGAGAGGCTTAAAAGAATCCCACATGGAGCGTGGATGATAGTACCTAGGGCCAGAAGGCATCACCTGCTCAGCTCCAGCCGCTACTGCTCCCTCACACACTTTATTCTTATAGCTTCCTCTTCTTACTCCCACCTTCCCCACTCATGTAGCTCTCTCCCTTTGCTATATTTTCTAACTATGATTCCCTTCTCTTGTTAGACCTCGCTCTTGTAATTCAAAAGAACCAACTACACCTATAAAACTCAACAGCCAATACACCACTGAAAGCTTCACTGTGTTGCATGGAAACAATAGTGAACTGCAGTACACTAAAAGGCGGGGGCAAAGGGGAATCAAGAATAACAAAATCAAACAACCCACAATAACTTTTTTTTAACAATAACCCACAACCTTTGGATCAACTCAACCCACAATAACTTAAACCCAATGAAGTACCATGAAACAAAGTCCCTGAAACTATTAAAATAGAATTTAAAAGAAGGGTCTTTAGGTACCTTCAAGAGATATGGGGATTACTTCTGGAGGAGAAAGAAAAAGAAATCAAAATAATAGAAAAACTAAAATTTCACAAAAAAAGGAATCTAAAAAGATAAACAATGATGTAACAGAAAAAGATGAAACAGTAAAAGGCCTGAGGTATAGAGTGGAAGAAAAGAAAATTAAACCAATAAATTCAAAGAAATTCACTCTTATCACAGCTAATGAGAAAAGCAATCAGCCAACCAGTCAACAAACAAATATAATAAGCCCTAAGAATGATGTGGGGCACTATTTTGAGCAACAAACTAAATCTTGTCAGAATCATAGAGCAAGAAGCAAAACAAATTCTA
>NW_022111365.1:9610128-9611427 GCF_000313985.2 Echinops telfairi
AAATAAGTAAAATTAAAGTAAATTATTAAAAATGAGACCAGCATTATTACAAAAATTTAACCATATAACTAAGGACAGAAAAGCAACAAGAGCTTATAAACCTGACAACAACATTCTGAAACAAATACAATAAAGGAGCCTCCAAAACAACACAGAACTGAAGAAGGAAGAAAGACACTAAGAAATCCAACAATAAAGGGAAAAGAACCAAATTGAACACATCAAGAAACCGGCATATATCAATAGTAACAGTGAATATCAATGGACTAAATGCACCAATCAAAAAAAAAAACAAAACAAAGAGTCAAAGACTGTTAGAAAACCAGATATGTGTTTCCTGCAAGAGACACACTTTAAACTCAAAGAAAACTAAAACCCAAGCATGGAGAAAAATCTACCAAGCCAATGGCAACCATAAAAAGGCAAGAATGGCAATATTAATTTCTGTTAAAACAGATTCCCTAACCAGTAACAAAATGAGAGACAAGAACAGATACTACATAATGATTAAAGAACAATAGACTAGGAACATATAACCATACTCACCATATACACACCCAAAGAAAAACCCTCAAAATACATCAAACAAATCTTCACAGTGTTGAAGACAGCACTCAACAGCTGGACAATAATAGTACACCAGACTCCAGTACACCACTCTAAGGAATGAGATCGGGAAAGAAACTCAATAAAGAAACAGAAGAGCTAAACAACACAATCATGCAGCTTGACCTCCTAGATATATATACAAAGCATTACACCAGACAAATCAGTATGTGTCCTCCTACTTACACTAAAATAGAGCAAATACGATGTCATAGAGCAATCCTTAAGAAATTCAAAATGATTGAGATACTACAATCGATTTACTCAGATCAGAATAGTATACAACTGGAAATCAACAATAGAAAGAACAGGGACATAAGGACAAACATATGGAAACTGAACAACACTACTTAAAAGTGACTGAGTAATAGACCAAATAAGGGACAAAATTAAGAAGTCCTTGTGGGACACACCAGATATCAGAGAGCAATTTATGGCAATCAATGCTTGAAATAAAAAGAGGAGCAAACTAACAAGAGGAGAAAGCAACAGCTCCAACAATCACAATAATAGCAACAGCATAAATCCTCAAATATCAGGAGAAATAAATCATAAATAGTAAAATAGAAATAAATGAACCAGAATACAAATAAACAATGGGGAAAAATTAAGACAAGAACTTGATATTTTAAAGGACTAACAAAATTAACAAACTGCTAGCAAATTTAACAAAGCAAAAAGTAGACGAGATTA
>NW_022111365.1:9611527-9612820 GCF_000313985.2 Echinops telfairi
TTTGACCCCCAGAGGGGTCATGACCCACAGGTTGAGAATTGCTGGATTAAAATGAAATAAAAAGATGAACAACACACTAATATGAAAAGCTGTACTTCAACAAATTTGATAACCTAAAAGAATCCTAAGAAATACACTATTTACCAAATTAACACAGAGGAAGTACAAAATTCAACAGACTCCTTATGAAGGAAGAAATCGACAAGTTCATCAATAAACTTCCAAACATTTCTGAGTCAAGATGGCTGATTGATCACACAGACAGTGAATCATTTTCCAAGAACCAGGAGGAAGACTTCAAGAAAGAGAGTGTGGTGCAAGCAGTCACAGACAACCATCCAATTATAGATAAGAGAACCAAGATCCCCTCCCAAGGTCCAGGGATGGTGAGAGAGGCAGAGGGTAAGAGGAAGGGGGAGATACATAGCTCTTCCTCCTTCCTGGTCAACCACTGATCTCACAGTAGACTTGAGAGACTGCTTAACTCCCCAGCTGGGTTGCACTCTATACAGGCTTCCAGACTGCTTATTCCTTTGGATAGCAAGTGCCCCTTTGTTGATAAGTGTACCTCTGATAGTATGCAACCCATTCACCCTAAGTTCTGAAAGCTCCAGTTACTACCTGTTATCCTGTCTCAAGTTCTAGCTGACCTGAGCACACCAGCCCCCTCATGACCTCATCGCTCCTTTAGACCACCTTTTTCCAATAACCTCAGGCCAAAAGGAGCAACAGTCCGCTCTCTGAGAAGGCTTTTACATGTCTTTCCCCTTAGGCCATCCAGAGAAATGGCCTTTTCACTGGAAAGGTGCCAGGCACTGTCCCCTTTCTTCCATCCCAGTGCAGATGTCACCATCACCTGAACAACAAGAACCCTGCCTCCTCTGACGCAGGACACTTGCGCAATACTGCTTTAGTACAGATGGCTACAATTAGCTTCACTCTACCTCCCAAGCTACAAGAACTCCATTTTCTTTGTTCCCACAGCCCAATAGCGCAGATACCCTGACCTCCAGCCCAATCTAGACCTCCCAGTCCCAAAATCCAAAACAGCAAAACCACTCAACCCTAGACACTGCTTTCAAGTGCTGGAATGACCATTCTCAGCCCTGCATAGTTTTGAACTCTTTCAAGACAAAGTGTATACTCCAAGCACTTTCCCCCCTCGCCCCCTTCTTTAAAACAATATGGTATGCATTTTAATCATCTTTGCAATCAGAAATATCCTGCCTTTTGTACCGATTAATAACAAGAATTTTTCTACCATTTCTACAGTACTTAAGCAGCAATAAACTC
>NW_022111365.1:9628332-9635171 GCF_000313985.2 Echinops telfairi
GTTTCCAATTCCCATCTGTACAGTCACTTTTCTCCTCTCAATGTTCTGATTTGATCAGAAATAGCTAGGTATCCCTTGGCAACTTGGGATCCAGCCTCAAAAACAGGACTTTGACAGAGCTTATATTTAATAATCACTGACTTTGGCCCCTAGGCTGGTATGAAAGTGGCCATCTTTGACTACTCAGAAAGGTTGATCTTTGCAGGAGGTGTGTAGGGGCAACACTGATTCAGAATCAAACATAAAAACCAAATTAACTAAAAGTAACACTGTCTTGGATGCAGCAATTGATTTCCACATACTTCCAGAAACAGGAGAAAAAGCACTCACAGAGGTGGATCTGGAGGAGCTCTTCCAGGAGAAGTCCACCAATCCTCCTAAGAGGGAAATTACAGCAATGGTCTCCCGTAACTTTAAGTGACTGGAGGAAAAATTAGACAGAGAAGAAACATGTGCCATAATTCAAGAACTCAGGTGTGCTTTGAAGGAACATGCTGACAACACGAATAAAATATAGAAATAATACACCAACTTCAAACAAAATAGAAAAGGCAAACACCAAAACATTAGATCTGGACAACATTGTGAAAGAATAAAACAGCAAGATACACATCAGAATCAAGAACCAAAGAACTTGAAGATGAATCTCTCCAGAACAAAATACAAGGTTGGGTTATAAAAATGAGCAAAAACTGGAGACAATCTAAGACACCATCAAAGGCAACAATATACACCTTATAAATATCCCAGAACAGAAAGAAGAAACACTAACTATTGAGAAAATAGTTGATGATGTGTTAAGGAAGAACTTTATAACAAAATGTACAATAAATATGTAGGAAGTCCATAGAATACCAAACAGAAATGACCCTAAAATAAAATCACCTTGGCGTATTAAAATTAAATATTCTAGTATTAAAGATAAGGAAACAATCATGAGAGCAGGATGACAAAAAAAGAACAACTACATACAAAGCCAAGTGTTTAGGATAAATTTGAAAATTTCCACTGAAAACATTTAGGCAAGAAGGCAATGGAATGAATGCTGGGGGGGAAATTGCCAACTAAGAATCCTATCTACCATAAAATGCTACCTCAAATATGAGGAAGAAATAAAAACATTTATAGAAAAGGAAAAATTACAGGAATTTATTTTTTAAATGACCATCTTTATAAAAGATGTTAATAGATGTTCTATGGAAAGAAAGTCTAAACAAAAGCACATAGCAAAGTAAAAATATCAGAAAAGAAATTATTATGGAGAAAATGTTCTACTTAAGCAATACTCAAAGTGAAACAGAACTAAATAAATTAAAACAAGGAATCATAGACAACATTCCACTATGAAGTTAAAAATGAACAAATAAATAAGAGCAGAGGGAACAGAACAAACAATACATACAGAAAAGATATCAAAGCCTTACAAGATACAACAGTTTTGAAATTAGAAACAAAACCACAAAAAAACAAAAATCTACAAAGAAAAAATGAAAACTTCAACAAAACAAAAAAGATTAAACTGTATAAGCAAGACAAACAATAGGAGAGTAACAACAAAGAAAGAAAGGAGAGTATCAAGAAGACAACCGAAAATAACTGGAACAAAACAGGAAAAATCATCATGAAAACTGAAATCAGTAACATCATTAAAAAATAACAAAATGAGATCAACACAACTATGTTAGTAAAAACACTGAATGTAAATACACTGAATTCACCAGTAAAATAAAGACTAACAAAATGTATAAGAAAACTTGGACCTTTATATGCTGCTTATAGGAAATGCACCTTACCTATAATGATTAACATAAATAAAAAAATCAAAGGATGGAAAAAATGTACCGAGGTAAATGCAGTCAAAGGAAACCTGGAGTAACAATATTATTCTCAGACAAAATAGACATAAAAGTTAACGAAATACTGTGAGATAAAGGTCACTTTAATTATGAGACCTTTTTATGTACAAAGAACTTTAACCACTGTGTTAGTCTGAGTTGACTAGAGAAAAAAATCCAGGACACTCATATGCATGTAAGAGAGTGCTTTATATCAGAGTAAATGTATATTAAGAAAACATCCTAGCCCAGGCCAGATCAAGTCCATAAGTCCAATATTAGCCCATACCAATCTATAAAATACTCTTCAGACTCACAAAAAACATGCAATGACGCCAAATGCAGGACGATCACAGGCCAGTGGGTTGAAAGTTTTGTGGATCCAGTGGTGTTGTAAGCATCTCAGCACTGGCAAGGATCTCTACGTGGCTTCTCCAGCTCCAAAGGTCTGGCTGCATCAGGGTAGGTCCATGTGGCTTCTCCAGCTCCCAGTGTGTAGCTCCATGTGTCTTATCAGTAGAGTATCTCCAAGGGAGTGAGCAGAGAGAGAGGTGTTTCCAGCCTACAATGAACAAGATACAGGAGTTCCCAGAATTCTTAGAAGAAGCCATGACCACACAGAGGCCTCATTGACTGTATCCTCATTGACAGGCTGGACTCCACCCCTTCACTCTTAATCCTCTCAAGTCCCAAATTGACATCAGATTATGTAACTACCACACCATAATTAATATATTTGCCCAAACGAAAGGGCATCAAAATAAATTAATCAAATTCTTATAGAAATGAAGAGACAAACATACCATAATATGATAATACTAGGAGATTTCAATACATTACTTTTAACCAAAGATTAATCAACTAGAAAGAAAATAAACAAAAACACAAAAAATAAATAAATAAATAACATGGTCATAAATTTGATATCATAGATATATATAGAACACTTCACCCAACAAAAATTCATTTCACTTTCTTCTTGAGTGTGGTAGCCATTCTAGAATTGATCATATTTTATATCATAAAGCAAGCATCAATAAATTCAAAATCATTGAAATAATGCAAACCATCTTTTAAAGTCACACTGCTGTAAAATTAGAAAACAATCATAGGATGATCAACTCCAAAAAATAAAATGTGTCAAAATTGAACATTTTACTTAACAATCACTGGTAATTGAAGAAATAAAGAACACATTCAAAAGATTATTTTTAATAAATAAGAACAAACGTCCAACACATCAAACTTTTGGGACATACCAACAGCATTACTCACAGGGCAGTTTATAGCAAAAATTGCACACATCAATGAAAACAGGGACAAACTTAAGGCCACTAATACAAGCCATAAACACACTACTGAATATAATGAAAAATATCCATACAATAGAAGACAAAATAAAGGACTTAGGACCTACTAAAAGTATTACATTTATGCACACCAAAAGATTTCATCAAACGAGTCAGTAGAGAACCCACAGAGTGGTCAAAAATATTCAGTAATAATGCATCATTTTGGAGATCTCCAAAATCTATAGAAGACTACGTCTTAAGAAAAAATGGGTACAAGGCATGAATAGACAATTTACTTAAGACAGCACAGATGGCCAACAGTCATATGAAGAAATGTTTGCAATCATTAGCAATAAGAGAAATACAAATAAAAATAAAAATGAGGTATCAACTCATACCAATACTTTTGGCAAAATTCAACTAAATAGAAAATACTAAGTGCTGGAGAGAAAGTAGAGAGATAGGAATGCTTTTACATTGCTGATGGGACTGTAGAATTGTACAACTGCTATGGAACTCAATATGGCAATTCCTTAAAGAAATGTAAATTCAAGTACCTTATGATCCAGAAAACTCTCTACTGGGTATATTCCCTAAAGAAATCAAGAAAGAGTACTTGAAGAGTCATATGTGCACCTTTTTTGTTGAAGCAATTTTCATAATAACAAAAACATGGAAATAACCCAAAATTCCAATAATAGAGGAATGGATAAACAAACTCTGGTACATTAATTCTATGGAATATAATGCATCAATACAAAACAATGACAACTGCCTTTAAACATTGCATCATGGAAAAAACTAGAAAACATGCTTAGTATATTCAGTCTTACAAATAAAAATATTTAATACATGTATGTTATAAGGAGAAACAAAGAAGAAAAATACGGTTTATATATCCAATATACAAGACTTTGATAACTTTGAGGTGGCCAAGAATGGGGTAGGACCAGGGAGAGGGGAGGGATAAGTGGCAGAGGAAAAAATACACATGTATGGAGGGTTTAATGATAGTGCTGCTGATTTCATTTCTTGAGGTGGGTGTTGTCAATATATATTTCACTTCTGAGAGAGGAGAGACAGAGAGAGAGAGATTCTTTTTTTAAAAAAAGTATAAAATAAAAAAATCCCCCCAGATTCCTTATTCCTCAAACCTAAATACAGCGAAACACAACAAAACCCACAGCTCAGTACTGGTACAATTATAAATGCATAGACCAGTGAAACAGAACAGAAAAACTGTGAATAAATGCATCCATTTACACACAACGGATATTTTTTTTAAAAGTCAAAAAACATTAAATGGGAAAGAGACACACTCTTCAACAAATAGTACTAGAAATATTGCATGTCCATCTGCAGAAAATTAAACAGGACCCATACCTCTCCCGTGCACCAAAATGAACTCAAGGAGGATTAGAGACCTATATATAAATTCCAGAGCTATATAGATCATCAATGAGAACATTTGGGCATATTTAAGACCCTTATTACAAATATACTACCAAATATAATAAAGGAAACAATCAATGGCAGACAAATAGATGACTGGGATTTTTGAAAAATAAGATGTCATGCATATCAAAAGACTTCATCAAAAGAATTAAACGATAACTCGTGTATTGGGGAAAGGCTTTAGCAATGACACAATGGACAAGGTACTAATTACTAAAATCTATAGAATACCCTAATAAGAAAAAAACCCAATTAATAGATAGGCAAAGAGCATGTACAGAGAGTTCACCAGAGAAGACATTCAAATGGCTAAAAACACATGAGGAAATTCTCATGATCACTATCCATCGGGGAGATATAAATCAAAATAGATTGTCCTTTTGATGTATACAATACCCTTCTTAGAAGACACTACAAGGTCATGCATTGGAAACCTCACTAATCAAACTAGACTTTGCATTAAACTTACTTGTAGCGGAGCTAAAGAATTGAGATACACCCTTGAACTAAAAGAGAAGAAGCAATTTATCAATACCCCAAAGTAGGCAATTGCTGATCATTAGATTTTGGTTTGGACCTCTTGTTTTGAAGGTGCCTGACTAAAAGCAACCCGGAAGCAACATATAGTTATTGTTTCCACAACTTTTCTGCTTTTGGTGGTATGTGTTAGCCTACCAGGCTTAGTTCTGCCATTTTAAATGAGTGTTACTGAAAGTATTGCCATATCTCCAACCCTCATGGTTTGTGTAACTAGTGTCCAGTCACTTAAGTTTCAAAACTGTACAAGTTAACAATTCACATATTGTAGTCTAAAACAATATTTTATACAGGTATTATTTCCTTTTCTCAACAGTGGTTTGAGTTCTATACCATTGACTAAAATAATAATACTATCTGTAGAATTACTCCATGCCCTGTGGGGATAATTTATGATGTATTCCAATAAAATGATAATGTCTCTAAAGTAAACCAGGGACATGTATAAACCATAGAAAATTGAATGGGTTTTGAACTCCCACTGAATGGGTTTTTGTGTAGCCCTAATATAAGGAAATATAATTCTTGTGATAGAGCCCTGCTCGGTACTCATGAGGACAGCACTGTCCTTATGAGGCCATCACTCAAAACATGCGTGCTATAGCAAATGTGGCGAACAAATCAGATGGTGCCCAACTACTAGAAAAAACAGCATTTGAAGTCTTAAAGGCTTGAATCAAAACAAGCAGCCATCTAAGTGACACATCAACTAAGTCCACACTGAAGAAATACAACAGCCTATGTGATACAAAAGACATAAATAACAAAATGCAAACCTGGAGTTGGGAACAGTACCAGGTCCTAAATTCTAACTACCCAATTTGTAACATTATGGATGATAGTGGAAGCCCAAATCCATTTTCAGGGTCCTTAAATGGATTGAGTCTCAGGTGAATCCCCACTGGCCATAGTCTAGGCATGGAAAAAACCTTAATATCTAACAAAGAACAATGCAGAGTGGATTTTAGCAGCCATAATTACGCTGGAATATAATACCATGTCATTTGATTTCCCTTTTGACTCATTTCAAATTTACTTTGGTTTTAAATATTTTCTGATTTTTTCTCAATTGAGATCTTTTTCTGTTTTATTTGGTCATTGTTGCTAGGTTCTTTTTGTTTTTGCTTCTTTTTTGGTATAGGAAGTCAGAATGGGTGGAACTATGAAGGCAGCAACAGAATTAAAAAATTATGTGGGTCATGGACAGGGATGTTGGGGGAAATTGGAGGTCAACAGCTATGGGTATAAGAAGGAAGAAAATGTTCTAAAGTTGATTGTAGTCATAAAAGCACATCCTTTCTTAGTATGATCAAATTATTGAATTGTATGATATAGTAACTATGTCTCAAAACTATTTAAAAAACAAACCAAAAAAGGACATCACTGTTAACAGAGAATCAGCAATGAAAGATGACAAACCGGAGAGCAACATAAAGGACGTCACCACCAACACAATGCAAGCAGCATCCAGAACAGCAGAGAATTAGAGGAGGAATAAACACACCAATAAATTTATACAAAAAGAAGAAAAAACAAAGTTAAATGACAGCAGTAAACTCATATCTATAAATAATGACACTGAATATTAATAGATTAAATATGCCAATCAAAAGACAGAGAATAACACACTGAATTAGAAAACTATATGCTGTTTAAAAGAGATATAGCTTAAACTCAAAGATGAAAGTAACTGAAAATCCAAGGATGAAGAAAAATTTAC
>NW_022111365.1:9635271-9638596 GCF_000313985.2 Echinops telfairi
TTTTGTTACAACAGACTCAATTCTATGAATATTTTAGAAAAGGAATCAGGAATACAGAAGCATTATGTAAAGTGTATAAGGAAAGCAAATTACAATGGAAAATTCCTAGAAACAATGAAAATGTCCATAAAGATAAATTAAATATTTGGTTAACATGTTAAAAAAAAAAGGCATGTGACCACATCACTCAAAGATCAACCAAACTAAAAACATTTTAAAATAAAATGATGCGACTTTCTACTCGTGTTAAGTTACAGTCTAGGAAACTCACAAGGGCAATTCTACCCTGTCCTGCAGAGTCACTATGAGTTGGCATAGTTGATAGCAGTGAGTGGTGGTAGTGATAGGGCTATGGCAGGGAAGGTTGGGGGGATATGGGGCACTAATAAAGAGGAGTACAAGAATGAAGAAAATGTTCTAAAACTGTGGGGATAATTGAACAACTTTTCCTGGTGTGATTAAACTATTGAATTGTATGATATGTGGATTATATGACAATAAAACTGTTAAAATATTGCATTCAAGTAAAATTTTCTGAAGATCATCCAACAGTAGTTGCAGCAGTACATTGACCGGGAGCTGCCAGAGGTTCAGGTCTGATTCAGAGAAGGATGTGGAACAAGATATATCATTCCTGATATCAAATGGATGTTGGCTGAAAGCTGAGAATACAAGAAATATGTTTACTTGTGTTTTATTGGCTATGCTAATGCATTTAACTGTGTGGATCATAGCAAATTATGGATAGCCTTGAAAATAATTAAAATTTTAAAACACTTCATTGTGCTCATGTAAAACTTGTGCATGGATTAAGAGGCAGTTGTGCAAGTAGACCAGGCAATACTGCATGGTTTAAAATAAGGAAAGGTGTGTATCAGGGTTTTTTTTCCTGCTCATACTTATTCAATCTGTATGCTGAGCAAATAATTAGAGAAGTTGGATTATATAAAGAAGAAAGCAGTATCAGTATTGGGGGATGTAGTAACAACCTGTGATCTGCAGATGACACAACCTTGCTGGCTGAAAGTGAGGAAGACTTGAAGCACTTCCTGATGAAGTTCAAAGATTGCAGCCTCCGATATAGACTGTATCTCAGTAAAGAAAACAAAAATCTTCAAACTGGCCAAAAGATAGCATCATGCTACCTAGAAAGAAGATTGAAGTTGTCAAGGATTTTGTCTTCCTTGGATCCACAATCAATCCTCATGGACACAGAACTTAAGACATCAAATGATGCATTGTATTGGCACATCTGCTGCACAACATCACTTTAAAGTGTTGAAGAGCAAGGGAATCACTTTGAAGGTTAATGTGTACCTGACACATGTCATGACATTTTCTATCACTTCACAGGAATTGGCAAGTTGAGCTGAAAAGAAAACTAATGAAGAATCCATCCATTTGAATTATGGTGCTGGCGACAAATATTGAAAGTACCATGGTCGCTCCCCCCTCCCCCCCAAAAAATAAGCCCAACCAACAAATCTGTCTTGGAAGAAGTATAGCCATCATGCTTTTTACAAGGGATTCTTGATCTCACACATTTACACATGTTATTAGGAGAAACTGATCTCTTGAAAAGGACACAATGCTCGATTGAGTGGAAAAGCAGCAAAAACAAAGGAAGAGCCTCAAAGAGATAGATTGACATAGGGATTACAACAATGTGTTTAAATATAAGAACAATTGTGAGGATGGTGCAAATCAGGCAATGTTTCATTCTGTTATAAGCAAGTATGCTTTGAATTGCAACTGACTCCATGGAGTCTAACAACAACTACGAACACGTTAGCCTGGTCTTTACAAAACCTTTAAATTATTGTTTATCTAGAAATGCCCTCATTGTCATATTTGAGAGACAATTTTACTGAGTATATAATTCTCAGTTGTAATTTTTTTCTGTATTTTATACATGATGTCTGTTTGATTTATTTAATGCATGATTTCTGCCAAGAACTCTGAGTTTAGTCTTATTGCTTTCCTGTGCAGGTAACTTTTAGCTTTTTTCTAGGCTGTTTTCAGGAGTTTTATCATGTCTTTTGTTTTGGGAAAGTTTGATTATGTGTTTTATCCTTGTGATTTTCTTTTGGGATATATTCTGCTTGGGGTTCATTGATCTCCTTGATTGCATATCTTCTCATCTTTCATGATACTTGGAGAATGTTCTTCCATTAACTCTAAAATTTCAGAAAATTAAAAAAATTTTTTAAAGGCACAGTTCCAGGAATGAGTTTTGGACTTGCACTACATTCTAGCTACAACTTAAGAACAATTAGTCCTTACATCATGGTCCTGTTCGCTCTCAGGAAGGGAACACAGAAGATATGGGTGCTATAGAAAAATGTGATGAAGAATCTAGATGGTGCCAGCTATCAGATAAAATAGTGTCTGAGATCTTAAAGGCTTGTCTCCCAATAAGCAGCCATCAAAGCGAGATGTCAACTAAGTCCACATGGAAGAATCACACCATTAGCAGTCACTGAAGGATTGGAATCCATACCGTTTATACTCGTGTATAAGCCTTGTTTTTCAGCACATTTTTCATTCTGACAAAGCCCCCCTCTCCTTATACTCAAGTGAGGGTCCAATTAATTGTTCTCCGTTGCAGTTCAGGTGTTCATCTGCGGGCTCCTGAAGCCTCTGTGGGTGGTCTAATGAGTGCTGATATCACCGCTCTTTCCTCCTGCACGTGAGCAGCCTCTGGGTTGTCTGTGCCTTACTGAGCAAGAACCTGCCTGCTTCTGTGTGCTGGTACTTGGGGCACGCCGCATCCTTGTCAGATGAAGGTCAGATGTGGCCCCTCTTCTTCTCCCACTCTTCTCCAGGGCTGTGACCAATGATGTAGCCTTTACAATCTTACCTGTGCTTGGTCATGCCCCTTTGCTCTGCCCAAGCATTGCTGAATACAAGTATCGGTATATCTCTGGTCTTGGATATACAGTACATTTATTTACAGTACTTAGTCTGCTTTATTTTATTTTTTATTTTCTTATTACCCCCTATCTGGACCCAGTGTTGACTATGCTTGCATAGAGCAGCCTGTGTTAGGGCTCATAATATACACACTGCGTTGTGTACAGGCTGCTGTATACAAACAGTCCTGCCATCACATTCTGGAATATCATCAGCCTGCTTTAAGCCTCAAACTATACAAGCTGTGCTGTGTATACGCAGTAAGGCAGCATATATAGTAATGCAGCGCATGCCGTAACACAGCTTGTATAGTATGAGAGCCAACGCAGGCTGCTCTATGCAAACATAGTTATGTAATCACATTCTGGAATATTATCATACCAAACTCTCCAAATCCTCAATTACTGTCAGG
>NW_022111365.1:9638696-9647252 GCF_000313985.2 Echinops telfairi
GAGCCAACGCAGGCTGCTCTATGCAAACATAGTTATGTAATCACATTCTGGAATATTATCATACCAAACTCTCCAAATCCTCAATTACTGTCAGGTGCCTTGGTGATCCAGCAAGTTTTGGGTCTCGTAGTGTCTGAATGCTATTCTTTTGTGGGGTATTTGTTTTCCATGGAGAAGTCTATCTGTCTTGCTGCATTCACTGCACAATGATTTTATTTGTTTATATGTATACTGGTAGTTGCCTGGACACCACCACTTTTACTGTAAGTTGACCTCTTTTAAGAACCATAACTAGGGTTTTTTTTTTAGTAGGGCTTACGGTATATTTTGAGAATTCAATCTCTATGGTACGGCATTCTTTTTCAAAGCATTTTTTTTTAATCCTATTAGAAATGGGTCCCGATACTTCTAATCCTGGACCAAAACAAAAACATAGGTGATGTGAATATGGTTTCAAAACTTAAGGTTGTGTCAAGAGTAGAAGAAAGCAGTAACAGTATTGCAAGTAGGGATTTTTGTGTTGACAGAAACAAGTGAGGTAGTGGTGGGAAATGAAAGCTGACTTGGAAAAGATTCCAAAGGTAAAAAAAGCTCGACGTGGTTTACTGACTTCATATGGGGCTCTAGAGACTGAATTGCATAAATGGGTTATGGAGTGTCGTCAAAATGGTTACTGCATAACATGCATGGGAATTTGCTTACGTGCCCTTCAAATGGGTAAAGACAACGAACTAAAAGCACCAGGCATTGAAAATGTTGTTGAGTCAGCAGGATGGTGAAACTACTTCATGAATAGGTTTGCCCTATGTTTACATTAAAGAACAAAGATTTCACAGAAGATGCCAAAAAACCTTGATGAAAAAGTTATGTCATTCCATTCATTCATCATAAAACAAAGAAGGATCCATAACTATGACCTGGGAGATATTGGGAATATGGATGAAACAGCTATGACCTTTGATCTCTCAAGCAATAGAACTATGGCAAGTTTGAGAGACAAAACTACCGTATTTGCTCAGAATCATAGGAAATGAAAAAAACATTTCACAGTCGTTCTGTCATGTTTGGCTAATGGAACTAAGCTGTGGCCTGTCAATATTTTTACAAGAAAGACCCTGTCTAAAAAGATCAAATTCTCACCATGAATTACTGTGTGCATACATATTAAAGGCTGAATGGATGAAGACAGAACAAAAAATGGCTGGAAAAAATTTGGAATGGATGACAAGGAGCAGCCTTAAAGAAAAAAAAAAACCATCAAAAAAGAAAGAAACTATTATTGCTAGTTTGGGGTATGTTCAGAGCCCACACATCTGACGACATAAAAAAAATGGCTAAGTCTTCTCAAGTTACTTTTCCCATTATTCCAGGTGAGCTCACATCTGTATTATAGCCCCTAGATGTGTGTTTAAATAAACCTTTCAAAGATCGTGTGCGAAAGATGTGGCACGAATGGATGTCATCTGGTCAAGCCTGACTGGCAAAAGTTGGAAATCTGATGAAGCCCGACATAGCAAAGTGGGTTCGTGATGCCTGGGATGCTTCCAGAGGACATGGTGCAATGTGCCTTCAAGAAATGTGGCATCAGTAATGCTGTGGATGGCAGTGAAGACAGCGCTTTGTATGAGAACCACAGCAGTGATGGTGATGAATGAGAACGCAGTGATGATGACAGTGTCTGTGCTGATGACTTCACACCAGCTGAAGCTGAAGCTGTTTGGACATACAGATGATGAGAAATCCAGTTTTGAAGTATTTTAAGTCTTGTCTTTTATCTTGGTTGTTGATTGAACTAAGGTTTTGTACTTTAAAAAAAATACTTTATTGGGGGCTCTTACATCTCTTATCACAACCCATACATTCCTCTAATGTGTCAAGCACATTAGCACATATGCCACCATCATCATTTTCATAGAATTCTCTTCCCACTTGATTCCCTGATATCAGCTCCCCATTTCTTCCCCCTCCCTCCTCCACCCACCCTCCCTCATGAACCCTTGATAACTTATAGATTATTTATTCCACATCTTATATTGCCTTCCGCCACCCCTCACCCACTTTTCCATTACTTGCCCCCTTTGGAGGGGTTCTAGTTTGATGCTTCTGATCAATTACCCCTTTCTCCCCCCACTCTCCCGTAATCCTCCTGGTATCTCTACTCTCCTTGTTGGCCCTAAGGGGTTTATTTATCCTGAATTCCCTGTGTTGTGGGCTCTTATCTGAAGCAGTGTGCATGCTCTGGTCTAATCCTATTTATAAGGTAGAATTGAGGTCATGATAGTGGGGGGAAGGAAGCACCAAAGAGCTAGAGGAAAGTTTTGTGTTTCATCGGTGCTATACTGCACCTTGATTGGATCGTCTCTTCCCTGTGATCTCTGTGAGGGGATGTCCAATTGTCTATAGATGGGCATTGAGTTTCCATTCCATGGCCTGCTCCCCTTCACCTTGGGTATGGTGTTATTCTGGTTCTTAGATGACTGATACCCGATCTCATTGACAACTCATGATTACACAGGCTGGTGTGCTTCTTCCATGTGGGCTTTGTTGCTTCTGAGCTAGATGGCCGCTTGTTTATCTCCAAGCCTTTAAGACCCCAGATGCTATCTCTTTTGACATCCGGGGAACCGTCAGCTTTCTTCACCACATTTGCTTATGCACCCATTTTGTCTTCAGCAATCATGTTGGCAAATTGAGCATCACAGAATGCCGGATTGTTAGAGCAAAGTGTTCTGTGCTAAGGGAGTATTTGAGTTGAGGCCCAATGTCCATCTGCAACCTTGATTCTTAACATATAGATATGCATACATAGTTCTATTCCCCTTTTACCGTATGTATATATATATACACACACATATGTACATGTCTGTATTTAGGCCTCTATAAATGTCCTTTGCCTCCTGCTTCTTTCCTCTATTTCCTTTTTACTTCCCTCTTGCCCCACCATCATGCTTGACCTTCATTTGGGTTTAGTAATTCCTCCATGCTACATTGCCCTTGATTGAGTCCCACTAAGCATCCTACGACCTTCCTTCCATTGATTTTGGAATGAACTAAATCCATTGATTTTAGTTCACTGGTTTTTCCCTTGTCCCTGGGTTGGTTCCCGCCCTTCCTTTCTCCCACCTCCTCTTCTCCCATATCCCCCTGAACCATTGGTCCTGTACTTTTCATCTCTGAATTGTTTATCCCACCTATCTTATCTAGATAGGCAGATACATTAATAAGTGCAAAACCCAAGCAAAGTCAAATAAAACAGCAAATGAACTCAAAACCAATAAAACAATAACAGCAGCAGCAGAAAGAAAGAACAAAATAAGAATAACAAAAAGTAAGCCACTGACAAAAATGGAAAAGACCATAAATAGTTGAATGTGTTGGCCTTTACTAGTGTTTTCTAATAGAGTCTGATGGGGTGCTACACTCTGTCTCTAAAGTCTACTTTTGGTATTCCCTGGGGGCTTCATCAGTCTGCTCCCCCTGCTTCTCTGCTGCATGCCCTCAGTGCCTTCATGATAGGGCCAGATCATGCACTATTCCCACACTGTGTCTGCAGTCCTGTCCCCCGCAGCATCATGATTCAGTGAGGGATGTGGTGTCCTGTGGTGGGGCCAGCCCTACAGTCCTCCCCATGTATTGTTTGCCATTGTTACCATATTTTTTTGTTGACCCTCTTTTTCACTTATAGAACTAGTTGTTTTCTTTGAAATAAATATTCAAAAACATTTAACTTACTGATGCCTCAATGAATGTAATTTTATTGGTATCTATTTTATTTTGAAATTTACCAGTAGTTGCTGTATTTCCCACCCTCAGCTTATACTTGAGTCAATATGTTTCCTCAGTTTTTGTGGTAAAATTAGGTGCCTTGGCTTATATTCAGGTTGGCTTATACTCAAGTATATATGGTAATCTGAATTTGGAGGAGGCATCAATATCAGACCCTAAATTCTGAGATTCCGATGTGCAGAAGGTGATGGATGACAGTGGGAACCCAAAATCCATTAGTGGAACTACATAGGAAATAAACCTCCAGAGAACTCCCCCTATCTAAAATTGAGGGAAGGGAAGAAAGTGGTCACTAAACAGAGTGTGTGGAAGAGAGGAGTATAAAAGATCATAGGCATCAGTCTGACCTGAACAGTTAAAACTGTGTCAGAAAATCCTCCCTATGATGTAGGCTGGATCTGATCTGGTTTCCAATTTTTTCTGTAGTTTTGGTTTGTATTGTTTTGTTCAGGTTTTGTTAATTCACTTTAGAGTGTATCACAGAGGTGTTATGTCAATGGAGGTCACCCTCTTGAAGCTGTGTTATATGCTTTTCCATTTTTTGGTATATGAAACCCAGGATTGATGGTCCTATAAAGACAGCAAATAGAAAAATGGATTTAGGGGAAAGGGTGTACAGTGGTGGTGATGGGGTAAAGGGAGATGATATCAAGAAGTCCATGAAGAAAAAGATTGTTTGAAAACTGACTTGGGTAGTAATTATTCAATTCTATTTGATGTGATTGAAATATGGAATGATATTATTGATATCTATAATAAATTACAACTAATTAAAAATTATTTTCTTTGTTGATTTCCCCTCCTGTCTCTCCCTGTTCTGAAATTTGATCACACATGCTATTCCCCTTGATAATATCGCACATAATTCTTATGTTTTCTTATTTTTTCATTATTGTTTAACTGAAAACCAACAACCAAACCCACTGCCATTGAGCAAATTCTCACTTTAATGAAACAAAAAGCTTCATCTTTCTCTTGTGGAACTGCTGGTGATTTTGAAATACCTATCTTGCGGATAGCAGTTCAATTTTTACTGTACAGTAACTAGATTTTTTCCACTAACAGATTAGTATTAAGAGAATTATCTTCAATCCCACTAATTCTGTCTTCCATTGATTCATCTACTTTATTTCCCTTTCAATATATATTATTAATTTATAACATCTTAATATTAATCTTTTTATTTCTATTTTTCTATACTTGTTATTTATTTGTCAGTTTGTCCATGCAGTGTTTTCCTGAATTTTCTAAAGTTTAGTTTGAGTTTGCCTTGATTTTGTCTGCAGTTTTCTGAAATTTTCTCTGAATTAATAGGAGCTATCTAAAATAGCATTCTTTTAAAATATTTAGCAGGTAGTTCTAATGTCTTTTCTTCCTCAGGGTTGTTTTTTCAGTCTATATTTTGCTCAATTGGTTGAGCCACTCTATTTTATGTCTTTGTGTGAATTGAGATTGTATATTGTCTCTGAGACACTTGCTTTGGTGGGTGATTGTATTATGTATGTTGGTATTTTCTTAGCATCCTAGTGGGTGTAATAGGGGGTAGGAGTATTTGTGCAGTTCTTTGTTCACTGTTCATGTAGCACAATTGAAGTGTGTTGGACTGGTGCTACTTTCCAGCTTTAGTTGACCAGGTGTCATAGGAATGTGTGCTGGCTCTCATCTAGTAGGTGGGGCTGCTGAAGGTATAGGAGATGGCTGATGATATTGGCACTGTTGATTTCTAGCCACAAGGCAGTGGTGTGGGCATTACAATAAACCTGAGTAAATGGAGTCAGTTATCAGGACCCTGTCTTGAGTGAACATTGCTTGCAAAAGCTCAAAATGACCTCATTGTGATTGTGTCAGGCCAGTTGAAAATTCACCTGTTTAATTTGACTCCTCCCTTTTGTTCAGTTTCTCCTATTCAGTACTCAGCCCACATCTATCTTTTCCTCTGAAGCACGGTGTTTCAATATTATCATCCATAATTGTTTCCTTTGCTTTGTCATCTTTGTTGTAGAGGGTCTGGTTAACTTCTCCATAGTTTTTTCAAGGCTGTGACAATCAGACTTAGATTGCCTGGCCTGTCTTCTGAGGCATCTCTGTGTGTAGGTTTGAATCGCCAGCCTTTTAGCTAGTAGTTGAGCACTTAGCTACGCAAGAACTCCCTAAAAAAGTGATAGCTACCATTTATTAAGTATTTCATTGTCAGCACAGACAGCATTACTAACTGAAGTTTATAGTTTTATTAAGGGATAGAGAAATTAGAAGCTAAGAAAAGCCTCCCATGGTTTGAAATGGGCTCCATTAGTTTATAAAATTCTGAGATCCCAAGAAAACCAACTAGAAGTGGGTTTTATTTAAGATGTTTGGGGGAAGCAAGGTAGGGCATACTTGACATCATTTTCCGATGTCTAGAAATTGGCAAGTTTGGCTGAGGACCGATTCCTAGTTTGGCTGAGGACTGACTTGCAGAGGGCTCAGAATTTTAGCCATAAAGAGAAGGGACCAGATATCAGCATGATTTTCTTCTCACCCTCCTTTGGTCCTCTTTTCCTGTCTACATGACTCCACTAATTCTTCCTAGAACTACCCACTACCCTATGAATCTGTCTCAAATGAGCTCAGTGCCCTGCTACCTGTATGCCTTGGCATTTCAAGTGTTCCTTTCATGGAGTTTTCTGGTCTCCAGTCACAGAACCTTGCTCCTTCATGCTTGGTATAAATGAGGCCTCCCAGGAATCAAGGTCCCGACCTGGTTTGTTTGTTTGTTTGTTTGTTTGTTTGTTTGTTTGTTGGGGGGGTGTTGGGGTACCATGTACATCCCATCTTCTACCTCAAAAATTTCAAAGGGAAGTCAAATATCTTCTGGTTTTCATCTTAGTCTTTTTCAAAAAGTGCTCACCATATTTGTTGTCTCAGGGCCACAGATTCTTAGCCATTTGGAGGTGCAGAGAAGGGGGTCAGTCCTTGGGCTAGAGGCATGGATTGAAAAATAAAACAAACCCATTGCCACTGAGTCCATTCTAAGTTTTTGAATCCCTGTTCAGAGTAGATATACTCCATATGGTTTTCTTAGCTACAATTTTATGAACATAGTTCATCAGCCCTTTCTTTTATGAAGCTACTGGATAGGTTGAAACTGCCAACAATCACTTGTAGACAGCTTACGTCACTCAGGCGTCTGCAGGTTCTTTCTTTGGGCCTGCCAATCTGTGCAGGCAACTCAAAAGCTCTATTTAGCCAGTATTTAGGAGTGCCTAAACACCTCCACAGAAGAAAAGCAAGCAAGTTGGAGGAGCTTTTCCAATACAGAGAAGTGGAGTAAAGTAAGAGATAAAGAAGGAGGTTGCAAGAACCTCTTGTCTTAGAGCACAGGTATAAGATCCTCTACTGAGATGTGACAACCCCCCCCCCCACCCGACCCCGCTCCCCACACTCTATTACCTGCTGGCAACCTGTGGCATTAGTCATGTTCCAGGAAGCCTTGGGAAAGGCAATGCATTTGAAGGAGTGCTCTGAATGCAATTCCCTTCTGGAATGGATGATGCTGGAGCTTGCACATTGGTGGTTTTATTTTTACCCCACATTTCTGGAGAAAGCTTAATGGCTTCCAGTGTTCCTCTCTGTTCATGAAATTTAAAAGGAGGGTGGGAAGAGCTCACATAATTACAATCCCACAGCAGGGCAATTGGCTTACCTCTGACTAATAGATCCCATTAAAGATGTAATATCTATGGCGTCTCAGGAGAAATTCCTACTTATTTATGCTTAGTATTAGGGCAAATATTAGTTAGCATCAAAACAGGATGCAGTTAAGTCTAATCTGATGTCACTAGCAGAGTTTGCGCTATAAACAAAATAAGTGGCAATTACTTTCAAGATGAACTAATAATTTTTGTGAGCAATTCCATTTTGTGTTCATCAGAAATGTCCTCGAAAGAAAGGTGTGTTTCGGGGAGATGAGCAGGGCATGCTTTGTAATCACATTTCATTGAAATGTATAAATTAATGTGAGGAGACTAGCTTTGCCTTTCTCCTTTGTAGGTTTTCCTGAGGGACAGTAACTAGAAAATACAACCCAATATAGGTCATGAGGATTGCTGGTTATATGAGGATTTTTAACCAAATGGCTTAAGTAAGGCACCACACACTTATTTTAATGCAGAAGCTCATCTGTTTGTCACCTACAACTTCATGTGTTTGGATGATAATTCCTTGGCCATTTCACTGGAGGAAGAGGAAAAGAGCTGAGATGAATCCTGGGAGTGGGATACATGGGTCAAGAGTGGTCTCAGCCCACAGGTTGGCTGGAAATAATTATTGTATTTTTATGCAAAAACACACACATGCAAATCACACAACCCCTTGGAAAAATTTTTAAATCATTTTATTAGGGGCTCATACAACTCATCACAATCCATACACACATCAATTGTGTAAAGTGCATTTGTACATTCATTGGCCTCATCATTCTCAAAATGTTTCCTCTCCACTTAAGCCCTCAGCATTAGGTTCTCATTTTTCCCCTCCCTCCCTGCTCCCCTTCCCTCACAAGCCCTTGATAATTTATAAATTGTTATTTTGTCATATCTTTCCCTGTCCGAGGTCTCCCTTCACCCACTTTTCAGTTGTCCGTCCCCCAGGGAGGAGGTCACATATAGTTCCTTGTAATTGGTTCCCTCTTTCCTACCCACTCTCCCTCTACCCTCCCAGTATCGCCACTCACACCACTGGTCCTGTAGGGATCATCCTCCCTGGATTCCCTGTATTTCCAGTTCCTATCTG
>NW_022111365.1:9647940-9658503 GCF_000313985.2 Echinops telfairi
TCTTGCATTGAGGGAGTACTTGAGTGGAGGTCCAATGTCCTTCTGCTACCTTAATTCTAAACCTATAAATATAGGCACATAGATCTATTTCCCCATCCTCATTTGTTTCCTACTTGCAGTATGCTAGTTGTGTACATGTGTGCATTATTTACATGGGTGTGTTATATTTTACAAATATGATAGACTTTCAGGTCACTATATTGCATTCACAGGCTGCATTTTGGGCCCATTCCTGCACGCCACTTCCCACCTCATCCCCAGCCCCCTGCCTACGCACAGTGCAAGTTTTTTTGAGAGCTAAAGGCTGCATACCCTGTTTCTTTACCTCATACTTTAGCAGCTGGGTTTCCAGCGCATTCTCTTGAGGAACAGAATCCTTAGTTCATGTTTATTTTCTTTCTTTTTGAAATTTTACATATATAGTGCCTTTTATGTATGATCCTGTGGTGGTTATAGAATTGTCAATTTAAGGATTAAGGGTGTAGGGGTAGAGCCTAACTTGTCAATCAGATCATAGCCAATGAGTCTTCTGTGTGGGCATAGCCCTCCCCTAAGGATTCTGGGAATTCCGATATTCCCTCCTTGGAGGTGGGAGACTCTCTGCTCACACCCTGGGAGACATAGCAACTGACAAGACACATGAACCCACCCTGATGCAGCCCTGCATGCTGGAGAAGCCACGCAGAGACCCCTGCCAGCGCTGAGATGTTTCCAATGCCACTGGATCCAAAGATTTTCTACCCACTGGCCTGTGATCTTTTACATTTAGCATCATTATATGTGTTTCAGGAGTCTGAAGAGGACTTTATAGATTGGTATCGGACATATGGGCTAATATCGGACTTATGGACTTGATCTGGACTGGGCTGGGATGTTTTCACAATGTTCAATTGCTCTTGTATATAAATCTCTTTCTTATAGACATATGAGTGTCTCTATGAACTTGTTTTTCTAGTCTACCCGGACTAACACAGATCCTAATGCTCTGATCCATCTCAATCCATCAACAAGATGGACAGACACAGTGGGTACAAACATAACAACTATGAGAATGACTTACAGTGTTTTATTCTGTTGTACATACATTCTGAGCTTGCTTATTTTCTATGAATATCCTCAAGTTGCTAAAATATCTATCTCCCCTGACTGAAAGCATCTTGTCAAATGTTGCTCTTGATTTGTAACACCCAAAGAAACCTCTGTGATGAGTATATAAGTTTAATAATACTTCAAGATCAAGAACTGCACATAGTTATGGGACAGGAATATGAGCCTGCGTAGGAATGAGGCAATAATCCCTAATTCTTCTGAAAAAGACAGCTGCTTGGATTCTGCTTCCACTCAAGGGAGGAAACTTACTCTAGAGGAAAGAGATGACTCCAACACTGTTGTTGACAGGATCTCTGAAGCCCAGGCAGAGCTGAGTGCTTGATTGATTGGCACAGAGGACAGGATGTTTTCGTGTGTGTATAACTCTGCTCTCACATCCACTTCTCTCTAGCATATGTCAGAGCTGGACATGGTCACACGAACCTATGGGAACTTCAGCTCCATGTCCTCTTTCTATTTCACTGACAGACACATGGGGCCTTTCTCACAGACCAAGCTTGGAAAGACAGTGGTAGAATTAAAGAAGACAAAAGCCCTGATTTTGCCTAGATTTTATTGCTTTTGTATACCATCTAGTTGATTCCAACTTACAACAACATTGTCTGAGAATATAGGGCTACCCCAGAGGAGTTCCTGGGCTGTAATTTTATTGGAGCAGATTGTCCGTTATTGTATACCTTGAAGCCACTTGTGGGATCAAACTATCACCTTTGGGTTAGCAGTCAAATTATTAAACACTACATTAACAAGGCTCTTTCTGCTCACGTGGATCCTGTGATTAGAAGGTAGTGATTGGTAATCAGTTAAGATTTCTAGATTGAATAAAACAAGTGCCACATAGCAGGTGCCAAGCACTGTTAGGAGTAGGAAAATCAATGTGAGAGAATTCATATTGAGATAGGATGATCAGGGCGATTTTTATGATGGAGAAAATGTTTGAAGTAAAATTGAACTTGAGGGATTGGAAACAGATCGCTGTCAAACAAAAAAAAGGGGGGGGGCTTGTAGGTTAAGTAAAAAGACCAGGAAACAAATCCGTTAAGACACTCTTTATGTGGAAATGCCTGTTTGTAAGTATTCTGTGGATTTCCAC
The DNA here is from genome assembly GCF_000313985.2 of Echinops telfairi. NCBI lineage: Eukaryota > Metazoa > Chordata > Mammalia > Afrosoricida > Tenrecidae > Echinops > Echinops telfairi. The sequence goes on from NW_022111365.1 coordinate 9,650,144, forward strand.
CACAGAAGAGCATATCTTGATCAGCAAGACAGCAGGAGGTGTAGGGCTGAGAAAGAGGAAGGGACTATATAGTTTTGACAGTCTAGCAACTTTGAGAGAGGGAGGGAGGGTGCAGAGTGGGAGAAGTAAGTGTAAGAGATAATGGAAGGAATCTATTGTTCAGGGCCACTGTGTCTAAGTAAATCAGGTCATGTATGTATTTCTGTTGTCCTGCCTGGATAACTTGTAGCTCTTGCTTCAAGAGGAGATCATGGCCCAAGAGAAGGCAGAGCTCATTTCCCAGCTGCTTGTGGCTGCTACCTTGACTATACTTTGCTGACCTTCCTGGGCTGATCCTTCTTGAAAGATCAGGATATGGGAGAAGATTTCCAGTAGCCAAACGTATTGTTTGATATTTTCTACTTTGGAGCCACAGGTGAGGTCAAACCTTTGGACATGTTTGTCTGGAAATGTTTGGGAATAACATCAGTTAAATGAGAACTGTATTAAGAGCCAACTAATATTATCAGAAATCAATAATAACAGCAGGGCTTCATGGAATTCTTCCTTGGGTCTGTCTGTGGCTACCTCAGAGAAGGGGTGGAAAACCAGGAAATTAATTGAAGAAGTAGTTATTTTAGATTTGATGTCCAAATCTGTTTTGTTAATGGAACCTTATGATCCATAATGTTTTCAAAGTAACATTTCATTAATCACATACTATTAAAACTATAAGGGACTTCCTTTAAATATTGGTACATAGACCTGTCAGCAAGGTGGTGGTGGGACACTCAAATCCCTGAGTCAGTTAGCCTGGTCCTTTTGCTCAGTAGTCCCTGAGTTTATGTGTCTGGTCCTTGTCACATCACCCAAAAAGAGAAGTTACAGGACTTTGAGAGGAGGGATTATGTTAAATATGGGATTAATCAAGCATGCCCTTGTATAGGTTAAGAAGGAGGAAAGTCCAAAGACATTCCCCGGGGGGTCAGGGGGGCACAGCCAATGTTAGAGGGGTATCAAAAAGATTCTAAGTGCAGGGAACACTCTTCTCATGAGAAACCGAATGGAATGGGGTTGTGCCAGGTCAGCTATCTTTCCCTGCTCAAGTTACCTGCCTCTGTCTGACCATCAGGCCCTACACTTGCTGACCACCCTAAGCCATGCTGTCTCCTGGGCTCCAGTAGTGAATGACAGCAGAAGTCTTCCTATGCTCCCAAGAAGAGCACTGGCTGTATTGAGTAAGGGATTTGGTATTAATTATGCTGAAGGTGCTGAAGAAAGGTGTCACCTGGATGAACATGAAGGGAAGGATGTGGGGGAAACAGATGGATCATCCACTCCAAGGGAGCTGAGACCCGATGATGATCTAATGCTTCTTGGAGGATATCAAGAGGTTTCCAGAGACTCTCAGAACCTAGGTACTAAACACTGAGATTCCAGTCTTGGTTTTCTATCTGGGCCTCCCACAGTATGCGCCAGTCATATGTAGATGACTGGGTCCTTTTACTGGTCATCTGTACTCAATACCATCAGACAGAGTTTCATCATGAATGGAGTCACTTTGTACGATATTGATCATGTGGGACCTGCAGCCTGGCCTGTGGCTGTTCTTCTGTAGCCCTAGGGCCAACCACCATCTGCTTGTGCTCCTAGGGAGCTGGTTTTCTTTTGCTTTTGAGATTCCAGGGCAGTGGGGGTGACAGAATAGTGGCATGACTCCAATGAGGATTGTCACATCACATAGAACTGTTTTAAATCCTAGCCCCATTATGTACCAGCTATCTGATGTGGTTTTCAGTGATACTATTCTGTGGGTGCAAATGGAGATAATCACAGGGCATATCACATTGGGTGGTCATGGGGACTCAATGAGACTATGAATGTAAAGTACATGTCACAGGATAAAAAGCCTAGTAGCTGCCAGGGATCATCATAACTGGCCTAGAGGCTGAGGAATAGTAGTTTTTATGGTGCTTCTCAGCTCTGCCAAGTGTATTCCAAAAGTTTGCCACATGGCTCTGGGCAACTGGCTTTACCCAGCTTCCTCACATTTCTAACAGATACTGATGTGCTAGTCTGTGTAGATGAGAGAAACAAATTCATAGACACTCATTATATGTACAGAAAGAGCTTTATATACAAGAGCAATTGAATAGTGAGAAAACATCCCAGCCCAGTCCAGATCAAGTCCATATGTCCGATATTAACCCATATGTCTGACACCACTCGATAAATTCCTCTTCGGACTCATGAAACACATGCAATAATGCTGAATGAGGATGATCACAGGTCAGTGGGTGGGAAGTCTTGTGGATTCAGTGGCAGTGTAAGCATCTCAGCATTGTCAGGCATCTCCACATGCCTCCTCTAGCTCAGGGCACTAGCCTACCTACATGTGTCTTGTCAGCTGCAATGTCTCCCAGGGAGTGAGCCTGTGTCCTGCCTCCAATGAGCAATTTATCTCTTTAGAGCCTCCAAATGAGGTCATCATGGTGTGACCTGATTGACAGGCTAAACTACCCCTTCACTCATAAGTCTCAAATTGACAATAGATTATGTAACTACCACACTGGAATTTAATTGTACATAGCTCAATAAATATTTTCACAACTACAGATCATTCGGATACTTAGGAGAAACCTTGAAGGCAAGTGTGAATATATCTCTAAACCACCTCTCAACTCTAATTTTGTAAAATTTAATGCCAATATTAGGTAATGGTCAGCTGACTTAAACTGAAATGATAAATTATCTGTGACACCGTTTTGGAGACATTGACTTGGACTCATCAGTGGCTTTTTTGTTTTCATGGGATTGATAATTGGTTCTGAAAAATGAAGTAAAATAGGTTTGACTATCACTGAAAAAATATTTTATAAAAAAGACCTGACATAGAGTTTGAATTTTATGTTAAGACTAAATGAATACTTTTAAAAGGATTTATGCAGGGAACTTTGATATGTTTTTTTAAAAAGCTGTAATTGGTGTGTGGACATGAGATCATTACAGGAGTTAGGTGATTGATTGTGGCATCAAAATTGTTCGATCGCAATGATCGATGTACAACACCGCCCCATCCCCTACCCCGGGCAGGTTAAAAAAAACAGAAACATGGGTGAAGGGAGACAGTGGATGGTGTAAAATATGAAAAAATTTAAAATTTATCAAGGGTTTGCAAGGGAGGGAGGGGAAGAGGAAGTGGAAAAAAGAGGAGCTGATACCAAGGGCTCAAGTAGAAAGAAAGTGTTTTGGAAATGATGATGACAACATATGTACAAATGTGTTTGATACAACTGATGTATGGATTGTTATAAGAGCTGTAAGCCCAAAATAAAATGATTTATTAAAACAAAAAAATTGTCCCCTCAGTGATAACAGTGGTTTGGGCCAGGTGATCCCCTTGGAGAACAAGCTTGGACGGTTTTGGTTTTTGTTGTTGTTTTCGATGACCTGAATGTGTTCTTGAAGGAGAGGATGGATGAGACTTAGAAAGGGGTGAAGCAAGAGCATTATGTCCATCCTAATTATGTTATATATAGTTCAGATGCTAGTTTGAAATGTATTTGGAGTGGTCAGTAAGGCTGTTGAATGACGGTAGGTGACAGTCAGAGGAGGACTTGTTTGGAGAATAAATATAAGAACCATCTGCTTTGGGAGGAAAAAGTGTATTGGAGAAGAGAAAAAAGACCAGAACAGTTCTAAGGTCCTGGTGTTAACAGATTGAAGGTAGAGGGAGTGGAGGGCTAGGAACCTGTCAATCTATGAGAGAGAGAGAGAGAGAGAGAGCCTTCTGGAAGAGAGGGCAGCAAGAAAAGCATGATGTTTAGGGGCTTAGATAGAGGAGTGGCCCACTGTATTGTTGAGAGGTTGATAAGAAGAGTGAGATGGCATCTTTAGGTCTGACTTTGGGCAGGTCTTTGATGATCACTAAAGAGTAATTTAAATAAAGTTGTGAAAAAGGCGGAGAAGATGAAAAGGTAAAGAGCCAGAGTGGATGGCCTACCTCAGATGCTTTCCCAGTGGAGCCGACAAGTAAAATGGTTCTGAAGAGCAGAAAAACAGTCGAGGGAATTCTAGCTTGTATAAAGATGGGACACGAGAGCACATACGTATTGATGCATGACTAATTAGGTAAGGATAGAGATTGATGCTGTAGGAGAGAGGAAAAAGATGACAGAAGATATACAAACCATCAGAAGATGAGAGAGTATGAGATCTAGAACACAAGAGGAAGGACCAGCTCTTCTCATGAACTAGGACCCATCTTCCACTTCAGAGGGGGCTATCATAAGACACCAGAATATTCTCTCCTGCCTTCTAACTGTAAGACATGGGGATGCTGTGAACCCCACTGGTCATTGTCCAACTGGACAGAAAACTAAGATAACAGACTGTAGATCCAGAAGCTACTATATGAGTGTGGAAGAGGTTAGAATCCAGGTTTTTCTCTACCAGGTTCACCTAAAAACTGTAAAATTGATTTCACAAGTAAGGTAAAGAAGCGAGTTTGGAGGCAATCGGGGTAAGTTAGGGGATGCGTTTACCTCTGCATTTTCCTAAGAAAGTTTTGGATATAAAAGTGGGGAGAGAAGAAATGAAACCTCCTGTGCTGGCCTGGGAAACAGAAGAAAAATAAATATTGGTATGGCATGTATAGGTATAACACAGTCAGGAATAAGTAAGTACCTCTTCCCCTAATATATTCTAAGATTTTTCAAGGATCATGTAAAAATGGTGTAGAAGAGATAACATCTGACCTCCTATAACATACTGAGAGGGAAGGAAATCATTATTAATAGTCCAGGGTTAGTTACTATGAGGTGGAAGTCTGACATGCTTCCACCCTCAAACCATTTAACAATTTCTGACACCAACCATCCCTCCCACAACACTCTACTTTTCTGCTGGGTTCAGTAATTCACTACAATGCTCACACAGATATCACAGACCATGGTTACTATTATGGAGTTTAGCAGGAAACTAACAGTTACATCCCAGGCTCAGAAATACAGTTCTGCAATCAGGACATCCTTTTATCAGTTCTACCAATAGCCAGGTTTCTCTTTAGTTTTAGCCCTTTGGATGGGCTTTGCTTAGGCTAGTGTTACACAGCTTTTTCAGTTATACTGGTAAGTGTCCAAAGACAATTTTACCAGTAAGCCTTGAACCAATTGTACTCAGTTAGTGCCTAGATGCATGCTTTCTGACAACAAGCCTCCTACCTCCCTCTGTGGTCTGGGAAGCCCAATATATTGTCCTGTGTTGGTCTTCTATTGTCTCTACTGCTGAAATTTTGTTGCAGATGCTTCTCCTCTGTTGTGTTCCAGGTCTCTGTATCCTGGGTCTAGGAGCTTCCCAGCACAGGGATCCAAGGTCCAAAGGATGTGCTCCACTTCTTATTTTTCTTATTTAGTGATTGTGTTATGATTGTCATTCTGTCTCTGATATAGTTCATTTTAAGCAGAGTCAGATAAGAAAATTGATCAATTACCTTATTACGGTTTCATGTATCTCATTTGCAAAGTCACTTTCACACAGTTGATAGGAGTGACAAAGATTATGCTGTTGTTGTTCTTAGGTGCTATTGAGTCAGTTGACACATTGTGACCCTGTCTGCACTAGAATGAAACACTGCTTGATCCTGTGCCATTCTCATAATTATTCTTATATTGAGCCCAGTGTTGCAGCAACTGTGTCAACCCATCTGGTTGAGGGATTTTCTCTTTTATTGCTGCCCTTCTACTTAAGCGAGTATTATGTCCTTCTCTAGGGATTGCTCTCTCCTGATAACAGGTCCAAACTATGTGAGATGCTGTCTCATCATCCTTCTCTTTAAGAAGCATTCTGGCTCCACTTCTTTTTTCTAAAATAATTATGTTGGGTCTCTTACAGCTCTTATCACAATCCATTGTGTCAAGCACATATATTGCCATTATCATTTTCAAAACATTTTCTTTCTACTTGATTCCTTTATATCAACTCCTCATTTATTCCCTCTCCCACTCTCCCTCCCTCATGAACCCTTGATAATTTATAAGGTTTTTTTCATGTCTTGCATCTACCCCTGTCTCCCTTCATCCATTTTTCTAGTGTTTGTTCTCCTTGGAAAGGGGTTATATGTAGATCATTGTGATCGGTTCTCCTTCTTCCCCCCACCTGGTATCTCTACATGGGAGAGGGGGCGGCAGAGGAAATGAAGTGGGTATTAACAAACCCAAGAACAAGAGAACAACAAGTGATCTAAAATTGATGGTGAGGAGGGTGTAGGATGCCTGGGGTGCTTAATCAAGGGCTGAACATGATAGTGGGACAAGAGGAAAGTAAAAGGAAGTAGAGGAAAGAACTAGGAGGCAAAGGACATTTATCAAGTTCTAAATACAGGCATGCACATAGGTAAACATATTTATATATAAGGATAGGGAAATAAATCTATATACATATATTTATATGTTAAGTATTAAGGTAGCAGGTAGACATTGGGCCTTTATTCAACTACTTCCTCAATGCAAGAACACTTTGTTCTAATAAACCAGCATGCTGTGGTGCTCACCTTCCCAACAGGATCACTGAAGACAAAGTGGGTGCATAAGCAAATGTGGTGAAGAAAACTTATAGTGTCTGGCTATCAAAGGATATAGTGTCTGGGGTCTTAAAGGCTTGAAGATAAACAAGCGACCATCTAATTGAGAAGCAACAAAGCCCACATGGAAGAAGCACACCAGCCTCTGTGATCAGGAGCTGTTGATGGGATCAGGTTTCAGGGATCAAAGACCTATAACAAAAAAATCATATCAATGTGAATGGGGGGGGGGGGCGGAGTGAAGACCCAAAGCCCATCTGTACATAATTTTACATCCCCTTACAGAAGGGTCACAAGAAAGAGACAAGCCAGTCAGGCTGCAGTATAGTACCCATGAATCATACAAAATTCCGCTAGTTTTTTAATGCTTCCTGACCCATACTATCATGACCTCAATTCTACCTTACAAATTCAGCTAGACCAGAGCTTGCACACAGGGAATCCAGGCCAGATAAACCCCTGTGGTTCTACTTCTAATGAGACATATTTGTTCTTTTGGCAGTCCATGGTACTTTCAGTACTCTTCGCCAACACATAGTTAAAATGCATTTTAGGGGGTCTTCCTTATTCAATATCCAATTTTCACATGCATATGAGATCTTTGGAAATACCTGAGTTGGATCAGTTCCATAAAGTTTCCATGAATTTGGTATTCTGCCCTTGCTCTTCCTAATGCTAACTTCTAGTTTTATATCATATTTGTATGAGAAAATGGATTTCAAAATCTCAGTATTTTAAAATTTTCTAAGGCTTATTTTGTGTCCAAACATATGGTCTATTTTAGAGAATGTTTCATGTACACTGGAAAAGAATGTATACAAAATGTTGTTGGGTGGAGTGCTCTGTATGTGTCTAGGAGATCATGTTGATTAATTGTGTTATTTATTCTGTATCTTTATTGCTTGTCTTCCCTGATCTGTCCTTCCTCAAGAGTGGTGTACTATTATTGTTATATTGTCTGTTTCATGCTTCACGTATATAAGATTTTGATTATTGTATTTCAACCGTCAATTGTTGATGTGTATATGTTTATTGTGGTTATGTCTTCTAGTTCTATTGTCCCTTTAGTGGCATCTTTTATCTCTCATCATAGACTTTTGCCTTGAAGTCTATTGTATTGTAGATATATATTGCCACTCCTACTTTTTTGGTTGCCTTTAGCTTGATATTTTCCCCACATCTTTTGATTTTTAGTCAATTATTGTCTTTGTGTCTAAGGTGTCATATTGATGGGTCCTGTTTTCTTATCCAGTCTGCTACACTCTGTCTCATGATTCATGCATTTAATCTATTTACTTTGACTACCATTATTGATATGTGTGGGTTTGTTGCTGTCATTTTGATTTGTGTTTTCTGTATGTATGGGGTTATCAGCATTTTTTTCTCCTTTATTTTTGTGCTGAGTTCATTTTTCTTGTGGATTTTCTTGTCTTTTCCTTTGCTGCCATTTTTTATGAGCTTCATGTAATTTTCTTCTTTTTCTATTTTAATTCTTTTCCCATTTGCTTTAAGTTGCTGTATTATTTTTTTAATTCCCTTATTTAATACAACCTGTCTCTCATGAATTACTTGTTTCGCTCTTTCCATTTGAATGCTTTTTGTAGACAGTTTTCCTTGCATTTTATTTGTATTTGTCTTCACTGCAGATTGATAACTCTGGTTCACACTTTTTAGTCTTATAATTTGGGGGGGTTTGGAAAATGTTTTTTTTTATCATTTAATTGGGGGCTCATACAATTTTTATCACAATCCTTACATACATCCATTGTGTCAAGCACATATGTACATTTGTTGCCATCAT
>NW_022111365.1:9664120-9693918 GCF_000313985.2 Echinops telfairi
AGATCTTTAGCCTCCTTGTTGAGTTTATTTCCCAATGATCTGTCTTTTTCAGAGAGTGGTGTATTAAAGTCACCAACTATAATTGTTGAGCCTGTGATCTATTTTTTCATCTTTTGAAGTGTTTGATTCACGAATTCCGCTGGTCTCTCGTTAGGTGCATATATGTTTATTATGCTCACTGGCTCTTGGTCTATTGTTCCCTTGAGTATTATATAGTGCCCCTCCTTGTCTCTTGTTATGGCCTGTAACTTGAGGTCAATTTGATCAGATATTAAGATCGCTACCCCTGCTTTTTTTTTTGCATTACCATTTGCTTGGTATATTTTTCTCCAGCCTTTAATTCTCAACCTGTTTTTGTCTGCAAGCTTGAGATGAGTCTCCTGGAGGCAGCAGAATGATGGGTTATGTTTTCTGAGCCAGTCTGTTAGCCTCTGCCTTTTAATGCCTGAGTTCAGGTCATTGATATCCAGTGTTATTATATCCAGCTGTCGGTTCTGTGATGTCATCTTGTACCTTTTGTGTTGGATATTTTCCTATCTATCTATCTTATCCACGTGTGTGTGGTTTATGTTTGCCTTCTTTCCACTATTGAGCTGATGCTATCCTGGTGGCTGTTTCCTCTTTCCTATGGGTGGAGTTGTTCTATGTGATGGTCTCTTATTTTCCCTCAGTTAGTGTTGATCTTCTGCCCATACTGGATCAGCAAGGATCTTTTGTCGGGCTGGATTCCTTTTTGTGTATTCTTTGAGGTTGTCCTTTCTGGGGAGACTCTTACTTCTCCATCTATCTTAATAGATAATCAATAGTAAAGTATTGTTAGGTTTGTGTTTTTTTCCTTCAATTTTTGGAATATGTTACTCCATTCCCTCCTCTTCTTCATCATTTCTGCTGATAGGTCTGAACATACTCTTATTGGGGTACCTTTATACGTAACTGTTTGCTTTTCCCTAGCTGCTTTTATGATCTTCTCCTGTTCCTTATAGTTAGATAATTTGACAAGTATGTGTCTTCATGACTTCTTCTTGGGATTCAGTCTGGCTGGTGTTCTTTCAGCCTCTTGAATGGTTGCCTGATTTTCATTTATTAAGCTGTGGAAGTTTTCCTCTAAGAATTCCCTTGCTATTTTCGCTGTTGACTTCTTTGTTTTGTCTTGTTCTGGTAGTCCAATTATTTAATATTGTTTCCTTTCATAGCATCAGCCATGGCCCTCAAGTTTTCTTCAGTTAATTTGATCGTCTTATTTGACTGCTTTTCCGGTTTGCTGAGATCTGCTTGGTTATCCTCTAGGTCACTGGTGCTATTCTCTGCCTCTTGAAACCTATTGGCAAGATCTGTCAATTTGTCACTGGATTTTGTTATTTCATTCCTTAACTCTTGTATTTCCCTTTGGTGCATTGCCTTTATCTCCTCTATCATCTCTTCTTTTTTTCTGCATTGCTTCCCTCATATCCTTTATGACTTCAAGCAGCATTTTGAAAATTTCCTTTTGTGGCAGGTCAATATCTGCTTCTTCTATGCCCATCATTAGGTTCATGACTTTTTTCAGCATTGTCTTCTGTTTCTGCTGCTTTTTCGTTGAAGCTGTTATAACTGGTTGCTGTTTATGTGTTGTTTTAGAGGAGCCTAGAGCCATCTTCCTGAGTCGAAGAGCCCTGGACTCTCTCTTGGGGGATTCGTATGAATACTTCTATGAATGATCTGCTGGTAGCTGTACTGACAGGTCAGGCTATCGCTATATCTTCCTGTGGTTTCACTCTTATCCTGGCCACCCAGTATTCCATTACTTGGAATGTGTGTTGGATATTCCTCTCATGTGACACTGATCGTGTTGTTGTGGGCCCACAAGGGCGTTGCTTCCTTGGCTGACCTCTAAGTAGGCTACATAGTTCTTGGAGCACCTCAGCTGGCCTCCGGCGTTTTCCTCTGCAACTTCAGTGCTGAGAAGGGCGTGTGGGAATACCCTCCTTGGTGTAGAGCTCTGTAGCTGGCAGGGGAAGGAAAATGGTTTTAAATGTGATTTCTGGGTAGTGTTGTCTTACATGTTGATCTGAGATTTGTCTACTGCTTATGAATTTCTAGCCAAAATATTTCACTTAGCATTTTTTGTAATGTTAGTCTTGTTTTACAAATTCATTTAATTTTTCCAGATACACCTTTATTTCTCCCTCACATTTGAGAGATAATTTTCCTGAACAGAATATTTATTGGCACTTTTTCTTTCATAGGTTTATGTACGTCATTCCATTTTCTTATTAGTTGAATGGTTTCTGGTAAGAAATCAGGATATTCCAATTGTTTTTTCTTTGTATATAATGCTTCTTTTTCCCCTAGCTGCTCTGAGGATTCTCTCCTGTCCTTGATTTTGAAAAGTTTGACTATGATATGTGGAGGTGCTTTTCTTTCAGAATGTATCCTGCTTTTCCCAGCTCCTTGGATAGTTATCGTCTCCATTTTTATGCCATTAGGGACATTTTCTTTCAGAATTTCTGGAGCTTTTCTCTCTGTGGGTTTGTTTGTATGTTTGTATGTTTGTTCCCTCTTCTTTCAGAATCTGAATGAGTTGTAAGTTGTTCCTCTTGATAGATATATACCTTTTAGGGTTTATCTAGACTTCTTTGCTCTTTTTGTTGAGGGATTTTTCTTTGAGCTCCCTAATTGAGGTTTCTATTTCTTCTGTTTTATTACTCTGCTCTTTTAATGTGTTCTCTATTTCTGTTATCTTATTATTCATCTTCTTGATTTTTATTTTTTGTGGTGGTAAGATTTCTAGTTTTTCTATTTTTTCCATTCCTCTCTCCATCTCTCTTTCCATCCATTGGAAGTAGCTGAACGTCATTCTTCTGAACTCTACCCCCTTTTTTTTCTTTTATAATTACAAAGTCTTTTATTCTTCAGAAACTTCCTTTGGGTTTCAGTGTTGTTCATTTCATTCTGCACATATACCTTCCTTCCTTCCTTCCTTTCAAATTAATATTGGCTTCTATCACTGTGACATCAGGATGCATCACTAGGGGTTGGAGGGAGGCTAGGTTGTGGGTGTGTAATTGACTCCATCAAAGGGTGCAAAAGAGAGGACTATTAGAAACCAAAAATAAAAATGAAAAAGGAAGAAAAGAAAAGGAAAAATGAAGAGAAAAGAGACAAAAAGTAGGTAAAATTAAAGAAAAACATAATAGTAATTTTAAAATGTATAAAAAAATTATTTGTAGCTAAGGCAATTTTTGAGAGGACAGACTGATGAAGAGTAATCCTAAGAGCCATTTTGAGGTAGTTGTTTCATATATGGTTTGTAAGTGTGGTCTCTTAGGGGATGGTTGATCATAAGGCAATTATTTAAACATACTCACAAAAGAATAACTTACTCTGATAGACTCTTACCTGTGCTTTTTCTTCTAAAAAGGTATTACCTAACTTAACTGCTTCCAGACTTGACTCCTGGTAAAATTTCCAGCTCCTTCCCCAAATTAAGCCCATGCAAGTGCAGATAAATAAAACACATGGCAAAGAATAGGGAGGTCTGTCTGAGCTATTGGTGACCTATGTTATAGGGGAAGGCCCTTTTGATCCCTGGGCATCGCCTTCTCTGAGTGACCCCCAGGCAATTTAACTTAGGTATTCTCTTAGGTTCATCCCTTCCTGCTTCATCAGTTTGTGCATCCTTTTCTAAGAATTTAATAAACATCAGTTATATGTGGGTGAAAATAATCCATGAACAATAGAAGATAAAAAAGGCACTCAATGTGTGGTATGGACTTGTAGCATAAAATCTTTTTGAAGGTGAAGGGTAGAACTTGTTTGATCTATCAAGGTTTTTTTTCCTATGCACATCCAGTTTCAGAGGCCAGTATCATTGCCGCTTCTATCCTTAAAGTGGTAGCATCCATGGTATCATCTATCCTAGAATCCCACTAGTAACCAGCGCTCACAAAATCAATCCACAGACGGCATGGTCCTAACTATTGATGTAGACAACTGTATTGCTTAAAAAGTCACTTTTGCTGTTCAATTACTTCAAACAATTGGAGCTAAAGAGATTTTAGATAGCTCAGATAAACCAATAGGATGGACTACTATGATTTGCTTTATAAAGCTGTATTTGGAATATTAAATCTCTAGTTGTGCTCAAATAACATTTCTCCCTATCACCCTGAACCCTTTGAAGATCACAGCTGATCTGCATTTTAGTATAAACCTTAGGGGCTTTTAACCAAAAGCAATGAAATCTAACCCAAGCCCTAAGACATTTATATAGAAAACTGTGCAAATACATTACTTTTCTCATTTTTAAACACCTCTATATATTGAGAACAGAATGCGATGAAATCAATCATTCTAAACAATGGTTTATATTCACTGCCTCCTGGAACTATTATCATTATTCTTTCTTATTGGAGGTATTCAATTCTTCAAAAGGATGAGATCCAACATTTGTTGTTGAGAATTATACTTAGGACTCTAGTCATTATCTCCAGATGATTGTCTTGTGGGTTATTTGTGTATTTTATGCAAATAAACTACATAAAATAAACTACATATTATACATTTTTCACACCCACTCCCCAAGCTCCCTTGAGAAGCATGTTCTGCTAACATTTTAAAATAATGGTGGTCAAAAATGTATAATACACATATTATTTGAATAAAAAGATGGCACTTGCATAATCTGAGATGATAGACAAAGTCCACACATTAAAGACTCCCAACACAGGACCCACACAATGAGTGAGTGGTTTCAAGATTTGAGAGGTGTTGTATCACCCAGACATGCTTCCTCTGTGTGCTCTCTGTTGCTGAGGGCTGGTCCTTGAGCTCACAGAGCAGATTCAAGGTCCTTTTCTCAGGATCAGAAAATACTTGGCTGCGTTTGGTATGGTTGATTTAGTTTCTTCCATGAATACTGTGTGGAGGATGTGTCTCTCCTCAAGATGCTTCCCGGTTAGAGCAGTGGCTAGAGGAGATTTTTTTGTTTAATAAAATCATTTTATTGGGGAGGTCTTACAGCTCTTAACATAATCCATACATACATGCACTGTGTCGGACACATTTATACATATGTGGCCATTATCTTTTTCACAACAAAGAAAAAGTTGTTCTTGATTGAGGGAGACTTGAGTAAAGGCCCAATGTCTGTCTGTTACCTTAATACTTAACATATGAATATATGTACATAGATCTATTTCCCTACCCTTATATATAAGTATATTTAGACCTTGATAACTGCCCTTTTCCTCCTAGTTCTTTCCTCTATTTTCTTTTACTTTCCTCTTGTCCCATTATCATGTTTGACTTACATTGGGCTTTCATTAATTCATCTTGGCTACACTGTATTTGATCAAGCCCCCCCAGACATCCTATGCTAGAGGGTATCTTTTATAACCTACAAAAGTATTTATAACGTATTTCACCACATTTTCTATCCTCTATAGAAAAGGAAAAATCCAAACCTTGAGTTACAATATTTAAGAATTTCATGGGTAAAATATTGAAGGATGCAGGAAACATCATAGATGGTAACAACATACAGAGTCACTGTAACAAAAAGAATTGGTCAACAGTCTACAATTTCAAGAAAAAGCATATGATCAAGAACCAATTGCATGGAAGAATTTCAAGCAGAACTGAATTATCAAGAAACAAGGCTCCGGGAATTGAATTAATAATAACAAATATTTCAATGAACTGGAAGCACTCACTCATCTTTGCTAAGAAATTTGAGAAACAGCTACCTGGCTAGTTAATGGAAAAAGATTCATATATGTGCCCTTTCCAGAACAAGTCCCTGGACAATGTCATTAATATCACACAAGTAAAGTTTTCCTGGAGATAATTCAACAATGATTCCAATAGTACATCTTTAAGAAGCTGCCAGAAACTTATGCCAGATTCAGGAGAGGATGTGGCATGAAGGATATAATTGCTTATGTTAGGTTAGTCTTAGCTAAAACAGAGAATACAAGAATGTTATTTACTTGTGTTTTATTGTCCGTGCAAAGGCATTCTACTGTGTGGATCATAGCAATCCTTGGGCAATATTAAGAAGAATAGGAATTCCAGAACACTTCATTGCATTTATTTGGAACCTGTACATGGATCAAGAGGTGGTCTTTTTTGTTTTTAACAAGGGAATACTCAATTTAAAATACATGATTTAAAATCAAGAAAGACTTGTGTCAGGCTGAACTCATACTTATTCTATCTGTATGTTGAGCCTATCATTTAGAAGTTGGATTATATGAAGAAGAACATAACATAAGGGTTGGAAGATAGATTATTAACAACCTATGATATGAAGATAATGCAAACCTGTTTGCTGAAAGTGAAGAGGTCTTGAAGAACAAGTTAATAAGAATCAAAGATTGCAGCTTTCATTATGGATTACAACTCAATGCATAGAAAACAAAACACCTCAAAATTGGACCAATAGACAATGTTTTGATAAATTGATAAAAGCTTGTAGCTGTCAAGCAATTAAGTTTACCTAGATCCACAATCAATATCCATGGAAGGCACCAGTCAATATATCAAATGACGTATTGCAGTGCATAGATCTGCTACACAAAATTTCTTTGAAGTGTTGAAGAGCAAGCGTGCCACTTTGCAGACTAAGGCACCCCTCACCTAACCCATCATATTTTCAATTGCCTCATATTCATGTGAAATATCAACAATGAATAAGGAAGACTGAATAGAAATTGATATATTTAATTATGGTGTTGGTGAAGAATATTGAAAGTACAGTGAACGGCCTGAAGAACAAACAAATTTGTCTTGGAAGAGGTACAGCCAGAATGCTCCTTAGAGGTGAGGATGTTGAACATTATTCTCACATAATTTGGATATCTTATCGGGATAAATTTGTCCCTGGAAAAGAACATGCTTGGTAAAGTGGAGGTTCAACAACAACAACAAAAAGACACTCAAATATATGGATTAACACAGCGGCTCCAACATAAGAACAATTGTGAAGGTAGTGCAGAACTGCATGACATACATAGTGCTACCGTGAGTTACAGCAGATTTGACAGTACCTAACAACAATAAAGTTATTTCCGTTCAGGGATAAGGCTAGCCATCAGGAACCAGACAGAGTTTGAAAGACCTTTCCTATACTAATACCACCACTATAAACCATGCTATAGCAAAATTGGTCAAATCGGCAGAAACACTCCTAGTGTCTGGACCTAATTTTATGAATGCAGATATAATTTTATGAATGGAAGTCATGCAGACCAGAGTTTAAGTTTGTTGGCTCTGGGAATGTTGTTTGTTTGCCTTATATGAGTCTGTGTTATCTGTCAGTTTTGTTGTTAGATGTCATCGAGTAAGCTCTGGTCCACAGTGACCCTCTGCACAACAGAATGAAATACTGCATGATCCTGCACCATCCTCACAATTGTGCCTGTGCCTGAGCTCACTGACGCAGCCCTGGACTAATCCATGTTATTGAGGGTCTTCATCTTTTTCGCTGCCCTTCCACTTTACCAAGTGAATATTATAGCCTTTGTAAGTTATGTGAGCATTATAAATTATGCTTCTGAGGTATAAAAAAGACAATGAGAATGTAACGCTATTACCCAGGTCCTGAGGAGGGGAACATTCTAATCTCTGCTTATTTCTAGGAAATAAAAGAATTCTCTTTAGGCTGTTCATTCACTCAAACTTCACTACAACTCTCCCAGGAGTGCCTGCAACTTCCTGAGGGCACCATTTTGGTGGTGGTGGTAGTGGTGGTGTGTGTCTGTTTCTACTTCTGAATGTTACATCCATAGAACTCATGGATTGTGTATAGTAGAACTCAATTGAGTTCCTGGATATGTGCAAGGACCTATTTGTTTTGGCACTCCGTGGAGGTCCTGCCTCCCTACTCTCTGGAGCAAGTGTGACCAAGATCTGTATAGAGCAAAAGCAGAGAAATTTTAATCACAAGGAAAGGTAGGGGAGGGTAGGTGGGCAGAAGAACCAGTTAAAACTGATCTGAACTTAAGGGCCCAGCAAAGTAGGGAAAAGGTTATGATCTTATGGGACTGAGACCCTTTCTGGTCTAGCCTTACACTGTCAGCAGGGCAGCAGTAGTTGGGAGCAGGAGGAACCACAGAGGCACCCTACTTCAGAGGTGGCTGGACAATCTGTTGACCCAAGGGTATGAGAATTGTATTAGGCCAGATGTCGGGTGATAGATGCTTCATTGGATGGAGCAGAGCACACTCAGTGCATAGAAAGTATCATCCCAATGAGCAGGTATGTGCCAGTTCTTTTAACTCCAGGAGGCATGTTTTATTATTGCCATTTTCATGACTTTACAAGTGAAAATTCTGAGACCCAGAGAGGTTATATGACTTATCCCAGGTAGCACCATGTACACAACTGAGAATGTGGGATTGAGACCCAGGGCAGTGAGGCTCCATAACCACTGCCGTGCACTTTCTCCCTTCTGGACTGGTACACCTTATGACAATTGGAGGAAACGGCACAATTTCTCCTTTTCATAAGTATATCAATGCCCAGAAACATGACTGCTGAGGAATGAAGCTAGGGCTCAAAGTTGGGATCCTTTGTGAGCCTTAAGTGCTGTCTAGACCCACAGAGTTTTGACCATAGAAATTTAGGAGAGGACCCAACTTCCTCTACTTATTTTTCAGAGAACTGAGCCTCCCACTGAACATTTACCACCTTCCTGCCTGCATATCTATTTTTGATCATCTCTCATTACACCCCACCCTCAATTTTAATTAGAGCTCATGAGCAACTCATGATCTCCTTCCATGCAATCACCTCCCAGAGTACTATTTATTTATCGTTCACTTCGTGCAGAGAAGATGACCTGAAAGAAAGAGTCCCCTGGCTTAGAGCAGGTAATTGGTGTACAAAGGATGAAGCCACATCCGGAACCACAACAATCAAGGCTGGGAAATGATGTCTGACATATGACAGAGTGCTTCCCAACTGTTAGGAAGCCAACAAAGGATGTGATTAGAACATTCAACTCCAGGAATAATGACAGAAGTGGTAGATAATTGTCTCAACTGGGACCTAAGTCAGAAGTTAGGCACAAATGGAGTCTTAATGGCATAAATAAAATAAAAATTCAAAGCAAGGGGGGAAATGTGTAGAGCTGAGGTCAGATTCTTGTATTTTGAACAGGGAGTGTGTTAGTCTGGGTAGACTAGAGAAACAAATCCATGGACACACATATGTGTATAAGAAAGAGATTTATATACAAGAGCAGTTGAACATTGAGAAAACATCTCAACCCAGGCCAGTCCCAGCCATAAATCTGATATTAGCCCATATATCCGATACCAATCTATAAAGTCCTCTTCAGACTCAGCAAACACATGCAATGAAGCCAAATGCAGGACGATCACAAGCCAGTGGGTAGAAAGTCTTTGGGTTCAGTGGAATTGTGAGCATCTCAGTACTGGTAGGGGTCTCTCTGAATTATGAAGGGTTCATGAGGGAGGGGGGAGTGTGGAGGGACGGGGAAAATGAGCAACTGATATTAAGGGCTAAAGTGGAAGGCATGTGTTTTGAGAATGATGAGGGCTACAAATGTACATATGTGCTTGACACAATGGATGTATGTATGGATTGTGATAAGAACTGTACAAGTCCCGAATAAAACAATTTTAAAAAATGAATACAATAATGAAAAAAGTGTTCTAAAATTGAAAAAAAATTTTAGAACAGTGAAAAGAACACATCTTTCCTAAGCACTTGTCATATGTTAGCTTCATATTATCAAAAGTCACTAAATGCTTATTTATTCTCATTTAAATTTGTAATCATCCTTTTTTTAATCATTTTATTGGGGGCTCATACAACTCTTATCAAAATTCATCCATCCATCCATTGTGCCAAGCACATTTGTACATTTGCTGCCATAATCATTTTCAAAACATTTTCTTCCTACTTCTCATTTTTACCCTCCTCCCCATCCTCCCTCCCTCATGAACCCTTGATAATTCATAAATTATTATTTTTTCATGTCTTACACTGATTGATGTCTCCCTTCACCCACTTTTCTGTTGTCCATCCCCTGGGAGGCGGTTATATGTCGATCATTGTGATCGGTTCCTCTTATCTCCCCCAACTTCCCCTTCCCCTCCTGGTATGGCTACTCTCAATAATGGTCCTGAGGGCTTTATCTGTCCTGAGGGCTTTATCTGGATTCCTTGTGTTTCCAGCTATTATCTGTACCCATGTACATGCTCTGGTCTAGGCTGATTTGTAAGGTAGAATTGGGGTCATGATAGTTGGTAAGGGAGAAGCATTAAAGAACTAGTGGAAAGTTGTATGTTTCATCGGTGCTATACTGCACTCTGGCTGGCTCGTCTCTTTCTTATGAGCCTTATGGAAGGGGATGTCCAGTTGCCTACAGATGGGCTTTGGGTCTCCACTCCGCACTCCCCATCATTCACATTAATATGATTTTTTGTTCTGGGTCTTTGATGCCTGATACCTGATCCCATCGACACACAGGCTGGTGTGTTTCTTCCATGTGGGCTTTGTTGCTGCTCAGCTAGATTGCCAGTTGTTTATCATCAGGCCTTTCAGACCCCAGACACTATATGTCTTGATGGCCGGGCACCATCAGCTTTCTTCACCACATTTGCTTATGCACCCATTTTGTCTTTAGCAATTGTGTTTGGAAGGTGAGCATCACACAATGCTGGGTTATTAGAACAACATTTTCTTGGGTTGAGGGAGTACTTGAGTAGAGGCCCAATGTCTGCTACCTTAATACTTAACATGGATATATGTACATAGATCTGTTTCCCTATCCTTAAATATAAATATATTTACATATGTACATGCCTGTATTTAGACCTTGATAAATGCTCTTTGCTTCCTAGTTCTATCCTCCTATTTCCTTTTACTTTCCTCTTGTCCCACGATCATATTTGGCCTGCATTTGAATTTCAGTAATTTCTCTCTCGGCTAAATTGTACTTGATCAAGCCCCATCAGGCATCCTACACCCTCCTTGCCATCGATTTTAGATCACTTGTTATTCCCTTGTCACTGGGTTCATTGACACTCCTTTCCTTTCCCCTGCCTTCCTGTCTCCCATGTCCTCCCAGAACTGTTGGTCTCGTTGTTTTCTTCCTCCAAGTTGTTTATTCCGCCCATCTTATCTAGATAGACATGCAGAGACAATAATAAGAACAAAAACAAGACAGAGCAAAACAAAGCAACAAAAGAATACAAGAACAAAACAAGCAAACAAAACCAATGACAAACAAAGGAAAGCCTATAAATAGTTCCAGGTCTGTTTGTTGACCTTTAGGAGTGTTTTCTGATGGGGTGCCATGCCCTGGCCCCACAGTCTATTTTTGGTATTCATCGGGGACTTCATTGCTGTGCTCCCCTTGCTGCTCTGTGGCATGCCCTTGGTGTTTCACCTCAGTGTGGTGGGGTCAGATGTGGCACAATTCCACACTGTGTCTCCAGTGTTGTCCCCCATAGTGCTATGGATCAGTGAGGGGCATCGTGTCTTGTGGTGGAGCCGGGTCCTATGATCCTTTCTTTGCATTGTCTGCTCCAAGGAAGAATATCATCCTTGGGACTTGGTGGTCCAGGAAGTGTTCCATTCTCTATCCTTCCCTTTTCATTTGCTCCTGATCAGAAGCACCCATGTCCATGAGCTGCAGCTTTAGTGCTATCCTCTGAAGTGCATGGGTCTGGCCCTGCAGACCTCTCTGTTGGCTCTATGCTTCATGCTGGTATGCTGCATGCACACCTTGGTGCACTGAGTAGGAGTCTGGTCCCTCTCTCTCCTGTGGAGATACAAACAGCACTCTCCCCTGGGGGTGGGGGTGGGGTGCTGGTTAGTGCCCTGTTCCCCTGCTACCCATGTCGTTTCCCCCTGTTCTTTCCCCCTCCTTTTAAGCTGGCTGCCATATGTATCCCTGGATTGGGTCTGGCCCCTGCCATAGTACCTGGACTTTGCTCTAAGAATATATGTATATAATAGATTTTCCTCTATGCCCCTTTTGCCTTTTTTTAAGCTTACCTCAGTGGACTCATGTTGTACTTGTCCTTTTGTGCTTGGCTTACTTTGCTTAGCATAATTTCCTCCAGTTCTTCCCATGTGGTGATTTACTTAATGCGTTCATCACTGCTTTTTAGGATGCATAGTACTCCATTATATATATGTGCCACAGGTTTTTTAATCCATTAGCCAATTGATGGAAATTTGGGTTGTTTCCAACTCCTTGTGATTTTGAATTGTGCCACAATTAACATTGGAGCACAGATGTCTGGTCTTGGCTTGTTTCTTGCCTTTTCTGTGTATATGCCATATGGTGGGTCATATGGTAGCTTTCAATCTATTTTAGATATCGCTAAATCAATTTCCATAGTGGCTGTACATACCTACACGTCCACTAGCCATGGACAAGAGTTCCTATCTCACCACAGCCCCTCCAACAATTTTTACTTTCTGATTTTTTGATTTGGGCCATCTTGGAGTGGCTAATGATTGGGAACATTTTCTCATATGTTTATTGGTAATTCAAATTTCTGCCCTTGTGAAACCTCTGTTCAAGTCTTTTGCCCACTTCCTCAGTGGGCAATTCATTTTTTTCTCATTGTAAGTTAGCAGAGTATTGTAGATTTTAGTAATAAGACCTTTGTCTGATGTGTCATCGCTACAGTTGTTTCCCCAATCCATGGGTTCTCTTATTACTCTTTTGTTGAATTCTTTCAATGTAAACATCTGGGTTATCTTCAGTATATCCCACTTGTCAATTTGTGCCTCCTCTGTGTTTGTGTCCTTCCCTATTTCTGATAGCCTATGTATTCCCTGCACCAAAGTTCTCAGGTTTGTCCCAATTCCCTCATCAATGGCCCTGATATTTTGGGGTTTTTACCCCAAGGTCTGTTATCCACCTTGAATTTATTCTTTTGCACGGAGTCTTGCTTCATTTTTCTGTAGGTAAATACCCATTTTTTCCAGCACCACTTGTTGAAGAGGACACCTGCTTCCAATTTGATATTTGGTGGTGATGGGGGGTGCTTGTTGAAGATCAGTTGTCTTCATGTTGATGATTTTATTTCTGGGTTTTCAGTTCTTTTCCATTGGTCTGAGTATCTGTCATTATACCAATACCGTGTTGTTTTGACCACTATGGTTGTATAATAGGTGCTAAAGTTAGGTAAAGCAAGCCCTCTAACTTTGTCCTTCTTGAGGAGTTCTCTGCTAATTCTGGGCTTCTTCCCTCTTCATATGAAGTTGGTGATCAGTTTTTCTAATGATGGTACTTGTATTGGGATAGAATTAAACTTATATAATGCCTTGGACAGAACTGACATCTTTACTATATTGAGTCTTCTGATCCATGAGCATGGGATATTCTTCCATTTGTTGAGGCCACACTTGGTTTCTTGTAATAGTGTTCTGTAGTTTTCCTTATACAGATCTTTTGTTGTTGTTGTTGTTGTTGTTGTTTTCAGTCAGATATATCCCTAGATATTTCCATTTGTGTTTGGCTATTGTGAAGGCTACCACCTTTTTCATCTCACCCTTCCGTGGCATTGTCCAATATATATAGCAGTCTGATAGACTTCTGTTTGTTCAGCTTGTATCCTGCCACTCTGCCATAATCCTCTATTGCTTCCAGCACTCCCCTTGTGGAGCATTTGAGAGTTTCCATATATAAAATTTTATCACATGATGTCCTTCTCTGGGGATTGGTGTCTCCTGACACCATATCCAAAGTAGGTAAAACAAAGTTTTATCATCCTTGCCTCGAAGGAGCCTTACTTCTTCCTTGATGCGCTAGTCTGGGTACTTTAGAGAAACAAATCCACAGAAACTCATATGTATAAGAGAGAATTTTATATAAAGGGTAAGTGCACATCAAGAAAACATTCCAACCCAGTGCTGCCCAAGCCTACAAGTCCAACATTAGCCCATATGTCCGACACCAACCTACAAAGTCCTCCACCTCACAAGACACATGCAATGATGCGGACTGCAGGAGGAAAGCCGAGTCAGTGAATGTGTAAACATCTCAGCGCTGGCAGGGCTCTCCCCACAGCTGCTCCAGGGTAGGTCCATGTGGCTTCTCCTCAGGGATGCCTTGCAGGAAGTGAGTCTTGCAAGCTGAAGCAGGGAACTGGCTAATGCAGCTGCACCCTGGTCCGACCATCACAAAGCAAGAGCCCCGAGAACTAGAAAGGCCAGGCTCACTGAACCATTTATCTCTCTGCCCTTCAATTAACCCCACATGTGTTTATCAGACAGGTTGGCACAATAAATATTAACTATCTCATTTGGTTTGTCCTTTTATCATTCCATAGTGCTCTCAATATTCCTCCCTACCAACACAATTCAAAAGTATTGGTTCTTCTTCAGTTTTCTTATTCAACATCCAACTTTCACATGCATATGAGGCAATGGAGAATACCAGAGCCAGGGTCAGGTTCACTTTAGTCCTCAGAGTAACTTCCTTGCTTTTGAATATTCTAGAGAGGTTTTGTGCAGCAGATTTGACCAGTGTAATATGTCTTTTGATCTTTTTACTGCTGCTTCCATGAACAGTGATTGTAGATACAGGCACGAAAAAATTCTTGACAACTTCAACATTTTCTCCATTTATCATGATGCCACCTGTTGGTCCAGTTGTGGGAGCTTTTGGTCTTCTTTAGGCTGAGTTACAATCCATACTGAAGGTTGCAATCCTTGATCTTCATCAGTAAGTGCTTCAATTGTCCTCACTTTTCGCAAGCAAGGTTGTGTTATCTACATATTTCAAGTTGTTAGTAAGCCTTCCTCTAATCCTGATGCCACATTCTTCTTTACATAATTCAGCTTCTCTGATTATTTGTTCAGTAATCAGATTGCCATTTTTTGTATTTTATTACTGTTTTTTCAACTTATTGTGGTAGTTACATAATCTGTTGTCAATTTGAGATTTAAGAGTGAAGGGGTGGAGTTTAGCCTGTCAAACAGGTTGCAGATTGATGACCTCATTTGGAGGCACTAAGAAGATAAATAGCTCGATGAAGGTGAGACTTATGTTCACTCCCTGTGAGACATTCCTGCAGACAAGACACATGGAGCTACACTAGAACCTCGGAGCTGGAGGAGTCACATGGGGACTCCTGCCAGTGCTGAGATGCTTACAATGCCACTGGATCCACAAGACTTCCCCCATACTGGCCTGTAATCTTCCTGCATCTGGAGTCATTGTATGTGTTTTGTGAGTCTGAGGAGGATTTTATAGATTGGTATCGGATATATGGGCTAATAGCGGACTTATGGACTTGATTTGGATGGGGCTGGGATGTTTTCTTAATGTACAATTACTCTTTATATAAAGGTATTTCTTATACACATATGAGTGCTTATGAATTTGTTTCTCTAGTCTACCCAGAATAACACACCTGTGTATTTTAATGATTATGCCATGAAATAAATTTTACATATATATTTTCCCTACAATGAGTTTTTCCATGTAATTACTATACACACACACATAATTATTAGTTGTAATGGAACATGGTATGCTCATTTCGAATGTTTGTTTGGATTGTTTTCAATTTTTCACTGCATAGCACAAAATATATAGGGTTATATTCTGTTTAGGTAATTTTTTTTAAAGAAAAGATCTTTAGAAGTGCAGTTTCTGTGTCAAAGAACACACCCAATTTGAACACTTTTGATCAAAATTCCCAACTGGCTTTCTAAAAATGAAATAAAAAGTTAATAAAATTACTGTTGAATTGACTTCAAATTGTGACAATTCCATATATAGAGTACAACTTCTCTCAGAGGGTTTTCAAATATGTGGTTTTCTAAAGGACCTCAAATTTGAATTGACAACACTTAGGTCAATAGTTGAGTGCTTAGTCATTGCTTCGCGGTCTTCTGCAAGGAAACATCATTTTTCAGTGTTGCAGTGGATGAAAGATAATTTCATTCACTCATTAATTCACTCATTTATTGCATAGTTATCTATACTATCGTATGCCAGGCATTGCTATGTGCTTAGTGCAGACAAAAATCGAATGGAATGAAACAATATAAAAATAAGCAAAAATACATGTGTTGCTATGTACATATGTATGCATATAGGAATAGACTCATATATTCCAAGCCCATTGCCATCAAGTTGATTCCAACTTATAAGGAACCCATATGGCAGAGGAGACCATCTCTATTGAGTTTCTGAGGCTACGATCTTTATGCCAAATCTTTATCCAAAGCTTGTGATTTTGAGTCACTGACCTTTAAGTTAGTATAAAACGCTTGTCCACTGTGACACCAGGGCTCCTTCATATATTTGTATAGAAATATATGCAACTTTGTGACTATGTGCACATATATTTATAATGAATATATAGTAAAGCAAATAGTGGGCATAGTAATGGACACTTCTTAGACACACCCAAACTTCTCATTGGATTGTAATTCTGTGTTTGAAGACTATATTTCATGGGGCATCTCAACCAAAAGGCGTAGTATAGTGCATGAAGTTATGTTCTACATCCTCATTTGGTGACTTGTGTCTGGACTCTTAAAAGCTTTTGAGTGGCATTGTAAGACACACTATTGCTCTCAAAAGAGAAAGAAGGAAATCAAATACTCAAAGAAGAAACTAGTCAACAGGACAAATAGTCAGCATGACCCACAGCCTCATTTACCCTGAGATCAAGTGACCTAGAGGGTGGCTGGTTACCATTACCAGCCATTCCAGCCAGGGTCACAATAGCTAGATCCTGATAGAATGTGGAGCAAAGTGGAATAGAACCTCAAATTTCTAAAATCATCCCCCAATTTTTTTAAAGAGGCCTACTAGACTGTTTGCGATTGGAGGACTCCCCGCTATTACTTCCCTGAGATATACTTCAAACCATAAACAAAAACTAATCCTGAGATTACTTTGTAGCTGAGTAAAAATATAGGCATGAATAAGAAGAAATATCACTCATATGTACTTCATTTTTTAAAAATCACCTATAACAAGACTAAGTAGTGAAGAGTGATTTTAGATCAAAGATGAGAAGTAAAAGGGCATAAAAATAGATCAATGAAAACAGAGCAACAAGAATGGAAAGCATAATAGTGTTCATATCTTATGAAGAATGCAACCAACACCATTGAACAGCTTGAGAAGCAATTGTTGAATGGGAACTTAAAACTGCTGTCTAAACCTTTACTGAAAATAAAGCACAATATTATTAAAACAAAAACCAAAAATAAATTGCATCTTAGTGAGCTCACAGTGTAGAAAAGAAGCAAAGAATGCAACAGCATATCTGTGTGGCTGGAGGGGAATCTGTGCTCTATGTTTTTATGTCTGTCATGCTCTTTTGCTCAGAGAAAAGCATACGTGTGGCTTTGCTCCCATTGGAGCCGGATTCCAACTCCCTAGTTCCGGCATGTTTCATGCTCCCCCCTTACCCAGAATCACTATCCTCTCCCCTTTTTCCAAGGGCCCTCTTGGCCTTTATATTTAAAACACAGAATTCTCAGCTCTTTTAAGCAGATAACTGTGCTTTCGGCTACTTATTTAAGTCATCTTCAGATTGATCATGTAGTCAAATTATCCAACCCATCTTATCTCCTGATGCTTTGGGCTTTTGTTTTGCTTTGCTTTTCTCTCTGCAGCCCTGGGACTCCTGAATATTTCCCCAAAGCTTCTTGGTTATTTCCTTTTCACATCTCAATTGGCCCTAGGTTTGTTATCCTGGGATGCTGGAAAGATATCTGAACAGAAGCAGTAGCAGTGGTAGAGATATACAGAAGCACCTCACAGCATTTCTACTATCACTGAGCCACTTGGATGGTCTTTGGGAAAAGACATGGCCCTTCAGAGAGTGCCGATGTTTCAGGGAACAGAAAATTGTTTCCTTATAACTTCATTTGTGCAAGCAATTAACCTTAAATTTGTTAGGTTCTTCAGTTTTTCTCTGCCATAACCTGTTTGGGGGCAAAAACTCTTCATTTCAGTTTGCTTCATTATTTTTTTTTTTTGCCAACAATTCTTTCAGAGGCAAATTTGATGAGAAGGAAGTAGTTTCTTTCCAATCCCCGAGGACTGTAACGGTAACACTTTAGCTTGCTTCTAATTACAGCCACCATGACAGTTCATATGTTGTAGCAATAAAAATAACCATAAACCTTACATAATCATTAAAGTAAAGCAAACAGCCCCTCACTGCACCATAATGTACAGGTAGTTGCTAATAATCCAGGAACAGCATTGGGCATTCAAGGAATGTCTTTCCTATCTCCACAGTTCCTTAAACAACTTTAGAGACATATTTTTATTAAGTATATGCAAGGCAGATGATCTTAAACCTCAAGAAGGGTGTGCATAATAATTGTGTACTCTTCTAATGCTCTCCAAAGACCTATTCGGAGTCCATTCTGAAATACAATAATATATCAAGAAGTTCTGCAAATTTCCTCCTAATGAAGACATGCCAATTTGAGACCAAGAATGTGGCCTTGAAGGAGAAAATAACCACTGCTTTCAGTCTCTTGGTATTTTGCTACTTTATTTCAGAGTGATTCAAAATCTAATTAAATTTCAAAACTCTAATGAAATTACAGAAGAAAAATCATTTAGGATTATATTGTGTACAATTACTCATGGCTGAAAATTACAGTTACCCTCTTTCACCAGGATGGTCTCTTGGGGAAACTCTTGTTATTTATCCACCATATAAATCTGAGACTTCCACTCCATACAGGTTGAATGTAAAACTGAATTAATTAAATGTATATATCCTGAGCTGCAACAGATAGTTGAGAAGGAATTCTAGGGGAGGGAGAAAGTGTGTGGTCTGTTATATAAGAAAGTCTTTGGCATGGCATGAGTGATGCTTGGCACTGGGCAGATACTCAGTCAGGGTCTGGGATCATTTTGGAGCAGGAGCATTGCACATAGGACAGAGATGGAAAAAGCTTTATATTGTGAGTTTAGAGTGTGGGATGTACCTTCTATGATAATAGTAGCATATTGTATGAGACTATAAATCCATTTTTCTGTAGTTAAGGGGAGGACTTGCTACCAGAACTTGTGTTAGAGATGGTGGCCTGAATTTCTATTCAGTTCTATGACTTGATGGATTCATGCTAATATAAATAATCAAAGTCTTTTGAGTGTTCAGTTGCTGATTAGACATTTCATGAAACCCAACTATATTCAGTTTTTTAAATTTACCTGAATAGAAAGCTTTGATGATGCCCCCATAGTCAGTGTTGTGATGTACTGGAACAAGTTTATTTGGAGGCGAGTAACATTTCCCCAAATATAGGTATGGCAATTTGGACCACTTCTCCCAGTAAAAGTGACTATAAAGATTGGGCAAAATATGGTTTATAAACTTTGCTTAAAGGTGTTCGAGAGCTGGTCAGACAATGAAAAACCACAAAAACAAGATCATGTTTGTAGAAGGCTATCGATGGGCAGTGACAGGCCCAAAACATTTGCAGGAATAAGCCTCCAGTGATTTCCTTGTAGCCATAGTGAGGGATGAGAATAAACTGACTGCCAGAGAGAGAGATATGACTATTTTAATAGTAGATTAAAAAGATAAATCTAACTGAAACTGTTAAAACTTTGTCTTGTGATCACCCATCTGTTAAACTTGGGCTTGATCAGGTAGGTAATATGTTCTGTGTATGGTTTTTTTTCATATTGGGGTTTATCTTTGTAGTATTTCATCATTGTGGGTAGCCTTCTTGAATCTTTGCTATGTGTTTCTACATGGGTTTTTTAATTTTTGGTATGTGAAACCCGGATTGATAAATTTACAGAGACAACAATTAAAATACGAGTGCCTGGGTGGTTTGGTGATAGAGATGGTGGTGTGGTAAGGAGGAGCTGATATCAAGGCATTCAAGAAGTAAGAAAATGTTTCAAAGCTGATTTTGGTAGCAATTGTACAATACTGTTTGATGGGGTTGAACTATGGAATGGTATGATGTCTGGATTAGCTCCCAATAAAATAGTTTGAAAAAAGAACAAGAACTGGAAGAAGAACCCCACCCCAAATATGCCTAGAATTTATATATGATAAATGTATTACTTTCTTCAAGGAAGACAGAATAATTGATAAGCTCAAGAAATCGATAAGAAGAATCTTGATGTTAGGGGTGACCATATAATTTAATAAAACAATCTGGGTACATTTCAGATGAACTGAAAGTTATCCAGTTTGTCAATGGACATAAGAAAGGAGGAAGAGATTAATCAGAAACAACAAACAGGATAGAAAAGAAAGCAGTAAAGAGAATGACATAAATTATATCATTGAATAATTACAAATTTAGTTACATAAATGAAATGGAGAAAATATCTGTGTGATTGAGCAGACAAGGTTTCTTAAAGAAGACATGAAACAGTGGAGAAAATTCAAAGGTTACTTCATTGAAATAGCCAGCAGTGTGGTGAACAAATCAGATGGCCAGTTCCAGAAAGAATACTGTCTAAGGTCTTAAAGGGTTGTCTTAAACAGCCATCTAAGTGAATTGCCAGCCAAGTCCACACAGAAAAAGCACACTAGCCTGTGTGAATCAAGGACCCCAAGTTGTAAAAAAACAACAACCAAAAAACCCACCAAGATCAGAGGAGGGGATTATATAAGAGCTTAAATTCTGTGATCATCTGGTTTGCCAAATTCTGAACACCTCGAAGGCTAAGGATGACCGTGAAAGTCCAAAATCCATTTTCAGAGTCCCATGTGGATTAAGCCTCAGTTGAATTCCTTCAGATCATTAAACATGGATACGAACCGTCGGAAGTGGAGTGGATTCGAAAGGAGATTACAGCAGATACGTGTTTGTTGTTCGGTTCCCCTGAGTCGGTTCTGACCCATAGCGACCTTATGCAGCACAGAACAGAACACTGCCACCCTCACAATTGTTTCTTCTTACTGTTGGAGCCCTGGTGTCAATCCATCCCTTTGAGGGTCTTCCTCTTTTTTGCTGTTCCTCGACTGTACCAAACATGATGTCCTTTTGCAGGGATGGGTCTCCCCTGACAATGTGCCCAAAGTATATAAGACAAAAGTCTTGCCATACTTGCCTGTAATGAGATTTCCACCCTTACTTTTTCCAAAACAGATTGGTGTGTCCGCTTGGCTGTACACAGTACATTCAATATTCTTCACCAGCACCAACATTAAAATGCATCCATTCTTCTTCAGTCTTTCTTATTCAATGCTTATCTTTCATATGCATGCAAGCCATTGGAAAATATCATGGATGGGGTCAGGTGCACCCAGTCCTCAAAGTAACATCCTTGCTTTTCAGTACTCTTGTGCCGCAGATTTACCCAATGCAGTGTGTCTTTTGGTCACTTGAGTGATGCTCCCATGAGCACTGATCATGGATAGAAACAAAACAAAACCCTTGACAACTTCAGTCTTTTCTCCATTTATCATGATGTTACTTATTGGTCGTGTTATGAAGATTTTGGTCTTCTTTACATCGAGTTGTTATCTGTTCTGAAGACTACAATCCTTGGTCCTCATCAGCAAGTGCTCCAAGCCCTCCTCCCTTACAGCAAGCAAGCTTGTGTCATCTGCATATTGCAGGTTATTAATAAGCTACCCTCCAATCCAAATGCCCCATTCTTCTTCATATAATCTAGCTTCTCTGGTTATTTATTCAAATGAGAATTTATCATGACAAAAGTTCTTGGTTTAAAGCTCTCGTCTTCAGCATTCCATTTTATGGTAGCATCCAATGTTTCTCTTGAGATCTTGGATGCCCACCTGATTCTATTTACTTTACCACTGATGTAAATAGTTTTCTTGAAAATTAAAATTTTTTCTTTTTCCATGATGCTTTAATTTTAATAAATTATATATAGGTCATTAAAATAGTCTTAAAATAGTTCATTTTATATTTTTTGTTGGAAATACACAACAAAATAAAACAATGTACACTTAGTAATTTCTACATTTATAATTCAGGGACATTGATTACAATCTTTGAGCTTTGCAAGCATTCTCACCCTCCTTACTTGAATTGTTCTTCCCTCACTAATACAAGCTCACCATTCCTGTTTCCTATCTAATGTTTCAACTTGTTCTTATCAACTTATTCCCATATAGATAGAGCTATAAAAAGCATAATGGGAAAAGCAGATACTTTCTTTAGCTAACTAAACAATTGTTTGGTTTTTAAAATATTTCAGGGGTTATTTCAGTTTAAAGTCAGTGATTATTTTGTGGAAATAGTTTGGAATACATGAAAATTTAATATTCTCATATGTTTTCGCCTCTTTGAGCAGGATTCCTGTATAGATTTTTTTTTTGAAATCACAATGTTCAAGAGCACTTAGCTGGGCATCAACCAGTTCTTCTGGTCTCAGGGCAGAGGAGACAAATGGAGGCAATTAGTCTCACCTCATTTTGATCCTTCTACTCATTAGTCTTCTTCTTCCTCTACCACTCCAAGTAAATAGAGACAATTAATGTGCCTGAAAACTTTAAGACTCTAAGCATACACAAGGAACTAAAACACTAAACATATTATTAAGCAAATGTCTCCTAAAAGCATGATTCTTAATCTTGAAACCAAGGAATCAAATTCCATAAGCTGTTTGATTGTTTCTGCCAATATTCCTTAGCTCCCTCTTATCTTTCAACCCTCTTCAAATACTTCAATTAAATCAATGTTGATACTTTCACTTCTACCCTTCTTTCTTGGCATTTATCCAGTT
Organism: Echinops telfairi; assembly: GCF_000313985.2. Lineage (NCBI taxonomy): Eukaryota > Metazoa > Chordata > Mammalia > Afrosoricida > Tenrecidae > Echinops > Echinops telfairi. The sequence continues at coordinate 9,686,808 of NW_022111365.1, forward strand.
CTACCCTCTCCTTTTTTCTTTATCTCATGTTTTCTGGGAGAAATTTTGTTTTTCTGCTGGTTATGAACTGGGCTGCGATCTGTAAGGTCCAAAGTTCAGACCCACCGGTTGCTTTTCGGGACAAAGACAGGGCATTCTATTCCCATGAACAACTGAAGTCTCTGAAATCCACAGGGGGCAATTCTACTCTGTCTTATAGAATCACTGTGAGTCACCAATGACTCAATGTCAGTGAGTTTTAATTGAGAGGTCCTTTATTTATTTTCTCTGTAGTATTCCTTATTTCATCTTTTATACTCACTTTCATTTTTTCATAACTGTGTTTATTGTTTTAAATACTATTTTAACTTATTATTTTTCTTCTCTGTTAACTCTGCTCTCTCGATTATCATGTTTGTTTTTTCTACTTGTCATGATGTTTTTTGCATCATGTTTAGTTGTATATGGAAACCTAGCTGTGAATGTATACTTATTGAGAATGCAAAAGGAATGGAAGAGGTGTTAGGAAATGCTCAGTGTGGGCCACTTTGCATTTACTGTTGTAATTGGCTACTCTACCATCTAGTGCCACTCTGTTGATAACTCACCACCTCCTGCTGGCACTGGGCTGACCCAGCTCAACTGTGTTTCATGCAAGTAATTTGGATGAGGGTAATGTCAAGTTTAGAGCTTCTTAGAAGTCTTACCTTGGTCCACAATGCCTAGGATTCCTTAGCTCCAAATTACTATTTCCTACATGCACATACTGAGACACCATAGATGTGTTTTAAATTCTTCAATTTAGATTCTAGGAATTCACAACCATCTATTCACTGCTCTGTGGGACCCTACTGGGGACCCTAAGCTAGTTTATTTGGAAACACACGAAAAGTCTCTATTTAACTAAAACATTTCCCATCAAGTTGATTCAGACTTATAAAGAATTCATGTTTCAGAGTAGAACTGCACTCTATAGGAATTTCAATGGCTTATTTTTCAGAAATAGATGATTAGGTCTTTCTTGTGAGGCACCATTGGCTGGACTTGAATCACAAACAGTTTGGTTTAGCAGCTAACGGAATAGCTTTTCATGCAAATTAGTCCAGAGCTCATTCTTATACATGTAACTGAATGTGTAAAATGGATTGCAACTCATAGTGACCTTATGCATGGTTTTCAAGGCTACAAATCTTTAGGGGAGTAGATAGTTTTGTCTTTGTGCTACAGAGTCGCTGGTGGGTTTAAATCACGAATTCAATGCCTACTGCACAGCACTACCAGGGCTCCTCAACTGAGGTTAAAGATGCCAAAATACCCAAATTTCTAAATTGCTGTGCCATTCAACCATCTCTAACACCAACTGTTCCCCTTCCCTCCTTTGCCTCTCATCTTTGACTTTGTTAATTTACTGCAAAGTCCCACAGAATTTATGAACCATGTTCACGATTATGGGGCTTCTTAGGGGAATAAAATGTAATAATTCAGGATCAAGAAGTAACAGTAACAACTTAAGATACATTTAGGATAGCTTCATACCTTCTTTTGGGCAGGCTTTTCCTCTTGTCCTGTGCCTCAGCTCTACCCCTTAGTCCCAGCTTGGGCCTTGCCACTGTCCGGCTTGGGTAAGTGTTACAGCACTTTCCATTGATCTTCTGTTAAGTGTCCAGAGGCAAGATTACAGCAAGACTCCTGTCTGAAGTTGCTCAGCTTTCTTCTCCATGGGTCACCATGTCCATTGTAACCACTTGGAACAGTGCTTCAGGAAGCGCACTGAACAGTTCTTGGGTCCATCTCCTGGGTCTATTCTCACCACTTTTTTGCTGCTGTACTCTGTTCTACTCGCTGCTGCTTCTTATTGTTTCTTGGTTGTTGCTCCATGCCATCTCTCACTGTCTTCAGGGCTATAGCTCCTTCTCTTTCTTTATGTGTCTCTTCCCAAAATTTTGGCCAGGGAAGCTGGTTCTATAGTAAACTTCTTACCCATTTCAAGGTGTACACCTTCCCCTCTGGAAGACCATGAACTAACCAATCCCTTATAATGGTTCTGTGCATCTTATTTTCATAGCCCCATCCCTGCAAAGTGCTTGCACCTTATTTGCTTTTCTCAGGTTGTTTGGTTTTGTTGTTTTGTCGCAAGCACTTTATTGGCATCGTTCGACTCAATCATTTTGTGGGAGTTACAAGACCAATAGATAGAAGACTCACGTAGAAGCAGTTCACAACACTGCAGCAGTTGAGCACATTAACTATTTGCCCCTTTCAGCGACTCCTGCAATTATTTGTCACCCTTTATCTATCCCAGGATGGATTTTCAACATTCATTTTGTGAATTACTCACAATTGAGCTCACCTTTTGTAAAATCAATATTACAGAAACTAACAACATGTACGACTTCACATTTCTAGATGCAATGTGCCAACTCAGCTTTTTAAAAGGCTGGCATTAATAGTTTATTTTATACCTATAATACTCCTAGGTGCATAGCTTCATTTTTCTTTTACAGAGGAGAAAACTAAGACACAGACAGGTTGTGTTTTGGGCCCAGTTGGTCTTGACATAGGGTCTATGTTCTTAATCATTACATTATAATTACTTCTAAATTTCTTTACAAGAAGCCTAACCCAACTCCAAAAATTTTATGGATTTTCTGTCCCTAAAAGTTGTATCTTCATTTCCAACTCAAAGCCTACTGCTTGATTAGAATTAATATGGTATATTTTGGTAGGAATACTATCTAAGTAGTTTTATCTTTGAGTTTAAGTAGATAAGAAGACACATTGCATGTAAGTCCATTTTTAGAATCCCTGCTTACATTATAACAATGTTAATACAAGTACAATCACAAAACTCTTACAATTCCAGAACAAAATCCTATGGACAATGTGTGCATGCATGAGGCAGAGAAGCTCTGAAATGGCGAGCTGTGTCCTACTTCGCTGTCTGTTCTTCTGGCAGAAATAAGGCTAGAGGGCCCGTACTTACCACAAGATGACTAGCGTAAGTCTACTCCTTTTTAAAGGAAACCAGTTAATATTGTTGTTAGGTGCTATGGAGTTGATTCTCGTTCATAGAGACCCTATGCACAACAGAAGGAAACACTTCGTGATCCTGCCTCAGCATCACAATTCCTCGTATATTTGAACACACGTCGCAGCAATTGTGACAATCCATCTTGTTGAAGGCTTTCCTCTTTTTCACTGTCCTTCTACTTTGTCAAGCATGATGTCCTTCTCTGGGGACTGGACTCTCCTGATAACATGTCCAAAGGATATGAAACAAACTCTCACATCCTTGCCTATAGGGAGCACTCTGGACATACTTTTCCCAAGACAAATCTGTTCATTCTTTCGGCAGTTCATTGTACTTCCAATATTCTTTGCCAGCACCATAATTAAAATGTATCAATTATTCTTCAGTTTTCCTTATTCAATGTCCAACATGCACATACATGGGAGGCGATTAAAAATCCCCTGACTTAGGTCAGGCACACCTCAGTCCTCGAAGTAACAGTTTTGTTTTCAACTCTTTTAAGAGGTCTTGTGCAGCAGATGTATGCACTTTAATGTGCCGTTTGATCTGTTGACTGCTGCTTCCATGATCAAACAAGCACTTCTATCTTTTTTCTGTTTATCAGGATGTCATTTATTGGTCCAGTCGTGGGGATTTAGGTTTTCTTTACATTGAGCTGTATTCTATACTGAAGGCTGCAGTCCTTGGCCTTCATCAGCAATTGCTCCAAGCCCTCCTCACCTTCAATAAGCAAAGTTATCCCATCTGTATATCAGAGATCATTAAAAAGCTTTCCTCCAATCCTGATGTTGTGTTTGTCTTCAAACAATCCATCTTCTCTGATTATTTGCTCTGCATATAAGTTCAATAAGTATGGTGAGAGGATACAGATTGCTGTTGAATGGATTCCAGTTCATGACCACTCACATGCTTCAGAATAGAATTGTTCTCTATAAGGGTTCAATGAATACTATTTTTTGAAGTAGATTACCAGACTTTTCTTTGAAGGTATCTTTGGGTGGACTCAAACTCCCCATCTTTAAGTTAGTGTGTTAATAATTTGTACCCCTTAGATACTCTCTTGTAAAAGGAAGGTCAGTGTTAATGGCTAACTCACAGGGTTGTGACTATGCATAGGCATTTGATGTGGATCATAACAAATAATGTTCTGAAATTGATTGTGGTGATGATTGCATACATTTTCTTAATATGATTGAATGACTAAATTGTATGATATATGAAACATAGCCCAATAAAACTATTTTAAAAATAAATAAAGTTAAAATAACATGAGATAAAAAAAGTTATAGTGGCATACAAAAGTATAAAGGTCAGTATTTTGTCATTATAGTTAAAAATTAATTCAAGTCTGATGTGACCAACCAGATTTTAAAATATGTGTTAATAGCATATATACCACTGAAAACTTAGGTCCTGTGTGCTAGTCTTGGGAGACTAGAGAAACAAATCCATAGAAAATCATATGTATGTAAGAGATCTATATACAACAGCAGTTGAATATTGAGAAAATGTCCCAGTCCAATCCAGATCAAGTCCATAAGTCTGATATTAGTCCATATGTCTGATACCAATCTATAAAGTCCTCTTCGGACTCATGAAACACATGCAGTGGCGCTGAATGCAGGAAGATCACAGGGAGGAAGTCTTATGGATTCAGTGGCATTGTAAGCATCTCAGCACTGGCAGGGCTCTCCATGTCTAGCTATATCAGCCTCTCTCCCCGTATCTTCTCCACAGGGATGTCTCCCAGGGAGTGAGCCTAGAGAGAGAGAGAGACAGAGACAGAGACAAAGAGAGAAGGTCCCTTGCCTCCAAGGAGGAAATACAGGAGTTCCCAGAATCCTCAGAAGGAGGCCATGCCCACACAGAGGCCTCATTGACTATATCCTGATTGAGAGGCTAGACTCCACCCCTACACTCTTAATCCTCAAATTGACATCAGATTATGTAACTACCACTATCACAAGTTTTTTTTTCTTTTAAGACTTTTAATTTTTTTAAATTTAAGCCTTTTATTTGGGGCTTGTACAACTCTTATTTTTAAGGCTTTTAAAAGAAATATCACCCAAATATGTAGCTTGCTCAGTGTTACATTCATTTTCTTGAATATTCTTTCTGCATGTTTTTTTTCTTTTTATATGAAATCTAGTATAGGTAAATCTATAGAGGCAGTAATTAGATTAATAGTTTCTTAGAGTTTTGGTAGGAAGGTAGGAAGAAATGGGTAGCTAATAAGTACAAAAATAAGAAAATGCTCTGAAATTGAGTGTAGTGATGATTTTACAACTGTTTTTTAATACGTTTAAACTATTGAACTGTATGACATGTGAACTATACAAGGGGTTCCCCCACAAAACTGGATTTTTTCCCCCCAAAGCTATGTATTTAAATTTTTTTTAATAAAACAACCTTATCACCTTTAAAGTACTCTCCATTATACTTGAAATGTTTGTCAAATCTGCAATTTCATTCTTGGAAACATTTTTAAAATTAATCTGTTGAGATGGCTGACAGCACCACCCTCATTTTTTTTCTTCACCTTTTCTACGTCATCAAAGCACTGTCCTCTCATTTCCCTCTTCATTTGCTGAAACAAAAAGAAGTTGCACAGGTGAAGGTCAGGTGAGTGAGGTGTGTAGGGCAAGAGAGGCATGCTGTTTTTTGCGAAAGACTGATGCACTGAGATGGCTATGTGATCAGGGACATTGTCGTGATGGCAAAACCAGTCCCCTGTCAGCTACAGATCAGGCCTGTTTTTGTCACACACTGTTATGCTATATTTTCAGAACCTCTAAATAAAAAGCCTGACCTAGTGTAACAAACTCCAAATGCATTTTCATCTGCTCGGGAAGTTTATGGACATCTAGAACAAGGTTTCTCATCAATTAACAATTCACCTTTTTGAAATGAGAAAACCACTTGTACACCTGTGTTTTTCCTATAGTGCTGTCTTTGTAAGCTGTGTTCAAATCACAACAGTTTCTGCAGCATTTTTTCCTGTGCAGGAAATAAAATTTCATAACTGTATGCTGTTTTCTTAAATCAGCCATTGCAAAAATAGAGCTTCCAGCGAAAGCGCCTTTATGAAAATTCACTGTGACCAGAGAAAACCATCCCAGGTGATGCCACTGGGGTGCTCTAACTCAGAGCGAGTTGCTAGATGCTCGCCTAGTGGGAAAAACGTATAATACAAAAGGTCTGTCCAGTGGAGCTTTTTTCCGGCTTTTTTGGGGTACCCCCTCAAATGTCAATAAAACTTAAATTTTTTTTTAAGTTTTCAGTTTTGGACTTTGAAATCATGAGTTAATAATTGTGTGACTCAAACGAAGTTGGGTTCAATTTCCACAATTCTACCATACCTAGCTTTTGGATTTAGAAGAAGAAATAAAATATCTCTGACTTTCTGTAACTAACTTGATTCTTTCTATCATTGAAAAGATTTGGTATTAATATTTTTCTAACAAAGTTATTGATGCTGAAGGAAAAAGCAAGTGCGATTAGGATGAACATATTCCCTCTCTTTGTCTGAGGATCTGGGTTTCTTTTCTGTGAAAGCTTGAATTGGGGCCTGAGGCCACTCAGCCCTCCTGACGCTGCTTTGCTTTTCTGTAAATTTCCTGTTATGTATCTCTCAGCCAAGAAGCCTTGGTGGTCAGATAAGTGCTGGACTGCTAACTGCAAGGTAGATGGTCCAAAGACACCAGTTATTTTTCAGGAGAAAAAGTGGCTGCCTACTCCCATAAAGATTTACAGACTCAGAAACCTACAGAGGCCTGCTGTGAATGGGAATTAAGTTGATTACAATGGTTTTGATTTTGTTTTTGGTTTAGTGAAATTATGATTATTTTAAAAAATATTGTCTGTGCAATATTTAAATACTGAAAATATCTCTAAGTGTGTTGATTGAATTTTATGTTTTTGGTATCATTTGTTGCACAGAAGTTCTAAATTTTATCAGTCTACTTTTGTGTGTTTGGCTTTTCTGTCTTATCTAAAAAATATTTTCTTAAACCAAAACTCACTGCCATAGAGTTAATTCTAAGGCTGTAAACCTTTATTACAGCAGGGAGCCTCATCTTTCTTCAGTGGAGTGGCTGGTGG
>NW_022111365.1:9694018-9714876 GCF_000313985.2 Echinops telfairi
GGTCTTTAAATTATTTTGGATGTATTTTTGTATGTGGCTTACAGAAAAATGTAATTTATTTTTTCTATATGGACCATCATTTGTCCTAGTAACATTTATTAAATAATCTTTTAATTCTCCACTGCTTTATAATGCTTCTTCTAATCTATAATATATTTGTGACGTTAATGGACATTCTATGTTGTACTGTTCTTATATGAAGGGGCTTCAAAATTTGTGGGGAAAATCCATTTATCACAAATTTTTGAAGTTTCCATGTATCTGTTTATATATAAATCATATTACATGGTTATATATACTACAGCTCATGAATTTTACTTATAAGATGCCCACTTACATTTTTTTCTTTCTTCCATTTTAGGATCATATAGATGGTACAAACAATAAGTTTTCAACCACTAACTGAAAGGTTAATGGTTTGAAGTCATCCAGAGGTACCTGTGTGGTATATGTCCAACAAATCACTGTCTTGGAAACCACATGAACAGGTCTGTTCTGCATGCACGAGACCGTTGTGAGTTGGAATTGACTTCGCAGCAACAAGTGTAGTGCAGTACATTAGTCTTGCAGCCATAATCATTGTGATTCCGAGAAAATGACTGGTTAAGACTATGCAGGTGTGTGCTAGCTCGCTAATAAGGAAATAAGGTAGATAGCACTCATGTAGGGCAGAAGCATGCAAGTAGGCTATGCGGAATTATAAATTGGTGATTCGTTTTGTCATCCTGTTGGGTTTAAAGAGTCAAGTGCTTCCTCAATGCAAGAACACTTTGTTCTAGTAAATTGGAATTCCACGATGCACACCTTCCCAACATGATCACTGAAGACAAATGGGTGCATAAGCAAATCTAGTGAAGAAAGCTGATGGTGCCAGCTATCAAAAGATAGTGTCTGGGGTCTTAAAGGCTTGAAGGTAAAGAAGTGGCCATCTAGCTCAGAAGCAACAAAGCCCACATGGAAGAAGCACACCAGCCTGTGTGATCACGAGGTTTCGATAGGATCAGTTATCAGGCATCAAAGAAGAAAAAGTCATATCAGTGTTAATGAGGGGGAATGTGAGGTGGGGATCCAAAGCCCATCTGCAGGCAACTGGACATCCCCTTACAGAAGGGTTGCAGGGAGGAGACAAGCCAGTCAGGGTGCAGTGTAGCAAAGATGAAACATACAACTCTCCTCTAGTTCTTAAATGCTTCCTTCCCCCAACCCCTACCCCCACTATCATGATTCCAATTCTACTTTACAAATCTGGCTAGACCAGAAGACGTACACTGGTACATAGGAACTGGAAACATGGGGAATCCAGGACAGATGAACACTTCAGAACCAGTGGTGAGAGTGGTGATACTGGAGGATGGAGGAACAGTGGAGTAGAAAGGGGGAACCGATTACAGGATCTACATATAACCTCCTCCCTGGGGGACAGATGGCAGAAAAGTGGGTTAAGGGAGGGAGGCGTCGGACAGTGTGAGACATGACAATAATAATAATAATTTATAAATTATCAAGGGTTTGTGAGGGAGGGGGGAACAGGGAGGGAGGGGAAAATTGAGCTGATACCAAGGGCTCAAGGAGAAAGAAAATGTTTTGAGAATGATGATGGCAACGAATGTACAAATGTGCTTGACACAATGGATGCATGTATGGACTGTGATAAGAATTGTATGAGCCCCCAATAAAATGATTAAAAATTTTAAAAAGAGTCATCTCAGAGGTAGAAAGGTGGTCTCACCACCATCAAGAAAGAGGAGCCAGGAGTGGAATGGATCTTTTGGACCACAAGATCCCAGTACTGAACCTCTTTGATTAAAGGGACAGACGCAGCAGAACCCAAAGCTGAAGAAATAGCAGTGGGCTTTAAGGGCCCCAGAGCGTGAAGGCTGAGTGACTATGGGGGAAGGCTTGCCTTCATGCATTTGATGGGAGGGGGCGGTTGAGGGGGTAGATTTGCTGATCATGTAGCTAAAGCTGAACACTTTGGGCTTGAAGCTCACTAGTAGAGCTGATCAGCAGAGCTACAGTTGTTTTCTTCATTCTTTATGATTTTCCATCATATACATTTATGGAAAGGATTTGTTTTCCTATTTAGCTAATCTGTTTTAATTGATTAAATTCTACTTTTTTGGGCCATTCTAATGTGTTGTCTTTCTCTGAACTGTCAGAGCTTGCCTTTCTGGATTTCTAATTGTTTCTGTATAGTTTCTAATTGTCTAATTTTGCTCACCTATATTTTAAATTTTTTAATTTATTAATCATTTTATTGGGGGATTCTTACATATCTCATAACAATCCATAATTCAATTGTATCGAGCACACTTGTACATGTTGCCATCATTATTTCCAAAACATTTTCTTTCTACTTGTGTCCCTGGTATCAGCTCCTATTTTTCCCTCTCCCACTCTTGATAAATTATATATTATTATTATTTCTTTCTTACACTGTCTGTTTTCTCCCTTCACCTACCTTTCTATTATTCATCACCGTCAGGGGGGCAGGGTTATATATCCAACCATGTGATCAGTTCCCCCTTTTTCCCCTATTCCTCCTCCTAACCCTCATGGTATCGCTACTCCCACTACTGTTCCTGAGGGGCTTATCTGTCCTGGATTCCCTATGTCAAGAGATCTTATCTGTACCAGTGTATATACTCTGGTCTAGCAGAATTTGTAAGGTATAACTGAGGTCATGATGGTGGGGGTTGGAGGAGGCATCCAAGAACTAGAGGAATGTTGTGAGTGTCAGTGCTGAATCTTCCCTTCCTTGTGAACCTCCTGTGAGGGGAAGTCCAATTATCTACAGAGGGGCTTTGGGTCTTCTTTCTGACCCCTCATTCACATCGATATAATTGTTTATTTTGGATCTTTTCATACTTAATACCTGATCGCATCAACACTTTATAATCACACAGGCTGGTGTGCCTCTTCCATGTGGGCTTAGTTACTTCTCTGCTAGATGCCCGCTTGTTTAAATTCAAGCCTTTAAGACCCCAGACCCTATCTCTTTTGATAGGTAGGCACCATCGGCATTCTTTACTGCATTTGCTTTTTCACCCCTTTTATCTTCAGTGATCTGATCGTGTTGGGAAGGTTACTATTACAGAGTGTCAGGTTATTAGAACAAAGTGTTCTTGTGTTTAGGGAGGCATTAAGTATAGGCCCAAAGTCTGTCTTCTATCTTAATACTTACCATATAAATGTATGTACATAGACCTATATCACTATCATTACAAATTAATATATTTACATATATATGCCCTTAATTATGCCTCTAGAAATAGCTTTTGCCTCCTAGTTCTTTCCTTTACTTCCTTTTATTTTCCTCCTGTCTCACTATCATGTTCACCCTCAGTTGGCTCTCAGCAATTCCTCTCAGATACATTGCACTTGATCCAACCCCACCAGGCACTCTACATTTGTGTTTTACCTAATACTGTTTGGGTTTCCATGAGCTCTTGGAAGGATATTGGATTCTTTATCAGGAAGTTCATTACCTGCTTTTCATTTGGGAGATTATCTGCTCATTATTTGGCTTGCAGCATCTTCTTTCTTTATTTGATTTGAGTTGGTTGTCTCTGAGACATTTTGAAGATGTCTTTATTTGTGGACTATGTTTGGTTTTTAGTACCTTGATATTTTGCTTTGATGGCTACTTTATTTTGCTATATCCGTGAAGGTGGGTTGGGCTTGCTCTGTTGGGTGGTACTGGGCCACTTTGAACCTGTCTCCAGTTGGGTAGAGTAACTTGAGGGAGTGTGGATACAGATCTGTGCTTTCTGGCCATGAAGAGCAGCTGCAGACGGAATAAACAAGTGTTTTCCACTGTCTGGTATTGATCCAATGGTGCTGTCACTCTCCAGTTGGGTAGGGCAACAGGTTGGAGGTGTGGTACCTGTGAGACCCAGTGGGATGACAATGTCTTCTTGTCAGATAAGGCAAAGTGAAAATTAAGAAAACAGAAGGGGGGAAAACAGGGCATGAGAAAATGGGTAATATATAAAGAATAATGAAGAGAAAGAGGAAAACTTTACCCAAGTAGGAAAAATGAAGGATAAAATGAAAAGGCAAGAAACAAACAAAATCCAAAACAAGAAAAAAAGAAGAAGAAAAACAGAAAAGTCATGCTAGAAGCTGCCTGTGGCCAGATCCTTCCTGTGGGTGGGTCAGGAATTTGGGGCATGTTCTGCATGTGCATGAACCTCTGATGGCAGCTGGGGGGTAGGAGAATTCAGTTTTCTGAGAACACGACTTGTCAATCACATGGGTGTTGCACATATGGAGCCCAGTCAACTTGGGATTGGGTGGCATGGTTACTGGTAGCAGGAGGTGACAAGAATATACTGGTTGGGTATGGTGTGGGGTAAGTAGGGAGCTGTTCCTAGCCACCAGATTGGTGGGAGCATGGAAGAATTTCATCACTGGTCACTGGGAAAGTATAATAGGAAAAGCAGGAGGGGGAAAAAAAATCACTTCTTAGTTCCAGTTGACTGATGTGAATCAGTATATTATTGGGTGGGCACAGCCAATTATCCAGTTCTTGCTAAGATTTGATGTGGGATTGGGCAGCAAAAGAGGAGCCCTAGTGCAGCATCTACAGTTATCAATCCACAGGCCTTACTCTCCTTTGGGGACCATCTATTAGTGAGCTGTTTCAGCTCTCCTCACCCTTTGGTTCCCATAGCATGACTATTCATACTTGCTTGCTCCCATTCTGCTCCCATTATTGCACTCAGGTTCCAGTCACATGGTGTCTCTGTCCTGATAAGGATTCTATGAAGCTGACCGCTTTCAGTGTCCCACAATGGTCAGATGCAGTATAAAACACCATGTAGTCTCTCCTGTTTCATGGTTCCCATTCTGTCTCTCCAGAGCTCAATCCAATTATTTATCTTCGTGTTTGATGGCCAGAGTCCCAGGATTATCATTTATATGTATTTCTCTGTTTTTGTTTTTGTCTTTATTGTAGAAAACTTGGGTGGGATAGCTCTAGGATTTTTGTCTCTGCTTCTTATTTTGACATAATGATAATACTTAAGACTAGGTTTTGAATCATAGATATCATAATATTAAATAATTTTTTGCTATTTAAATGACAATTGATTAATGTTTTTTAAATCTTGCTGAAATACTGATCTAAGATGAACTATTGGAAGTATCTGCGAGTAATTCTAGGCACTTTATTAAAGGTCTGCATCTTCCTTTAAAAAAGAAAAAGACAAATAAAATATTCTTATCGACTCTAATTCTAACCAAAATGCAAGCTGTCTCCATTTAAATTCTGCTAGAAAGCACTCAGTGGAATCTATGTATTATAATAGTCATAATAATAAAAGAAATACAATATCACTTAATTATGTTTCAGTGTCTAAAACATTCTTCATTGGAGGAGCCAGGGTTATTGAAGATAGAGGAGACTTCTCTTCCTCTCCTCATCCCACTTAATTTATAATGAAAAGATGGCAGGGGCCAGTGCACAGAGAATTAAATTCGTTTTTATCTTACAAGTCAAAGTAATCACTTTATTCCTTGGCTCTCAGTCCCCGAGATCATTGTAAAAATCTTTCCTGACAGCTTTTCCCGTTCCTTTCAACTTCCTGCCAAGACAATGACTCACAGTCCTGTGTGGCTTCCACTTACAGAGAATTCTTGGTGAATTAGTTTTCTTTTGCTGTGTAACAAATTATCCCAAATGAGCTAAAGAAAACGAATACTGCAAGATCTGGGCAAGCAGGCAGAGGGAAGAAGGAAGACACTGGGCCCCAGGAAGCAAGAGAAATTCCCTGATGGAGAAAGAGTTCTCTTTATGACGTTGGTCTATTTTCTAATTGGATTTATGAATTTTTAACTGTTGAATTTTCAGGGTTTTAACATATTGAGATATAAGCCCTTGTGATTAAATAAGAGTATTTTTCTATACGTGATCTGAAAATTCTTTTTCCCAATCGGTTTTCATTGTCTTTATTGGATCTTTCAGATAGCAAAAGTGTTTGCTTTGAATTAAGTAAGATTTTTTTCCCTCTTTTATGGATCATGCTTTGGTGTCATGGTTAAGAACATTTTATCAAGTCCAAAGCCCCCAAGATTTTCTTCTAAAATATATTAGTTATATATTTATTCCTATCATCCATTTTGAGTTCAATTTTGTATAAGGTATGAAGTGTAAGACAATTAGTTTTATTATTTGCCTATAAAGATTTGATTGTTGAGCATCATTTGCTTGCAAAGGCTATCTCTGGTATTGTCCATCATTGCATGGGTCTAATGGTGGATGTTCTTCCTTTTCCATTGATAAAGTACCCCTCTACCAATATCACGATCTTGACTCCTGTCGTTCTATAACAAGTCTTGGATTTAGGTAGATGAATCCCCCCTACTTTAGTTTCTTCGAAATTTTCTACATAGATCATCATATCACCTGGAACTTTTATTCCTTTCTTTCTCATCTGTCTGTTTTTATTTCCTCTTTTTTCCCTTATTGTATAGGCAAGAATTTTCAGTGCTGTGCTGAATAATAGTGGTGAGAGTGAACATCTTGGCCATATTCCAGATCTTAGGGGAGAAGTATTCAATATTTATCCATTAAGGATAATATTAACTGTAAATTTCTTACTGTCTTATCAAATATAGGATGTTTATCCTAAAGCTTGTTTTCTGAATTTTTAGTAGATGTGCCTTATCAAACAGAGGATGTTAATTTCTATTACTAGTTTCCCAGGGTTTTATTTATTTTTATTTTTGGTTTTGAATGGGTGTAGACTTTTGTCAAAATTTTTTTTGCATCACCAGAGATAATTATGCAACATTTCTTCCTTAGCCTATTAATAGCTTCTTTAGCCTGTTAATGTGGTAGTTTATATCATTACTTTTTGGATGTTGAACCAGCCATGGAAATATAGAATAAACTCTATTTAGTTATGAAATATAATTATTTTGTATTTGCTAAATCTGATTGCTAGAAATGTATTAAGGGTTTTTACATCTGCATTCATAAGAAATATAAGTCTGCAGTTTTCTTTCTATTGCCTTTGTCTGGTTTTGATATCAGAGTAATATTGGGTTTATAAAAGACAATGTAGGGATGATTGATTGGTGCTATTGTGAGTTGTGTTTACTGTGGTTGTTTTGGTCTGAGTCCTTTAGAGTAGCAAAAGCAGTGAAACAAATATGAATATAAATGGGTGGTACAAAGCATTGCTACTGGGGTTCCAGTTCATACATGTACAGATTTATTCCAGCCAAGACCTAGTTCAACATGTCTTGGTGATGAGTGAGTGGCTGCAGATAAGACTTCTGAGTAATACAATGGTTTTAGTCTTGGTAGGTTGTCTTTAAAAATAATTGTTGAATGAATACCTTTTAACTCAATGAATTGATATTTCCATAAGCCTTTTAACTAAAATTAAAGCTAATGAAGATAATTGTATGGAATGAATCATCTAGGCGCCTATCTTGGATTTACCAATATGAGCCAGAGAGCAAGAGCCAATCAAAACAATAGCTTGATCCAGTTAAATTCAAGGCAGAGAGGTTAACTCAGTAGACTTTTTTTTTTGTATTCCAAAGGGGTAATCTTGATAGATTTTCTCAAAGGACAGAGAAGATCATGGAGCTAATTAAGAAGAAGTTTTCAGAAAATGTAAAGTTGTGTTGGTGACAAAAGGGCTAGGAAAGTCAAGTGATTTTCTTACATTAGGACAATAAACCTGCTCATTCTTCAAGGGTAACAAGGACAGCCACATGAGAATTTCATGTAGAAACCATACCTCTTCAGCCTGCAGCCGATCTTGCCTCTTCTTTTTTCTTCCCTAAATTCTCTCATCTTCCCTCATCGCTTCTTTTCAGACTTCTTTTTCCTTCGTATTTCCAAGAAAATTGAACAGGAATATAATAAGAGTCCCTTGAGGATGCTAAAACTGCAACTTGAGTATGGTACAAATTGAGCAGTATAGAATTCTTCAGGGCAGGATTGGGAAGATGGAAACACGGCCTACAGAAGTATATACATGATATGTTGGATGATATGTTGAGATACAGTATCTTCACATTTTGATACTTTTGTATCAGGCTTTTGTTTAATAAGGGTTTCAATGATTTTGTAACAATATTTTTGACTTTCCCTTAGAAAATTTTATTGCAAGGAAATGGTCCACACAGTCGTGGGGTCAAACAACAAGCTGTAAACCTTTGCTGGCTCACAAGTATCCAGGAGCTCTGGAGTCCAGGTTCTGCAGGTTAGGAAGCAGCCTGGGAACCTCTTTTGTGTCATTCAATTGTTGAGATTAATGAATCATAGATCTACCTCCTTTGAGCTATGCAGGGTTTTCAGCAACTACTTCCACTGAAGTGGGCAGACTATTCTTTCTGCTGCAAAAGACCTTTTTAGAATATTGTAAAGCAAGGATGCTATGTTGAGGACTAAGTTGGGCAGGACCTAGCCACAGTATTTTCAATTGTCTCACATGCATGTGAAGAAAGTTGGACACTGAATAAGGAAGACCAAGGAAGAACTGGTGCATTTGAATTGTGGTGCTGTTGAGGGATATTGAAAGTTCCATGAACTATTAAAAGGACAAACTGCCTGATGTCTCCCTTCACCCGCTTTACTGTTGTCCATCCTCCAGGGAGGAGGTTATATGTAGATGCTTGTAATCTGTTCCTCCTATTCCACCCTCCCTCCACGCTCCCAGTATTGCACTCTCACCACTGGTCCTGAGAGGTTCATTGGTCCTGGATTCCCTGTGTTTCCAGTTCCTATCTGCACCACTGTACATCCTCTGAAGGGAGACATCAGGCAGTGTAAGATATGATAAAATAATGATAATTTATAAATTATCAAGGACTCATGAGGGAGGGAGGAGCAGGGAGGGAGAGGAAAAATGAGGAGCTGATTCCAAGAGCCCAAGTGGAAAGCAAATGTTTTGAGAATGATAGGGGCAACAACTGTACATGGATGTAATGGATGTAATGGATGCATATATGGATTACGATAAGAGTTGTATGAGCCCCCAATAAAATTATTTAAAAGCGGTATGGCCAGAGTGCCCCTTAGAGGCAAGGAGGGCAAGACTTCGTCATACATACTTTGGACATATAGTAGAAGAGACCAGTCCCTGGAGAAGGACATCATGCTTGGTAAAGTAGAGGGGCATCGAAAAAGACAAAGGACTTAGGACTTCAACCAGATGAGTTTGCACAGTGACTACAACAAAGGGCTTAAACATAAGAGCAATTATGAGGATGATGCATGACAGGGAAGTGTTTCACTCTGTTGTTCGTAGGGTTATCAAGAGTAGGAGCTGATTAGATGACAACTAACAACAACAATAACAGAAGTTAGTAAGAATTTCCCAATTTTCACCTTTGACATTAGTGATCAATGCATAAATTTGAATAATAGTTGTTTTAGTTTAGTGCTGAAATAAGAGAAATACCACAATCGAAAGGCTTTAACAAACAAATTTATTATCTCATAGGTTAGGAGACTAGAAATCCAAGTTCAGTGTGCTAGCTCTCAATGTGAGGTTTTTCTCAATGAAGGCTTTTATCTCAACGTTAGTATTGTGGAAAGTTCATATCTTCTGTCAACATATGTATATCTGTCATCAATCATCTGCTTATCTTAGGAAGTTTCTGATGTAGGGATCCAGGGTTCAAAGGACATGCTCTACCCATGGCTTTTCTTTCTTCATGGAAGAAAGAAAAGGCTCCTCTAATACCTGTTCACTTCACTCATTTTATCTCTTGTAAGATAAATGGTATTGCAGGCTACATCCTAGGAAAATTCCCCTACATTGAACCAGGTGTTGCATCTCACCTCTTCTTGGTTTATTATACCAGCTCACATCATGAGGGACCTTCAAACAACTGTCAAATCATTGATGATTACTACCTAGCAAAATTGAGACATATTTTGAGATAACACAATTCAATCCATGACAGTACTATTAGCTGTTCCCCTTTTAGGTGCATGGCCATTACACCATAATACTGGCAGTGTTTTATTTCAGAATAGGTGTTGAAATGTTCTGGGGTTTTTGGTCCTGTTTTGTTTTCTTGACAATGAATGTGATGGCATTCCTCTTCAACTGTCATCCCAATACAGTAGACTATTTGATTATCCAATTCAATATGGCCAATAGCAGTTCATTTCAGCTAATTCTTTTTTTTATTTCTAAACAACTTTATTAGTAGCTCATCCAGACATCATATCATTCCACAGTTCAATTATGTCAAGCAGTGTTGTAAAATTGCTACCAAAATCAGTTTCAAAACATTTTTTTCCTTCTTGAACTCCTTGATATCAGCTTCTCCTCACCTTCTTCTGCTGTACTCCTCAGGAATCCTTACCTGGTTGCTGCCTCTATAGATCCACCTATCCAGGAGTTCATATACTGAAAACACGGAAAAATACATAACAACGAGTCAAGAAGGCTTCCAAAAATGACAAAATACAACAGAGATAAACCCCAATGTGAAAAAAAGCCCCAAAGAAAATATTAAAAACTAGATCAAGCCCAAACTGTGTCAGATGGGTGATCAAATGACAGGTTTCAAACGTTCAAATCAGATTTGCCTTTTCAATCTACTATAGTCTCTCCAATACTCTGTCTGATAACCAGGTGATTCCCATCCCTCACCTTTGGTTAAGCAAAATCACCAGAAGCTTAATCCCTGCGTATATCTGTCACCCATAGCCTTCTGCACACCACAATCTCACAATTTAAACTATGATACTATTCCCTCTTGGGTATTGGATGATATAATTTACAATTCTTGGATCACGGGTGTGGGTGTGCTTCTTCCATGTGGGTTTAGTTGATGTCACACTTAAGTGGCTGCTTTTTTGGAAACAAGCCTTTAAGACCCTAGATGTTTTTCTATCTGATAACCTGGCACCATTTAAGTTCTTCACCACTTTTTATTATAGCACCCATATCTTCTGTTTTTCCTTCATGAGGGTAAGTATGGAGCAGAACTATGTCATAAGAACTAATTGTTTGTTAAGGAACAACAAGTGATCCAAATTGGTGGTGAGGTGGGTGTGGGAGGCCTCATAGGGCATGATCAAGGGTAATGTAACAAAGAGGAATTGCTGAAGCCCTGGTGGGGATTGAGCATGATAGTGGGACAGGAGGAAAGTCAAGGGAAATAGAGGAAAGAGCTGGGAGGCAAAGGGCATTTACAGAGGTATAGATAAAGACATGTACATATGCAAATAAGTTTATATATGAGGATGGGGAAATAGATCTATGTGGCTATATTCATAGGTTTAGTATTAAGGTAGCAGAAGGACATTGGGCCTCCACTTAAGTCCTCCCTCAATGCAAGAATACTTTCTTCTATTAAATTGGCATTCTATGATGCTCACCTTTCCGACACAATCGCTGAAGACAAAGACAGGGGTGAATAAGCAAAAGTGGTGAAGAAAGCTGATGGTGCCTGGGTATCAAAGGATATATAGTGTCTGGCGTCTTAAAAGCTTGAAGGTAAACAAGAGGCCATCTAGCTCGGAAGCAACAAAGCCCACATGGAAGAATACATCA
The DNA here is from genome assembly GCF_000313985.2 of Echinops telfairi. Lineage (NCBI taxonomy): Eukaryota > Metazoa > Chordata > Mammalia > Afrosoricida > Tenrecidae > Echinops > Echinops telfairi. The sequence continues at coordinate 9,705,556 of NW_022111365.1, forward strand.
GCCTGTGTGATCACGACGTTCCGAAGGGATCAGTTATCTGGCGTCAAAGAACAAAAAATCATATCATTGTGTGCTCACCTCCCTGATACGATCGCTGAAGACAAATGGGTGCATAAGCAAATGTGCCAAAGAAAGCTGATGGTGCCCGGCTATCAAAAGGTATAGCGTCTGGGGTCTTAAAGGCTTGAAGGTAATCAAGCGGCCATCTAGCTCAGAAGCAACAAAGACCACATGGAAGAAGCACAGCAGCCTGTGCGATTACAAGGTGTCGAAGGGATCAGATATAAGGCATCATCAGAGCAAAAAATCTTACCATAGTGAATGATGGGGGAAGTGTGGAGTGGAGACCCAAAGCCCATTTGTAGGCCACTGGAGAGCCCCTTGCAGAGGGGTCTCAGGGAGGAGACAAGCCAGACAGGGTGCAATGTAGCAACGATGAAAATTACAACTTTCCTCTAGTTCCTAAATCTTTCCTCCCCGCTCCCACTATCATGATATGAATTCGACCTTGCAAGTCTGGCTAGACCAGAGGATGTACACTGGTACAGATAGGAACTGGAAACACAGGGAATCCAGGGCGGATGATCCCATCAGGACCAGTGGTGTGAGTGGCGATACTTGGAGGGTAGAGGGAGAATAGGTTGGAAAGAGGGAACCGATTACAAGGATCTATACGTGACCTCCTCCCTGGGGGACGGACAACAGAAAAGTGGGTGAAGGGAGACGTCTGACAGGGCAGGATATGACAAAATAAACAATTTATAAATTATCAAGGGCTCATGAGGGAGGGGGAATGGGAAGGGAAGGGGGGAAATGAGGACCTGATGCCAGGGGCTTAAGTGGAGAGCAAATGTTTTGAGAATGATGAGGGCAATGAATGTACAAATGTGCTTTACACAATTGATGTATATATGGCTTGTAATAAGAGTCGTATGAGCCCCTAATAAAATGATTTTAAAAAAAGAACTAATTGTTCTTGAATTGGTCAGCTCACTAATTGATAAGATAACTATATTTGTTTCTTTTCATTTTTCATGTCTTCCAATTTTCCTATATTCAAATTTAGTATATAACATGTTCAAAATTTAGTATATACCTATTATTAATACATGTTTTCAGTGGTTCCTTCTCATTTGTAGTAACTCATCATGAGTTATAATTAACTTGACAGCGCAATATAAATTATGATATAATCATGGGTAGTATGCTATTCAGCTTTTAAAATAATCAAGTTTCAAAATAAAATAGCCTAAAACTTATTTACTTTTTATTATTAAGCAAGTCCTAACAATCAGAAGAAAGTGTGTTAGACCACTTTAATTTCCTATAGGATCTGCAGTAATATCCTCTGTTTCAATCCTGATAGCAATTAATTGATATCTTTTCTCCCTTTTTATCATGTTCATAATGGTTTGCCAATTTGATTAATCTGTTAAAGTCCATCTTTTTGTTTTTCCATTTTATTGATTTCTGCTTTTATTATTTACTTCCTGTGGTAATTATATAATCACGTGTCAACCAGATATATAGGATAGTCTCTATTGAGTCACAGCTTGATGGTACCTCTTTGTGGGCATGGCCTTCTCATAAGGAAGGTCCTGAGAATCTCCCCCTCTCTCTCTGCTTCACTTTCCTGTTGATGAGCCACCTCGAGCCATGCTGATGGCAGCCAGAGCCCTGAAAATGGATCTACAAGACTTTGCACCCACCAGCCTGTGATTTTTCTGCATTCTGCATCACTGTGTAGCTGCGTGAGTCTGAAGAAAGATTTATGGACTAGTATCAGAGTTATGGACTTAATCTGGACTGGGCTGGGCTGTTTGCTTGATATATAAAGCTCTCTCTTATATATATATGGGAGTCCCTGGATTTGTTTCTCTAGTCAACCTGGTCTAACACACTTTCTTCTGATTGTTAGGACTTGCTTAATAATAAAAAGTAAATAAGTTTTAGGCTATTTTATTTTGAAACTTGATTATTTTAAAAGCTGAATAGCATACTACCCATGATTATATCATAATTTATATTGCGCTGTCAAGTTAATTATAACTCATGATGATCACATATTACAGAGTGGAACTGCTTCTTGGAGCTTTCTTGTCGGTAAACTATATGGAAGTAGAAAATTATCTGTCCACCTGCTGCTGGATGGTTTCTACAAGAAAACTTCTGCTGACCAGCCAAGTGCAACCTGTTTGTGCAATCTTCTTGGCTTTCTTTTCTCAGTTTTTTGAAGTGGGATTTTGATTGTTAATTTTCTTTTTCTTTTTTTCTAATGTAAGCATTTAGTGTTATAAACATTGCTTCAGTTACATCCCATGTATAAAAAAGTATTTTCTCTTTTGTTCAGTCAACATTTTCTTCCTCTTGAGATATTTTCCCTGACCCATAGTTTATTTAGAAGAATCGTGCTTGTAAAGGGTATTTTCTTGATTCCATTATGATCAGAGGATACACTCCAAATGCCTTCTATATCTTCTCCTTTTTTTATCCCAGAATATGGTCTATCTTGACATGTCCTATATGGATTTTTAAGGAAGAAGTGTATTATGCTGCTGTTGCATGGAGTATTCTACAATTGTTGATAGCCTATATTACTTGATGGTATCTACATTTTTTGGTATATTATTGTTGATGTTCTGTCCAGTTGTTCTTTCAAGTGTTGAGAAAGTGGTGTTGAAGTTCATTTATCATTTCGTCTTTTAATTTTATGAGTTTTGCATTACATTTCTGCTGATCTACTGATTGATGCATAGATGTTTCAGTCTTTCTCCTTGTGGATTGGTCAATTGGCTTATCACAATTTAGTGTCCCCCTATGATTTAGAATTTACTAAATGACAATAATTTTACTAGGTCTCTGGCACTGATCATTTCATTTGCTCTGAAATTTATCTGATATGAATATGGCCATTTCTACTTTCTTTTAAAAAACTTTTTATTATGTATTGGGTCAAACTTTACAGAGAAGTATCAGTTTTCCATTCAACAATTCATAAATGTTTCATTTTATGACATTGATTGCAATTCCCTTAATATAGCATCACTTATCCCACTTCCCCCTCTGTCTTCTGTTTGGGTTTCAATTCTTTTCTAACCTTTTTGGACTTTGTCCTTGGATAAAATTTTGCCCTTTTGATCTAAAAGGGCTGATGAGTCTAAGAAGGGCAAATATCACCAGTGTTATTGTTCCCTTACAGCCTTTTCTCTTGCCTGGGACCTGAGAGGTCAAAACTTTTTTTCCATGAACACTGATGGCACAGTTGCTATGTATTGGGCTGCTAACCTCAAGGGGAACAGTTTGAAATCACCAGCAGCTTTGTGGGAGAATGGTGAGGCTTTATACTCCCATAAAGAGCTACAGTCTGGGAATCCCTCAGGGGAAGGTCTACCCTCTTTTATAGGGTAACTATGGATTGACATCAATTCAATGACTGTGAATTTATTATTTGGCTAAAAATTAAGCCTACTTTCCTTTTCTTTCTTTTTTTGTTCATAGATCATATTATTGTGGGCTCTTACACCTCTTATAACAAACCATACATCCATTGTATCAAGCACATTTGTACATATGGTGTCATCATCTTTTCAAAACAATTTCTTTCTACTAGAACTCTTGGTATCAGCTCCCCTGTGTTCCCCCACCCCCCACCCCCCATCATCCTTATGAACCTTTGATAAATTATAAATTATTTGTGTATCTTACACTGTCTGCTGTCTCCCTTCACCCATGTTTCTGTTATTTGTCCCCCTTGGGGGGGGGTGTTATACATCAATAATTGTGATTAGCTCCCCCTTTCTCCATTTTCTCCTCTCACCTTTCCCTTACACTCATGGTATTGCTACTCCCATTACTGTTCCTGAGGGGTTGATCATCTGTCGTGGATTAGTCGTGTCGAGAGCTCTTATCTGTACCAGTGTATATACTCTGGTCTAGCCAGATTTGTAAGGTAGAACTGGGGTAATGGTAATTGGGAGGAGGAAGCATTAAAGAACTAGAGGAATGTTGTATGTTTTGTCAGTGCTATACTGCACCCTGGCTGAGTCGTGCCTTCCTTGTGAACCTTCTGTGAGGTGATGTCCAATTGTCTACAGATGGGCTTTGGGTCTCCATTCTGATACCCCACTGTTGACATCGATATGGTTGTTTGTTTTGGGTCTTCTGATGCCTGATACCTGATCCTCTTGACACCTCATGATTACACAGGCTGGTGTGCTTCTTCCATGTGGGCTTGGTTTCTTTCTTTGAAAGCCTGCTTTCTTTTTATTAATGTTTGTGTGGTGTATCTTTTTACAGTTTTACTTTTAATCTACTGATGTTATTATATTTGATGTGAGATTCTTGTATACAATATATAGCTAATATTTTATTCTATCAATCTTTATCTTTTAATTGATGAATTTAAGTCATCTATTAAGAAGTGGTGAGGTCAAAGAGAATAGAAAGTTTCAAAGGGAAGCTCAAGAAGTCAAAGTAAAACATTATAATGAATTGTGCAAAGATCCAGAGTTAAAAAACCAAGAAGAAAGAGCACAGAACTGAAAGAAAAATTTTAAGTCTTGAGTTGCAATATTGAAAAAGTCTATGGGCAAAATATTGAATGATGCAAGAATCATCAGAAGATGGAAAGAGTACACAGAGTCACTGTACCAAAAACTAAAAACTTGTCAACATCCTACCCTTTAAGAAGGTAGCATATCAGCAAGAACCAATGGTACTTAGGGGAAAAGTTTCAAATTGCACTGAAAGCATTAGCCAAAAATGAGTTTCCAGGAATTGATGGAATACCGATTGAAATGTTTCAACAAGCTGATGAAACACTGGAAGCACTTATTCGTCTGTGCCAGGAAATGTGGAAAACAGCTACTTGACAAACTGACTGGAAAAGATCCATATTTGTGTTCATTCAAAAGAAAGGGTGACCCAACAGAATGCTCAAACTACAGAACAATATCATTGACACAACACGCAAATAAATTTTAGCTGACTGTCGTCCTTCAACAGGTGCAGCAGTACATTGACCAGTAGCTGCCTGAGGTTCAGGTGGAATTCAGAAGAGGATTTGGAAAAAGGGATCTCATTGCTGATGTCAGATGGATCTTGGCTGAGAGCAGAGAATACCAGATAGATGTTTACTTGTGTTTTATTGACTATGCCAAGCTATTCAACTGTGTGGATCATAAACTATGGATAATTTTGAGAAGAACAGGAAATCCAGAACACTTCATTGCGTTTATGTGGAACTTGTACATGGAGCAAGAAGCAAGCAGAACAAGGAAATACTATATAGTTTGAAATCATGGGGAAAAGTATGCGGGTTGTATCACCATACTAATCCAATCTTTACACTGTGTAAATAATCAGAGAAACTTGATTATATAAAGAAGAATGTGGCATTGAAGGAAGTCTTATCAACAACCTGACATCTGTGCTAACACTATCTTGCTCCAAGTGAGAAGGCCTGGGAGCACTTGCTGATGAAGATCAAGGAGTTCAGCCTTCAGTATGTGGTATAATTCAATGTAAAGAAAACCAAAATACTCACAACTGAAGCAAAAGTTAACATCATGATAAATGAATGTTCCCTACCTCCACTCTGATCCCCCACCCCTGGTGACCAGAAATGCGGCTGTCCCTCATTCTCAGCAGCTGGTAACACTCTCCCATTGACAGCCCCCATCGTGTATAAAGTTGGAGCCCCACCTTCAATAATGGAGCACCAGGTTGACCACTCCACATTTGGAAGTATATGGATTCTGCCTTGACAGACGAGCAGAATACACAGTGCCATGCCCCTGGCCACTCTTGGATGAGAAATAACTTCTCCATTTCAGCTTCCTGGCCCTCCCTTGCTATTTGGGCTCAAAAGGATTCCTTCTGGAATAAACTAGCATGAACTACTTTCAGATCAGGTTCCATAACCAGAGGCAACAGCTAGTCTTGCAAGAACTCCGTCTAGGACTCGGTTTCTCACCACCAGTTCATTCCTCCCATATTTCCATAAGCTGTTTAGTTGACAGAGGGTGCTGGCCAGATGGTTTGCACCCGCAATTTTCTCCCTTGTCTCCCCTGATGCTTCTGCTCCCTTAATTTTATTTTCTTTCTCTTCTTTCCTTTCGTTTTCCTTTTCCTCTTCCCTTCTTTGTCTTTTCTTAGTTTTTACTTTACTACTCTCTTTCTCTCTCTCCCTAGTCTTGTCTATTATGTATTTTCTTTCTTTTCCCTTTACTCTTGTTCCTTCCCTTTATAAATTTTCCATACCTTTTAACTTTTAATTATTAAATTTAAAAAATTGATGCTGTTTACCAGCTCTCCATTACTAATTTTATCTCTTTTTTACTATTGCTTGTCTTGATTTTTTTCTCTAATCTCACTCAATGTGACACAACTATTGTGCACACATAGCCCAACCTACCTGGACATCTTATAGATCCACTTATCAGATTCACTACTTCTTCCTCTACTACATGAGCATCAGTTAACAGCAGTCAACACCAGTCAAATGCGACCCGATCTATGCTACACAAACAGGGAATTGTATACTCAATCATATTCTCTATCATACTCACCAAGACACAGGTGGTGAGTGCCTGAAAACACACCAACTTCCCATTACCAATTAAATACAAATACAACAACACAATGTCACTGAGACCAAAGATAAGTTGTGCTCACATGAAGAAACAAGAGAGAGTGGCCCAAATAAGTGACCAAATCGCAAAGCCAGAGTACCTCTCTGAGGAGTAAATGGTATTGGAACTATCTCATACATAGGGATTCAAAAGAATGATATTTAGGTACTTTCAATGAATTGAGAGAAAGATCAAGAAAGAGGCAGATGAAATCAAGGAAAGCACAGAAAAATATTTTTAGGATATTCTTGGGGAAAAAACTATAAGAAGAAACTGACAGAATAAATGAAAAATTAGAAAATATACTAAAACAACAAATAGAAATTATTTGTTGCTAAAATATGCCAAAACAACAAATAGAAAATTAGTCCTTAAAAATAAAGAATTCAAAAATATGGCAATACATTGAAATGGCAAAGGAGTAGAATTGAACCAGTGGAGGGTCACACTAATGAGCTTGAAGACAAATCTCTCAATACTAACCTGATAGAGAAAGAATTTTTAAGAAAGGAGTGAAAAACTTCTAAGAAAGTCAATGGGGCACAAATAAGAGGAATAATTTATGTCACTATAATTCTAGAACAGGAAGGAGATTTCCACCTCATAAAAGGAGCAACAGAGAAAATTGTCAAAGAGCTGTTGGAAGAAAACTTCCTTAATATCATGAAAAGACAAGAGGATGATACGCATCCAAGAAACTGAAGAAAACCCCAAAAGGATAGACCTTCTTAAAGAAAAGCCATGAGGCACATCATAACCAAACTTTCCAAAGCCAAAGACATGGAAAGAACCCAAGAGTACCTCAAGAAAGACATTTAAAAATTATCTACATAGATTACACATCAGACTAACCCCTGATTTATCAAAATCATGCAACAAAGATGCAGGCAAGTCAATCAGATAGCATTTGTAAAATCCCGAAGAAAAAACATCCAGCCAAGAATCATGTACCCAGAAAAACTGTTCCTTGAATACAACAGCAAAATTAGCACGTTTCCAGATAAAGAGAAAACAAAAACCTTTATTGATATGGATTGGCACAGTCATTTTAACAATGGGCTTGAAGACACATACATAAAGCAACAACGTGTCCATTGGCATTTCTGAATTGCTACTCCTCCAGCACAGAGTCTGGGGTATATGAGGCAAAACAGAAATCCAGGGAACTCACCACAGCATCACATTCCTGGTGCCTCAATGTCTACAGTTTGCCATCTTCTCTGCCTTGAAGAGTATTCTTATTTATTTTTAAAGAATGTAATGTTCAGGGCTTTTAGTTGTACTTAATGTGCGGCATAGGGAAAAGTATACCTACTCCATCTTTCTAGAGGTAGAAGTATGAAATGAATTTTTAAAATACTGGGGAATAAGATGATGTCAAGTAATGTATCTGAGGAGGGGACTTACTCTGTCTAGCATCTCAGAGACGTACCTGTGATCTTGGAAGCTCCTGAAAGGGTCAACTCTCTGTGAGGGAAGGCAGTAGGAGTGATGTAGAGAAAGCATCCTTGGGGGAACCTACTGAAAGTCACTGCTGGGCAGCTAAGAGCCAAAGTTGACCTTGGCGACCCACAAGTCAGCAAACCTTTCTCCTGGCTCCCACATTAAACTACCTGTCCGTCTTCAACGTCATTGTAAGCATCAGTGGCATGGCCACATTTTCATTTGCTCGTCAAAATTGCTTGAGCTGCTCCTTTTATTGAATTTTATTTCCTTACATAACCTGCTAATGTTCTCAGGAAGATGAACCAACCTCACTCTCTCTGTATAAACATGAAAGAGATGAATATCTGGGGAGTGTCTGTGTGACGCTCAGCTGATCATACCCCAGGAGCCTACGCAACCCCTTGAGATGCACTTCAAGAGGTCATTGCCAAGGAAGGAGACAAGGGTTTTGGAGCAGGGTCTGTAGGATAATCCAGAGGACTGGACAAAGAGGTATACTGGAACTTTCTCTTTCATTAAGCAAATATTGATTTTCACCAGACTTTTTGCTGGGCCACAAAGATAAGTCAGTAAAGCCCTAAACTGACGGAGTTGACGATTTGTGAGGAGTTAGTTGCAACTGAACATGCTAAGTACTATAAGGAAAGAAGAAAAAAGTCCGTCAAAAGAAGCTCCTGGTTTATACTGGGTGTTCGGGAAGACTTCCTAGAGGAGGAAGCCTAGGAAACAGAAATCAATTTGGCTTCTGCCTTGCTGAAATTCCTCAGCAACTTCTCATCTCTGTTAGGAGAATCTAACTATTTTCTGTGGCCTACAAAGCCCTACTTCAGTAGATCAGCCTTCTACCCAAGCTCCATCAGACCTCCAACTTGGCACCTCTGTTCCTTGCATGTAGAATGTTGTTAAGCTTCAAGTCCATGGCATACTCCTTGCCTTGGGCCTTCCTCGGGGGTGTCCTCTGCCTGGAGTGTATTGTCTCCTTCTAAAAGGCTATGGTGATGATCTGACTTGTGTTAGAGCTGACATCTGATCTTTTTTCACCACTAATCTAGGCCCCCACCCCACCAGTTTCTGTCCTGTGAGCCACCCTCTTACAAGTGTGATATGATTAGTGTCAAAGGTGAATTGAGTTCTCAATTTCCAGAATCAACCCATAGGCACGCTGGCAAGAATGGATCTGGCTGGGGAATGAGGGATGGAATCCTGAAGACTAGAAGCAGCTTTTGTTAAAGAATTTTTATGA
>NW_022111365.1:9716043-9732523 GCF_000313985.2 Echinops telfairi
GTGGCAGGATGTGTTGGGGGCTCATTTACACTGAGAGAGCATGGAGCCTGCCTGTGCCGCTGACTGGATCAGCCCCAAACTGAGTCTCAGAGGAGTCAGTTCTTCCCCGGAATCCCAGCCAGGTCCCCTGCTGTGTGGCACAGAAGACTGCACACCTCAGAAGGGGACCTCTGGGGACAGAAATGCAGGTTCTAGGGTGGGAAACAGGTGGGCCATGGTACAACTTTGGAATATCTAGAGAGAGTGCACCTGTTAACCAAAACAAACCAGTTGCCATCATGTTGTTGTTGACCGTGACTGTGACATTTTAGAAGCAAATATTTAGAAAGACCATCCTTGCAAGGGTGGATTCAAACTGCTAACCTTTCGTTTAGTAACACTTAACCAGTCACACCACCCAAGGACTTCTATGCAAATGTTAGAAACTGACTTGAAGGAAATGAAGGTCAGAGTGTCTGACCCAGTCTTTAGCACATAGTAGGGCCCTGCTAAGGACCTTTTCTCATACATGGAGGCAGACCATCCCACCTGACCTCCCTGCCTTTGCCAAGGTCCCATTTTCCCAAATAGTAGGCCTGCAGGATTGATAGCTTGTCTGCCTTTCTCTGCAGTCTGGTGGCCCCCTCCCTCCTGTCTGGGCCAGCTGTCCCACAGCCCTGCTACCAGGGCACATGCTCCCCTCAGCCCAGTCCCTGAGGACATCAGAGGGAAGCTTCCCAGAGGCTGGAGAGCACAGCATGAATTTTGCATGAATAATAATAACCCTACCACTTAGCGGTTATGCAAGGCTTTCCTCTTCTACAATACTTTACCATCATTAATTAGTTATTCTGCATGGCTTCCAGCCTCCCTGCTTGCTCTGGGAAGGCAGGCTCTAAGAGATTCGATCATGAAAATAGGCCTCTCTGGTCTGAGGCTCAAAAGTCAAGTGGCTTCAGGAGGCATCAGCACAATAACTTCTGGGAATTGCTGAGAATTATGCACTTGAAGGGTCGGGATGAGCAATTCCTTCTGATCCAGCCCCTCCCAGAGTTGCTCCCGGTGTACTTATCTCAAAGCCTCCCAGACAGATGATGAGGTCAATGGCTGCAGCTGTGCTTGTAGAAAGACAAGACCATCTCTGTTTGCTCCCCACTCTACACACCCTCATTTCAGGCCGGCTCTCATCCACTCTTGGGTGCAGAGCAGCAGGCTTCTATGACTAGGCCTAGTGCAGAGGCGCAAAGTAATGGTCCTATTGGTCCCAAACCAATAGCTGAGTAAAGAATGGCAGACCAGGGACTCAGGTCTTCTGACTAAAAATTTTATTTCCTTCTTTTTTAGAATCATAGGGAAGTTTCTGGTCCCAAGAGAGATGAACTTAAGATGAAACATAACCTTCCTCAATGAATGTAAGGCCTAGTTGGAGGTCGTGGCCTTGAATGTCTTATTGGGCCTTCCGTGATCACTACCACCTGTACTACCAAGGACCACCTCAAACCTTACCCTCATCCCCACTTTTGGACTTCCCTGGGTCACTCCCTTAAGGCTCTAACAGCTACCTTGTAACATGCGGTGCAGTGTTTACATATGTTGCCACGTTACCACTTTCTGGTTAGAGATATTTTAGGAAAGAGGGTAGGTACACCTCTGTGGTACACATTTGGAGAGTCCACCCCTCTGGAAGAATTTCCAGTACCCAGAGCACCTTAGTTCCACATTAGGCCTGAAGCCAGATCTCTGCCTCAAACTCCTCCATTAGGCTGAAAGGGTATTGATCAGCTTGGCTTCTGTGAGCTGAGTGTTTTAATCCCAGTGTGTGAATCTTTAAGAATTAATTAGCAAAGATTGCTCAGGAAAAACAAAGTGGGCAAAAGACTTGATACAGTCTGGTCACCAACCATTATTGTTTTCCTCTTAATTACAAGGCTATTTCTGGAACCTAGAGGCATTTTGTCTTATGTTTCAAAGCATCAGGTCAGCCTCTTCATCCTCCAGGTGGCCTTTCTCAACCTCCTGCTCTTGGTTCTTTCCCAGGATACCATGCCCTGGCCTGCTGCCCCATCACCAACACTGTAGGCTAGGGAAAGCCCCAAGACCCTCTGCTTATTAGCTCAGGACAGCAGTAGGTCAGTCTAGAAAGGGGACAGATCCCATTGAAGTGGAATACAATGTGAACAAACGCCAAGCCCCTTCTGGCCCCAAGGAGTTGTGTAACCTACTTTACCACAGTTCCTCAGACAATAGCTTTTCTCTCTATTTACCCAGGACCCTTACTACATGCATAGTGCCAGCCCAGTGTCTCTCTCACATGCTGCAACCCTGCTATCCACTTCTGCTACCTCTCTGGGCCAGCCCTTCAGGCTGCCTCAGCTTCCTGGCCTTTAATCATGCCTTTCCCTCTGCCTCGTTCTTGACAGCACCTCATATGCCCTCAAGTACTCTGCTCAGGAAAGGCTAAGAAAATGGTTCTGTATCTTGGATGGATGGAGTTACAGTTTACTTCCAGTACAGAACTGTCCCAGAGAGGAGTCAAAGAACCAGCGCCATCCACCTTATTTGAGGGAAGGAATAAATGTGCCCACACCCACTTCACAAAATCCAGGCCAGGAAGTCTAACATGACTATTTTGTTGTGACCCTTTGGGCCATGTCTTTTTACCTGGAAGTTCAGGATCAAGGGGCAAGAAATCAGGAAACAATCTTTGTTGAACCTCTTTTCTATTTGTCAAGATCTTAAGTCCCTATTTTCAGACAGGAAAAGTAAGGGCCAAAGTCCAGCTGTGGTGGGAAACATCAGTGGACCCAGCTCCAAGTGCGCATGGAGATTGTCATGTTTTATTGTACATTACTGGCCGCTATCCTAGTTCTCGCTCCACCAGCCATATAAACTGAGTTGGCTTGGACTCACTCAGGCTTAACACATGTGGGTGAGACAGATGTGCACATTGCCATTCCGCAAAGCCCCAGATAGGAGTTTTCCCAGCTCAGTCATGGATTCAATGCTATCACTTGATGTGCTTCTCCATACGAGTGGGAATGAGCCCAAAGGCACACAACAATCGGTGAGTTTAGCCCCTGACCTTGACTGCCACTCAGTACAGGAAACCCGATCACATCCATTCAGACCATTTCTAGTTTATGTCTCAGTAGTTTGGGTGTAACTGCTCTGTCAATTCACACTTCTCCTTTCACCTTCACCTAACATCTTTTGAGAGAGGAATCTGTATTTCAGAGGATCTCAAATATCATGTGGGACTTGGGAGGAAAAGCATTCTTTATGACAAAGAATCACTGGTGGTCCAGCGTAAGCAGGTAGAGGCGACGGGATGTGGCAGGGATTGTCCTGGACCAATAGAACAAGGCGGTGGAGAGCTTCTACAGAGGTAGCTCTTGAGCTAGATTAGCCATTTTCTGGGGACTGAAGAAGGCCCCCATCAAGAGAACCACGGTGCAGACACACTGAATGGCAGGTGTGCTCGGCTTGCGGATCCCAGCTCTGAGGAAACAGTGCCCTGCATCTCTTCCCCTCTTGGACAATATTACTCTGACCTTATGTCTTTCAAGGCAGTTCCTAATATTTGCATAGAAGTGCTTGGGCAGTGTGACTGGTTAAGTGCTACTAATTATCAGGATTTCTTTGATTTCAGATAAAAAGCCCTTAACCCAAGTAAGCAGGTGAAACCTATGAAAAAATAGGCGTCTGAAGGTCACTGAGGTGTCAGCAAAGTCCAGGCAGAGGTGCTGCACACACAGATGGATTCAGAAGCATAAAAATGATTTTAGGACTCAGTCTCAACTCTTCTGAAGGTGATTCAGTCTTATCAAGTTTTTACCCTGATAATGGGGGTGGGGTGGGGTGGGAGTAGGGGCTCCGCCATCTCCGCACCTTCAGGGCACCACTGCCAGGAGCTAAGCATTCCTCTTCCTCAATGCTGTTCTTACAGTCTCACAATTGAGTCTCATTAGCTGAATCAGATCATCTGCACCATCCCTGCATTAATCACTACTAACGGGAAGAAGGGATATGATAATGGGAGGTCAATGAGAAGTCCTTGTGACTTTCTGATCTTCTGTGTGACTCTTTAAAAAACTTTTTTTAATTTTGTTTTTTTTTTGTGTGTGTGTGTGTGTGTGATTCTTGACCCTCTTCCCCTTCAAACTTCAAGCCCCTTCATGGGGAGACAGGGCATGGGATGCTACTAAGATTCTCCCAGCAACCCTTGGGCATGCCATTCCTGCATGCTGACTCTGTTGGGGGATTGAAGATGACTAGCTTAGCATGCCCCACACATTTCCAACCCCGTCCTGTAGCTGAGAACTCTGGAATTCATGAGGCTGAAAGTTAAGAGACCTTCTGTAGCATTTAAGCTCCAAATTGAATGTGTCCAGGTACGAATTGGCCAACGCTAGAGCCGTTTCTGCCTATCTTTAGTTCAGACACTTATAGCAAGTGAGCTGCACGCATATCACTACCTACAACTGGGAATCCCCAGCCCAATTCTGCCCAAAGGATGGCACAGCAAGGTAGCCCCTACCAAGGGTGTCCAGAAAGGTCCCAGGAAGGGGTGCCCTGTGGGCCAAGCTCCGGCCTATGTCTTGCTCCCTTGCCCTGTGCTTATGTCACAGTGTCCACTATGCGAACCAGTCTGCAACGTGCCTCTCACTTTCTGGGGCCCCAGTTAGCATGAGACCCTCTTAGGAGGAGCTTCCATTTTAAGGAAGCCCCTGAGGAGAACGGGCTTCATTCTGCTCTGCAGGGATGGGAAGCACGGCAGAGAGGAGATCTGGAGACGGCTCTGCACAGTGAGGGCACAGTGGCAGGTCGCTGGGCAACAGTAGCAGAGCGTGTCTGGATGGACACTGATAAGGAAGCAGTAACCCTAAGTGGAAAGGCGGCAGAAAGCCTTTGTGCACATTTGGACAGGACAGGCCTTGAGGTGTCTGGGGCAGATGTAGCTTGCAGGTGGGTAACTTGCTCAGAGAGCCTGTGTGCAGGGCCCTGTCTGACTAAGCAAAGAGGGGGGCTGCAGAAGTGGTGCCGAGGCAGTGGGGGGAAAGCAGGCCGTAGGGTGTGTTCTGCAGTGGGGAGTCTTGTACTATTGTTCTATATGGATTGTAGAACAAGGGCCAGAGAAAGAGGGAGTGGGTGCTGGCAAAGGTGGCCTGCAGTCAGGTGTAAGCAGGGTCTCCTGCTCTTTGATCCAGGTAGCAGCAAGGATTGGGTCATGCCTTGGCAGGCCTTCTGGTCTCAGCTCTGTGTTCTGTTCCTGGTTCATCCTGGGCATTCTGGGAAGTGTGGTGTCGGGGGCATATAGGAAGTGGCGGGGCATTAAGAGTGGGATGAGGTAGGGACTGCCATTCTGCTCTCCTGTTGCCCTAACAAATCAAATGGTCAGCAGAATTCCTGCACCTTCCCCATCAAGTGAGCCTGGCCTGATACAGCTAATTGCCACCCAGCTCTCTTGGATGCTCCCCGGGATCTGGTTCTATTCCTTTGAATCGCAAGTCCTTCCTCTGCTGCACAGGAGCCCAGAGTGTCCCAGCAGAAAAAGAGCAAAGCAAAGATGCTAATGTATCTGAACACAGGGACCACTCTACTGGCAACCCAGTCAGAGACTTGCAAGAAACCCAGCTCTCCTGGAGCCATCCATCCTTCGGGCACTTTGCAAAACCAGGAGAAATCAAGCTTGGGTGTTTGAAGGCTTCTATGGTCCAGGAAGGGCTCCTTTGCTTTTGGCCCCAGTAAGAGGCAGAGTTTATATACTTATGGAAGATCTTTGCCCAGGGACTTGTTAGAGCATAAAGGTCAGGCTCTGTGGATATTAGAAGCACAGAAGGAGGAAGCAACTTGAGGGATTTGCCTCCCTGAGGAGGGGAAAGACTGCCGCCCTGTGGCAACCTGAGATCTAACAGAACTACCAAGAGCCACTGGAATGATGTTGATGTGGGCATGGCTCTGCCCAGGCCTTCTAGTCTCTTTTCAGCCCTGAGCAAACCTGACCTACTATGTGTAGTTCCCGGGTCCTCCCTCTTGGGCTGAAGGGAGCAAAGATGAAGAATAGGAGCACCTGTCTGGGGTCAGGACTCAGGTGAGCCTCATGGCTGGGTGCTGAACTAGCAAAAAGCACTGGGGACTTGGATAAGGGCACTGAGCTAAGCCCAGCACTGGAACCCCTGCTAGGGAAGGGCAGAAAGAGTCAGGGGCTCAAGAAGATGCATTTGGAGTGTGAGGGTGATGCAAAAGTATGGGGACTGGCTGCTATGCATCCAGGAAGACAGGCTGCAGCCAGAAGACAGGCATTTCTAATAGATTTTATTTTCAGAGCCATTTAAGTTTACAGAAATTTTGTGTAGCAAATACAGAGTGCCCCCTCTCCATCATGCACACTCCTTATCCTGTTATTAAAATATGGCGTCCTCAGGATACATTTGTTACAACTGATGAACTCACAACAATACGTGATTATTCACTAAACCTTATACAGCCCCTCTCACTTACTGACACGATTGGGTCCCAAAGAGCAGATCCTTATGTGAAAATCGACCTATGAGCAAATGGAGGATGTCCACATGAGATGGCAAATGGACAACGGCCACATCATTCCCTCACTGTCAAATTGCCAAACCACCGAGAAACGTGCCTGTGAAGCTGACACACAACTTTGTTCATCTCAGCCAGTGTTAGTTTTGCCTCGCAACTCAGTCATTGCTACAAGACATACTACATACACAGAATAATTGGATACATTTTTTACTATTGCTGCAAATGTGAAATGTTAGGATAATAAGATAATTGATAAGTGGGGAGTAGGTATAGTTTGCATTAGTATTCACTCTTGCTATTGTACAGTCCTAAGGCATGCTGTGTGTTTACCATTCCAGTATCATGGAAAATTCTTTCCTTGCTCCGAAAATGCTCTCTTTTAACTACCAGTACAGTTTTGCTAACAGTCGTTTTAATCATGGGAGTTCTCATTTCTGCTCCGGGCTCACTCTGGTGGTCTAGACCCCAAACCAAACTCACTGCCATCTAGTCAGCGCTGACTCCTGGAGACCTCTCCTGGCTTTTCCAGCCTGAACTGTTTACAGGCATGGAAAGCCCAGCATCCTACCACAAACCTCATGGTGGTTTCAAACTGTTGACCATTTGTATTGCAGCCCTGTGCGTAACCACTACACCATCAGGGCTCTTCTGGTGGTCTATGCTCCCTGTATACATCTCCCTGTGTGTGTGTATGTGTGTATGTTTGTCTCTTTGGCTCTGTGCACCTCTATTACTGAGTGCAGTGTTTCTTTCTGTCTCTGTGTTTCTATGTGTGTCTAGGTGAGTGCTGCTATGACTCTCTGGCCCTTCTCGCAGCTCTCTCTCTAGGAATGTGCTCTCTTCTTTTTCTGCCATAGCTACATCTCAGACTCTTATGTGATTTGGCTGACTATGCAGCCCGTCCCTATCAGATGCTAAGGACACAATTTTGCCCACCCCAGGATATCTCCTAACTTATTTGGAGCAGTAGACAAAGGGGTGAAGCATAACCCAGGGCTTCTGAGATATGACAGCATTGAGGTGGATGGACAATAGGTGTAGGCATGGTTGTGTCCCTTGGGGGGCAGTATGCTGGGGGAGAGAGAAAATTCCTCAAAGTTTCCAAAGGATCTTGGACTAAGGTGAAGCAGTGTGTTTGCTTTAGAATCTCCAAAGTTAATCTCTCCCCAAAGTTAGGCCATAAGAAAAAAAGTCCTAAACTCCACTAAGAGCTCCATCTCCACCCCCCTAAACAATAATAAGGGCCTTTGTAAAGCTCCCACAGAATCTATCACCTGGGGCACTCACTAGATGGCGTGGTTAGCAGACATGGCTTTGCTACTCTTGAGAGACCAGCGCCACTACAGCATCTACTCTGTCATTCAACCTCCCGAGGGGTGGAAATCAGAAGGCTGATTTCTTGAGCTAAGCTGGGAAAATGAGGAGGTCTACTTTAATTTATAAGGTGTGGAGGAAGTAGCTCTTCCTGCTTCTGCTGCTACCTGAGGATCAGACATGAGATTCAGGATTGACTGTCCCCTCTTCATCTGCCCTGCTCTCACACCAGCCTCCAAAGTCTTCGGGTGTTGTCATTTCATTTTGCCATTCATGGTTTTTATTTTACACCACCTGCTAGCTTCCCTGGTTTCATTGTTGAGACCAGCAGGGCCTGGTTGGGCAGGGCAGTATAGCACGGAGGATGTGACCTGCAGTTCGGACAACTGGGTTCACCCTCAAGCTCTGCTGCTTACAGCTCCCTTGGTCCTTCGGCATGTTGTTAAATACTCAATTCACCAGTACCTTGGTTATCCAGAGGGCATGATTACAGTGCCTAGCTCATGGCGTGTTGTTGTATTCAGTGTAGTAATACAGGCATTGAACCTAGTCTCCTGGTCCAAGTAAAGGTCAATGAATGAGCTTCTTCCCCTGTAATAACTCTGTAGGGTCCATCTACAGCAGGAGTTCTCAACTTCCCTAACACCGTGACCCTTTAATACAGTTCCTCATGTTGTGGGGGCCCCCAACCATAAAATTATTGTCGTTGCTACTTCATAACTGTAATTTTGCTACTGTTATGAATCGGGCAACCCCTGTGAAAGGGTCATTTGACCCCGCTGATCTATAGGAACTATGACCATGACTTGTGAGCTGTGCCCACAACTCAACCTTCAAACACTAGCTAAAAGTGTGATACCCATCACACAGCTGTCTGTTTGTCATACTGTGGTGGCGTAAGTGTTGCTATGATGCTGAAAGCTATAGCACCAATAGTTCAATGACCAGCTGATCACCTATGATGGGCATGTTTGAGGACAGTTTCCAGACTAAGACATATCAGGAAGGATGGCTTTGTTATCTACTTTAAAAAAATCACACCCCCAAGATTCCATAGATCACAACAGAATATTATTTTGCAGAATGCAAGAAGATGAGGCCCTAGATTGTAAGACACTTAAAATACAAAGTAGCAGCAACGGTGGACTGGAGCACAATGGTGATTGTGACAGCACAGGACCAGGCACAGTTTTGTACTGATGTACACGGGGTCGAGATAAGTCAGAGCTGCCTCAATGGCAACTAACCACAGCAGCATCTGTGCCTGTGCCAGTTGCTAGTGACAAAACCATTTGCAGGGTGCTGTACTCCACACAAGAGACTTGTAGTCCGGAGGTGGGGCGGCAAGGAAAAACATTAAATGAGCTCATAATTGAGAAGCACTTAGGACAATGCCTGGTATGCAGTGGGTGTCATGGAAACATGGAAACAATACGAGTATGATCAGTGTGATGGGGTCAGTACTATGTGTGGTGAGGGCACACAAGAGGGGCAGCTAACCCAAGTCTGGGGGAACATAGTATGTGTGGTGGTTAGATTTATGCCCACTTGTTGGTACCTGTGTGGTGGAATCCTTAGAGGTGAAGCCATTTTTAATAGGAGAGATATTGGGAATCTCTCTCTCTCTCTCTCTCTCTCTCTCTTTGGCCTGTCACCTTCCTGCTTGTTTGGACTCTGTGACTGCCTTCAGGGGTGGGCCCACATGGGCTGCTGACACTGGAGTTGTTGGTGCCCTGCCATATTCCCACCAACCTGCGTCCACAGGATTCTGACCTGTAATCTCCATTCTCCCCAGTTCACCTTTCTACAGCATCAGTCTGCAGCTATGTGAGTCTGAAACGGGCTCTGCTGGCATTGGGCCCACGGAGTTGAGTTGGCCTGTGCTGGGCTGCTTTTTGATATATGACATCATATAAGAGTGTTACTGGTTTTGTTTTTCTAGAAAACCCAGGCTAGCATACCATGTAACTGAGACTGAGTCAGGAGGAAAGTGGCAAAGATCAGTCCAAGGCAGAAGAAAGTTGCAGAGAAGGAGATGACTGCTTATTTGGGGAAGTATAAGAAAGGTAGCCTGAGTAGATTAAGAGGGTAATGTCATTCTTGGCTGCTAATTGACTCTACCTAGAGGTGCCTACTTTTGAAAAACCAGCCACTTCTAATCTGACACATACAAGGTCACCATGGGTTGGAGCTCATTTGATGACAACTGGTTTGTAGGTGGACAGCAGGGGCTAGAGAGATAGGTGGAGGGATGGTTGTAGATCTTGGAACCCACTTTAAAACACTAGTTTGATTGAATTCAAAGACAATATTCCTGGACTGGATTTTTGAGAAGAGCTGGAATCTCCCACTATGGCTCCAAGGTGCTCTTTAACAGTTGGGATCCCATCTATGTGCTCCGGCAGTGGTGGCCTTGTAGGAAGGGATAAGTGAAGCCAGTTCCCCAGTACTCGTTTTCGCGGCAACTGGGAACATGGATGTTTCCTGTGCCCACTGGTCACAGACAGCACAATTATAACCACTCTGTGTTTTCTTTCTTTACAGATGCTAGGGAAGCTCAAGTGTTGGCAAAACTGAGTCTGTTGTCACTGAAACTGGTAAGTTGATGCTGAAGGTTACTATGTGGGGTTGAGGACATGGACAGATAAATACAGGGCTAGCCTTTGTTCCCTGCGCATCAGTACAGAGCAAAGATCCCTGGGTGGGTTTATCAGCTTATCCTTGGGGTAAGGTGCTACACTAAAGCCTGGGGGAGTTATAGTCTCTGTCCTCAAAGAGGACATGAGACATCACAAAAATGCCATGTTGACTCTATGCCATATGAATATCCTTAATTCTGCTATAGCCTTCCCTAAAAACATGTATTGCCCTGGTCTGGATACCAATGTGCTGCTCCTTCCACAGAGACCCATTTACTTCTTTCATTTCAGAGGCTCACCGTGAGATGTAGAGGAATAGGTGCCTCTTATGCAGCCCAGTTGGTTTGCTGTGTGACATTAGATGAAGCTCTTTGACCCTTTTCTCTAGTAAACATCAAGTCCCTCAAAGATGGAGGCAGAAGCCTCCTCACTTTTTACATTCAATACTAACACAGAGCAGGTTCGTGCATTTGATACATTAGGAAATGAATGAATGAAGGGATACCTAAGAAAGCAATGCAAACATCAAAGAAATGAGCCATTTGGGACAAAGTAATCAAACCTTGTCGGGCATTTACTGAGCCCATCCTTACAAAATGGGAATGGATCGGATACCTGAAGGAACCAAGGGTGGTGTTCCAGGAAGAAGGAGCAAATGTGCATGATGGGACAGGGGCAGAGTTACAGTTGCTTCTTGGACGGAGGGGGGCATTGGCTCAAAAGGTCAGACTTTGTCTTAAATGGAATGGAAAACATGAAGACCTGGGAGCAGGACGCTGACTGGGTAAGCCCATTGTTCTCTTCTTTCCGGGATTGCAGATGCCAAATATGCCATCATTGTAATGATGCTGGGAGTTGCCATCTCCATGGATTTCCTGGGCCTTAAGACATCCAGCACAGAGTTGGTACTGACTCAATGGGAAGGACTCCCAATCCAGCATGTGGGCTCCCATATCAGAGTAGGACCTCCATATGTTGACCAGAGGAAGACAAAAAATCTTGGAAGACA
This sequence comes from Echinops telfairi, assembly GCF_000313985.2. Taxonomy (NCBI): domain Eukaryota; kingdom Metazoa; phylum Chordata; class Mammalia; order Afrosoricida; family Tenrecidae; genus Echinops; species Echinops telfairi. The sequence continues at coordinate 9,727,531 of NW_022111365.1, forward strand.
CAGAGCTAGTCAGCCTAGGCAGGCTGCAGTGACTTTTGTCTCTGTCTCTGCCTGTCCCTTCTCTCAACACTCTTTCTTCCTCTTGCTTTACTCTCTCCCTTTTCTAGGCCCCCATCCTACTCTCCCTTATATCCCTCACCATTTCTCTCCCTCCCTTTTCTCTACCCCACCCCCCGCCATTCTACTTCTCTCCTGAACATCCTCTTCCATTCCTTTGCTCTTTGCCCATCTCCTGTGTTTTTCATCCAGTTGCTTTGGTATTCCTGAGAATAACTTTTCCTGGGAAAAAGAAGGCAGAAATGCTGAAATTAGCTTCATCTAGAAGCTTATATTCTGCTTTACAAATGAAACAATAAGGTAAAATTGCTCCCAGTGTGGCTAGGTGGTAGAAGGTACTCATCGTGCAGGATTCACATGATTTTTTTTAATATAGCTTGAGCACATCCTACCCTGACTCATGCCGAGTGAAGCCTCATGTCCCAATCAGAGCTGGGCTATTTGGGTCTTTGGTCCTGTAGGACCGTAGGGGAGTGAACCTTCCAAACAGATGCCGAGGAGTTTGTGACTTTTGATACACATTAATTTGCAACCACTCCCTCCTAAGATGTGACCAACAAGAATGACCACTGTATATAAAACTACTCAGCATTTTTTCAGGATGTGCTCATGAGGGTGAGGAAGAAGAAGCCTCACTGTTTCCGTAAAATGTAATTATTAGCTGTGGAGATATTCAGGGACAGGGACAACCTGGGCCAGGAAAAGGGAAAGGGTGAGGCAAGATCACTCTGACTTCCTAAGATGCTGGCATGGCCAATTGTAGAAGAAGGTTAATGGGTCACAGGAGTTTGATTATTGATTTTTCCATCCCTATAAATAAGCTGGGTGAGAAAACGGATGCTTACTCATGTAGCGACTAAGCAACCTGATCTCTGGAGGACAGCAGCTAATCAGAGGGCCAGGACCTATGGATGTACAAGGTGGGACTGGGCAAAGACAGACAGAGAGAAACAGGGAGGACTTCGGGGTATCCTTAGTCCCATCTGTGGGCCTAGCTAATGAGTCTCAGTGACTGGTCTGGAATAGAGAAGTAATTATAGTGGCAGAGGGATCAGGGGTTAGTGCAGTGTGGTATCAGTGAGTGAGAGGAAATACAGAAAGTGTAAACAGTGGTTCATTTGGCATCCCTACTTCAATAAATGACTATTTTTAAAAATCCCTATAATCAGTTATAACAACAAAAACTTTTGTCAAAAGTTTGACATACAAGGCTAAAACTCCATGCTAATTTAGTTTTTGAACAATTAAATGGGCTTGGGTCAGAGCTGTCATTATTACCCAATTGCAATGATTTTTGAATTATATGAGTTTTCTGTATGCTCCAACCATGAGCTCTTGTTTTGTTGCTTCCATTATTTTTATAGTTACTATGTCGATTTTTTCTTATATTTTAGCTATAATATTGTGGCAAATAGTATTTGTGAATATACATTAATTTTTTAGAGAATAAAGTAGCATTTGAAGAAACACTAGTTAATTTAAAAGAGGCTTCTGCTAGGTTACTAATAATATTGTAACAAATAATGTTATGATTCAATGTAGAAAAATTTTACATAACATTTTTTAGTATTCACATAATCAAAGAAATATTGCATTTGAGCAATTTAAAACTGCATAATATATTATATTATTAAAATTGTTAGTAGACATTACTAAGTGCCTTAGACTAGGTTCTCTACAGAAGCAAAACCAATGAAGCTTATATACATACATACAGATAGATATTTAGATATAGGTATAGATGTCAAAACCAAACGTGCTGCCATTGAGTCAATGACAACTCATAGCGACTATATAGGGCAGGGTAGCACTGCCCCTGTAAGTTTCTGAGAATATAACTGTTTATGGGTAGAATCCCCGCTTTTCTCCTAAGAAGTGACTGGTGGTTTTGAACTTTGGACTTTGCGGTTAGCAGTCCACCGTGCTATGCACTTAAACCTCTTCAGATATAGATGTAGATGTAGATAGAGAGGTTTACTTCAAGTAAATGACTTATGTGGTTGTATCGGCGGGCAAGTACCAAGTCAGTGGTTAATATGTTAAGTTGGAAGCTTCTCCTGAGTCAGATAGCTTCAGGAGCTGTTAAATACAAGATATACAAGTAAGACAGCAGACTGCTAACTCATGCTGCAGAGAGCGGAGACTAGTGACTCCCAGAATCTGCAGGCAGATCATGATGAAAATTGAGAGAGCTTTGCTGTGTCCATATATATATATTGGACGCAGGCCAGACACTCGAGGAAATTCTCTTTCAGTTGATTGACTACTCATTGAAAAGTAAGCATTGGATTACTTTATATTAGGTCTCATCATGGGGTATGAGTACTGCATAACTGTGAAACCACTGAGACTCATGGCCCAGTCAAATTGACACAAACCTTAACCATCAAAGTATACATCTTGTCAACTTGACACATGTACATGTATTCTTAACCATATGTTGTTGTTAGATGTTGTCAAGTTGGTTCTGACTCATAGTGACCCTATGTACAACAGAATAAAACAGTGTCCAGTCTTCTACCATCCTCAAAATCATTCTTATGTTGGAACCCACCGGTGCAGCCACTGTGTTAATCCATCTTGTCAAGGTTTTTCTTTATAACTGCCTCTCTACCAAGTATATACAAACTCTAAATAAAGACAAAAGAAGCAATACTTGCACTTGCACTGTCAGGCAAGCATTGTGCTGCTAAGCACAAGGTTGGTGGTTCAAACTCACCAGTTGCTCGATGAGAGAGATGGGGCATTCTGCTAAAGATGTGGCTAGTAATCTACAGCCTCAGAAACCATATTAGGGTACTTATAGATGAGGATAAACACACAATAATGCTTTAATGAGACAATCAAATCCTATTCTAATTCCTTGTTCTGAAACTTTAAAAGAAGAATCTATGGTTAGTGGACCCATACAATAAACTCAGAGTGATCCAAGTTTATGTTACTTGCACCATCATCCCATACCCATAATAGCTATTACCACATTTATTTACCCGGTGTCTGTTTGAAGGTATTGGAAACATCAAACAGCTCTTTTGGACTATAGTATACCTCTTCCTGGGTCACACTTTGTAGTTTAACCTTTGGTGTTTGCTAGTTCTTGTATCTAATTACAGGTCAAAAAGAAATGATGAATGATGAGGCTTTGTTTTGGGGAGCATTCAGCCATGTCTTGCAAGGCATCTGTGTCAAGGCCATCCCAGGCCATAGCTCACTGACTCATCAAGTACACGAAGTCTCAGCACATGACAGACACTTGTTCTGTTGGCAGGAGAGATTGAGTAGAATTTAGGGAGTCAGCATCCCAGATTCCTGATAATTTTCTCATATGTCCCCATCCTATGTTTCAGGATCTAATTACTTCGCAATAAATATGCTCACTTTAACTTCAGACACCAATTAAGCTTGAGAATTAAATGGGTGGTACAATCCAACCCCTCATAATATGGCTCTGGATTTCATTTTTGGTGATATCAGTTCTGTTATAAGAAATAAGGATTTCAAAAAAAAAAAGAAAGAAAGAAGGATTTCTTTTAAGGAGCAAGTGGAAAATTTTATGTCTTATGTGGTGCTTGGACTATTACTCTGAAACCCTGAGTCCAATCAGCACTCTATACCTATCTTGACAAAATTTCAGCAAAGTATCAAATATATGATCACCATGAGCTTTAGTTCTCACCAATACTTGACCTATTTGAGGCAATATTTGCATCTTAATATTGTCATCCATGTCATAGATTAGCAATACTCTCTTTAATGGAGGCAGAGATTTTAGCGCCTTTAAGACTAGTCAAAATTGAGAACCATCTTAGAAAACAACCCTACAATTTTGTTAATGAAGAGCCACTTCACTTCAGGTACCAAATGTCTTAGGTTGATTTCTCTAGAAAATCAAAAGTATGAAGACTATCTTGTATAAACTCATACTTCAATCCACTGCTCCAAGACATGAATGCAACATGCCGGCATGGAGTAGGGAACCAGTGGAGAGGTCTGAAGGGCTGGCCCCAATCCCAACTATGTGGACACCTGTCCCTCTCCCGAGAAGAATTTATTTCAGAGGACAGCACTGAATCTGCAGCTCCAGGAGAGGGACATATCTGATCAGAGTACACGGGAGCAAATGAAGAGGGAGGAAGAGAGAGTGGAGCACATCCTGGCCCACCAAGTCTTGGGGATGATATTCCCGCTCAGGGCAGCCAATCCACAGAAAAGACCATATGTCCAGCCCCGCTATGAGACACGACATCCCTCACTGACCCATAGCCCTACAAGGGTCAACACTTAAGACACAGTATGGGAATTGTGCCTGATCTGATCCTACTACACCGAGGCAAAACACTAAGGATGTGCAACAGAACAGCAAGGGGAACAGAACAATGAACTCCCCAGGGATACCAAAAATAGACTTTGGGGCTAGGGCTTGGCACCCCATCAGACTCAACTTGAAAACACTCCTAAAGGCCAACAAACAGTCCTTGAACTAACTATAAGCTTTTCTTTGTTGTTGTTGTTTTTTTGTTTGTTTTGTCATTGGCTTTTTGTTGTTGTTTTGTTTTCTTTTGTTGCTTGGTTTTGCTCTGTCATGTTTTTGTGCATATTATTATATCTGCAGGTCTGTCTAACTAAGATAGGCTGGATGAACAATCTGGAGGAGAAAACAACGGGGCCAACAGTTCCAGGGCACATGGGAGAAGGGGAGGCAGGGGGAAAGGCAGTGGTGTTAACAAACCCAGGGACAAGGGAACAACAAGTGATCCAAATTGGTGGTGAGAAGGGAGTAGGAGGCCTGTTAGGCTATGACCAAGGGTAATATAACCGAGAGGAATTACTGAAACCCAAATTAAGGCTAAGCATGATAGTGGGACAAGAGGAAAGTAAAAGGAAATAGAGGAAAGAGCTAGGCAGCAAAGGGCATTTATAGAGGTCTAAATAAAGG
>NW_022111365.1:9733924-9748077 GCF_000313985.2 Echinops telfairi
GGCCTTGGGGCTCTCTGTTGAGTTTTCTGAGTATGGACTACAATCTTTGATTATAATCAGAAGAGTTTAAATAAAGATTGTGTGTCTACACTTCTTCAGTACAGTGGTCTCTTACCAGCCACAAGGAAGGGCTCAGAGATACACAGTTGACCCAGCCAATCAGTTGCAGAGACATAGTGATGCTCCCAGTCACCAGTACCCCTCACTTCAATGAATGGATATCTGATTCTTCCCATACTCTCTCCATCCTGTTTTGCTTCCTTAAGATATGACTGCTCTATATGTGCTATCATGAAGAGAACACTGAAGATATGAGCAGTATAGCAAAGTGCAGTGCCAAAACCAGGTGGTACACAGCTATCAGGAAGAAAAAAAAGTATCTGAGGTCTTAAAGACTTGCCTTAAAATAAGTATTCATCTAAAATAAGGCATCAGCTTGGATGAAGCACACCTGTCCTGTGTGATCCAAGGAATATAAGTAATAAAATTAAAATCCAGAGGAGGGAACGGTATCAAAGTTTAAATCCTGAATATCCAGTTGTAACAGAAGGTTGAGCATGCCAATGAAAGCCAAAAATCAATTTGTAATGTCCACACATGGATTAAGCTTCCAGTGAATTCTCTCTGAACATAGTTGAGAGGAGAGCATTGTAAAGTTGGTCATGTAAGGTGTAATAGCATCATATCATTTGATGTCTCTTTGACGCATTTTAAAGCTGTTTCCATTTCTAATATGGACTGCTTCCTTTTTAAGTAAAGTTGTTGATTTTGGGGGGTATGAATTTCTGTATATGAAATCTAATATAGGTAAATCTATAGGTTCAGTAACTGGATATCCTACCAGGGGTTGGAGGAAATGAGTAGCTAACAACAATAAGAACAAGAAAGAAGAAAATGTCCTGCAATGTGTGGGAAACTAACACTGAGAGAAATATGACAAGGACTATATTCTCTAACTTATAACAGGGAATCTGGAAAGCTGGTATTCCACAGTAGGAAAGCCTCCACTTTGGCAAGTTAGAGGTAAAGTCCAAGTACATTATCCTGCTTTAAATATCATTTCCACAGATTCTTCCTTTAACAGCTATGTTGCTTTAAAGTGATCACATGCTTGATTATATCTCCCTATAGAAACAAATATTATCCTTTTGCTCTCTCTTCCTGCTGTGACCCCCACCCCATCCTTGTACCTTCCCTCAATGCAGGTATTAGGTTTCCTCTCCTGTAAGCTCAGGGACATTACTGTAGATACCACCCACTTTGTGACACATGTAACTACAGAATATGCATGTCTTAAGACTATCTATAAATGTCCCAAGATAGCAAAGGCTCGCTCTCACTTCTCCCACTTCCATGTGGCCCATCAAGAGGAATTGAGGTGAGCATTTACCATAAAAGTGTCTGACTCTTTGTGTTGAAATAACATGTACCTTCTTTGGTTTGGTCTTACTCCCATTGGATTGCTTGTACCGCAATCTGTATAGTGTGAGATAAGTCGCTTTTCTTCTGTACCTATTGTGCCCATTATACTTACCTCAGGGGAATCATGTTGTACTTATCCTTTTGTGATTGTCTCACCTCACTTAGCATAATTTCCTCCAACTCTTCCTATGAAACAACATGCATCATGTGATCATCAGTGCATTTTAGTGATGCATAGTACTCCATTGTGTGTATGTGCCAGAGTTTTCTAATTCACTCATCTATCGATGGGAATTTAAGTTGTTTCCAATTCTTTGTGATTGTAAATTGCGCCACAATAAACATTGGAAAACAGACGACTGGTCCTAGTTTATTTCTTACCTCTTCTGGGTGTATGCCCAGTAGAGGGATAGCTGGGTCATAAGGTAGTTCAATTTCCATTTGCTTTAAATATGCCACATCGCTTTCCACAGAGGCTGTACATATCTACACCACTACCAGCAGTGGAGGAAAGTTCCTATCTCGCACTATCCCCTTCAACATTTGTTGCTCTCTGATTTTCTGATTTGGGCAATCCTCAAAGGTGTTATAAGGGGAGAAGAGGGCAGGAGAAAAGGGGTGGTAAGGGAGATGAAGGCATGTGGGGAGCAGGGCACTAACACAGGGAGAGATTATTGGTTATGTTTCCACAGAATTGGGAACATGCATGAAAACCCCACCACATCCCACCAAACCTTGAGGGCAACAAAACCACATGAAACAATGCATGAAAAGATTGGGCCACACGGTCGGCCCCAATCAGGGCCAAACTGACCCCCTTCCCTAGAAGTATGTGCTACAGAGGACAACACTTAACCCAACAGTTTGGGGAGGGGGCCAGCATGCCATGCCCACACAGAAGCAAACCAAGAAGGAAAAAGAGAAATGGACTGTGTAGACCCCATATCAATCAGCACACCAAGCCTGGAGGGCGACATCCCTGCATGGAGCTGCTAAGACACAGAGAGGACTGTAGGGCTGACAGAAGCTCAGGCATGCTGTCCCCTCACTGGAGCATACCACAACAGAGGACAATACTGGGGACACACAGCAGGAAGTTAGTTCAGTCTGAACCAAGCAGGGTGAACCAAGAAGGGAACATAACAGATCAGCAACAGGAGTAAAGCCAAGCCACAAAGCCCCTGAGAAACCCCTAAAATAGACTTCAGGCTAAGAGGGGCAGCTCCCAGAATCCCCCAGAACCAGTGGGGAGATAGTCATAAAGGTCAGCAGACAGACCTGGAATTATGTATGCTTTTTTCTTTTTTCTTTGGGTTTTTAAAAAAATCTTTTGTTTTCTTTTTGTTTGGTCTCTGTTATTGTTGGTTTGTCTACTTATATAAGATAGGCATGGGAAGCAAGCACAAGAAGAAAGCAACAGGACCGAGGGTCCCAGAGGCACTTGAGGAAAGAAGGTGGTGGGGAAAGGGAGCAGTGAGCAAACAACACCATAGACCGGGGAATAACTAGGGAACTAAAATCAACAACAAGGAGGATGTAGAGATCTTGGGCGTCTTGGAGCAAACACAATCTAGTTGAGAGGAATTTTTAAGAGGCAGAAGAAGGGTGAGCATGATGGTGGGGCAGGAAGAAAGTAAAAGGAAACAGAGGAAAGATAGAAAGCAAAGTTATGGATAGAGGTATAAGTACAGGTGTGTACATATATAAATACATTAAATCATACAAATAGAGGTGCCCGACTGGGGTCTTAAAGGCTTAAAGTTAAACAGGTGGTCATCTAGCTGAGAAGCAACAAGTCCACTTGGAAGAAGTACACCAGCCTGTGCCATCATGGAGTGTCGATGGGACCGGGTAACAGGCATCAGAAGACCCAAAACAAACAAACAAACAAAACATATTGTTGAGAATGAGGGGGGTCAGAATAGAGACCCACAACCCATCTGTAAACAATGGGACATCCCCTCACAAAAAGATAACAATGAAGGGAAGAGTCAACCAGGGCGCAGTAAAACACTGATGAAACACACAATATTCCTCCAGTTCCTTGAGGCTTCCTTAGCCCCCACTATCAGGACCCCATTCCTGCCTTTCACTGTGAGCTAGACTGGAGCATGCGCACAGATACAGATAAGAGATTAGAGCTCAGGACACATAGAATCCAGGAACAAGAATGGGAGCAGCAATACCAGAAGGGTAGGGGGTAGGTGGGTAGAGGAGGGGAGGAAGGAGGAACTGATAGCAATGATGAACAAATAACCGCAGACCCACCTCCAGGGAGATGAACAACAGAAACCATGGGTGAGACAGTGATCTCCTTAAGATATGAAAATAATAATAATTTATCAAGGGGTCATGAGGGTTTGGGGGAGAGAGAAAAGAGTTGATACCAAGGGGTCAATAGAAAGTAAATGTCTAGAAAATAATGTTGGCAACATGTGTACAAATATTCTTGATAAAATTGATGTATAGATTGTTATAAAAGCCACCAATAAAATGATCTTTAATACTAAAAAATGTGTCTGACTCCTTTATTTTACTCTCGCTCCTATTTTTCTGAACCTCTATGACGTTACTATCATCCTTATGCATTATTGCTGCACATTTGCACCTCCTGGCCCTTCGGTTGTTGGAGGTTGGTTTCCTCTAACAAAAAATGGATTGTGTTTATGATTGTACACGTTTTAAAATATGAATGAACTATTGAATCGTATATGTGAATTACATGTCAATAAAACTGTCAAAATAGATTGTTATTCATTTTCTCTGTCCTGTAACACATACAAAACAGTTTCCAAAATACTGCCACTATATAGCTACCAATAGCAACTTTGATATTGGATTGATGATTTCTTTGCAGTTCTTTTTTAAACAGTTTTATTGAGACATAATCCAAATATCATACAATTCAATTGTTCAATCATATCAAGAAGTATACAATCATTACCACAATCATTTTTACACCATTTTCTTTTTTCTTGTATTCCTTGTTATTGGGTCCCCATTTCTTCACCAACGTCTCCTGCCATACCACCAGGAGCCATTAATCTAGTTACTGCATCTATAGATTTCACCATACTGGATTTCACATACTGAAAAACATGTAAAAATATTAAACAAAGAGTCAAAATTATTACAAATAACAAAATAAAATAGAGCAAAATCCTGGTTAGAAGAAAAAATATTGAAAACAAGAACAACTTTCAAATGAGAGCTCAAATGATAAGGTGTTACATTTTATCTAGTTATATGTGTTATATTCCACTTTCTAATACATTCTTTATGTTAGCAAGGCTATTCACATCCCTGAACTCTGTGACAGGATTCACCAGAGGCTTCCTCCACATGTATTTCCCCTTCATTTATTTTTTTAACTGCTAGGACTTTTATATGTGTCCAAAAAAGAGATTAAATCAAATGTTATATTTTAAACTATAATCATCTCTGCAATACTCTGTTTGATGACCAGACTAGTCACACACCTTGATTATGGTCAGAACGTTTCACCAGAGGCTTAATCTATGTGTGGACCCTGTAAAGGGATTGTAGACCTTCACTGTTTCCCATAGCCTTCTATAAAACAGGTGGTTACGCTCTGATAACCATTTCCTCCTTCAGATTTGGAATTTATTATTTATGATCCTTGGATCACACAAGCTGGTGTCCTTCTACCATGTGCCTCACTTACATGGATGCTTATTTGAAGACAATCCTTTAAGACCCCAGATGTTATTCTCTCTGATAGCGGAACACCATCTAGTTTCTTCACATTTTGTTATAGCACCTATATCTTCAATGATGGAGAGCATTAACCAGGACCATGCCATAAGAGCTAATTGTTCATAAATTGGAGCTAGAATTCACTGTGAGCCCAAAATCCATCCATATATCTTTAGTGTATATATGACTGTTTCATTTTAGAGGCGTCATTGTCCTTTTTATGATAGAGAGCATTATCAATCAATTTCCCTGGTGCATAAGTTCATAAGAGCATAGATTCTGTTGATAGTGTCATTAATTTAGACAATGGTAAAGAATTTAAAACACTTGACAAAAGGAGAGTATATCAGTGCAGGTTGGTTATAAACCACAATACATGAATTATTGACTTGTAGAGATTGAATCCTTAAGTGATGTGGTAGTTACATAATTTCATGTCAACTTGAAGATATATAAAAGTGTAGGAGTTGTATTCAGGTCACAGCCTGATGGTGCCTCCTTGTGGGTGTGGCCTTCTCATAAGGAGGGTTCAGGGAACTTCCCCTCTTCCTGGCACCCCTCTGCTTTGACCTTCCTGCTTGCTGACCCAGATTGCTTTTGGAGTTCTGCCATTCTTCCACTGGACTTTGCACACACTAGCCTGTGATCTTCCTGCATGCTACACCATTGCATGTGGCTGTGTAAGTCTGAAGAGGGACTTATGGACTAGTATCAGATTTATGGACTTGAGTTGGACTAAGTTGGGATGTTTTCTTGATATATAACTATTTCTTAATAAAAAGCTCTTTCTTACAATTATATGAGTATACTGAATTTGTTTCTCTAATCAACTCAGCCTAACACAAGTGACTGGAGATTATTTACACAAATAATGGAGATTGGTGGTAAGGCAAAACTATCAATAATATTCATTGACAGTGGTAGAACCAGACTTATCAAATTAATATGTATTTTATTACATTGAATTGAAGTAGTAAGTATATGGTAGCCCAAAGACCACCAGTTCTATACCCTTGGTATAGCTGTCTTCTGTTTATTCTCACAACATGTAGTTTTGGCCTTAAGTCTAGAAGCTACAGGTGGGTGAGGTTTATCCCAGTTCACTTAGTGGGGGTTCCACTTCAAATCCTGGTGTGGCCTATGAGGGATGTTGTGTGCCTTGAAAACACAGAGTCTGAAGTCCCTTTACTTTACAGCACACGGCCTGGGTCCTTAGAGGCTGCATAGAAATGAGGTCAAATGCATCCAATTAGGAACATAGTACCAAGCATATTCTCCCCTTGGGTTCCATAAAAGTGTTCTTAAGCACTTTTTCCAGTGGGAGGTTGAGTCTCCTCTTTTTTCTATTTGCAGTTCTTTTTGTTCTTAGAGTATAGTCTTTTAAGTGTTCAATGGAAACATTGTATTCAAATTGAATTATTTGTGTGATTATTCTGATGTAGAGCTGGGATCCTTTTATTTAGTTCATATGATTTTTTAAATGTTCCTTTTTATAAATATTTGAATATAATTTCATTTTTGCAGATATATCTTTTTATATATCTATATAGTTCAAGGTTAAAAATATATACATAAAAAGATAACCTAAAAGATGTCTTGTCCTATACCAGTGTGCAGCACTGTTTCCACCCACACACTGTTTTTAGGTAACTTCTTAAAATAGTTCCTGAGGTATCTTTTCTGCGTTCCTATTACAGAAATATATTTAAATTTTTATTTCCACTTACACAGATAGATAATATTTTTTCTAGTACTCATTTATTTTTTATTTATTGTGGTGTAAGGTAGAAGATAAAGATCCAATTTCCTTTCCCCAAATATCAATCCAATTATTTCAATAATTTTTAAGCACCCTAATTTCCCCAGTGATTTGGCTGGCATCATTATTAGTCTAAATATCTGTAGGTGCTTGGATATATTTCTAGAATTTGTATTATTTTAAAGTTGTATTTATGTGCTAACATCTTTAAAAAAAACTTATAGAGGGTTCATGGTAATTCCTTCCATCTAGGTATGGCTCTTCCTTTTTAGGAGTTGCTTAACTATTTTTGCACACTTAATCTTTAATATAAAATTCAGAATCTTTGTCAGATTCTATTTATATGAACAAATGTCTTGACATTTTTATTACTATTGCATTTAAATGTTAAAATGAAGGACATTAACTTCTATATGACATTAAGTATCTTCCAAGAAAAGTAATATTTTTTAAGTCTGCTTTTGGTATTTCAGGTAAGGTTTGAGATTTTACATACCTGACTATTTCACATTTCTTGTTCAGTTTCATCATTTTATGACCTTTTTGTTGCTTTCCTCCCATTATGTCTTCTGCCCAGTCAGTGATGCTATATTGAATTTTTGTGTGTATGTTAACATTGTAACTGAAATTTGTATTAAATACTTCTACTGTCTTTGCTTTCTCATTAATCCTTTTACGTTTTCACAATATTATATCATTTGCCAAAATATAGACCTTCTTCCCAATTTTTATAACTTTACTTATTTTTCCTGCTTAATTGCATGAGCTTAAAACACCAAAGTTAAATAATAGTGAAGTAGTGAGCACATTTGCTCTGTTTCTGACCTATGTTGGAAATCTACTCATACTAGACGTGCTGGCAATAGGGCTCAGATATATGTATTTTATTATCAAGGAAGTTAAGGAAGTACACCTTAGTTTTTATTTTATTGAGTTTTCATTCAGAAATGTTTGTTGGAATTCGCCCCAAGTCCTGTCAGCATTACTGGAACCAAACTTATTTTCAGCAGATATACTTCAGGGCTGTCCTAGGAAGAAAAAGAACATACCTATTGTTGTGCTTATTTTTTCCTCTTCTTTTTTCTTCTTTTTATTGATCTGTATGGGTGTTGAAATAGTAAGAGACTTGTATTTAAAAAGTCACTATCATTTACAGACGTCCAAAGTCTCTTTCTTATTACATCTCTCACAGGTCTGCCTAATTCACTAAATAGTCCAGTCGGCAAATGCTACTTGAATCAGACTTGGTGTAAAGCATTTCACACAGGTTAGCTAGTAAGCACAATTAAATCGATGTCTGTCTTGCATTTTGAATCCTCCCTCCCTGGTATAAAGCGTGGGAAGAGCTGTTCCCCTAGGTACCTGCACGTATGCTGGCTAGGTCGAGCCATTTGAGGCCTATTCTTTACAACATCGGAAGAAGTCTTTTAACTCAGGACTTGTTAAAGATGCTGTTGTTCGGTGCCATCGATTCAGTTCTGACTCGTAGCCTAGTGGCCCTACCTACAACAGAATGAAACACTACTTGGCCCTGTTACCCTCATAATTGTTGTTATGCTAAAGACAATAGAAACCCAAATCAAGCTGGCTGCTAGTAAGTTAAGTTGGTTCTTATTTCTAGTGACCCCATATAATATTTCTGAGATGGTAAATATTTATGAGAGTAGCGAGTCTCATCTAATTGGGTAGCATCTGCTGACTTGGATAGTTGTTGAATTAGGCATACCTAGTCTGGCTAGCAAGAGATAGAACAAGAGACATCCTTCCTGGGAGTAGCTGATGTGTTGAATCACTGAGATTGTGGTTAGCAGACCAATGGTTAACCCAGAGCATTAAAAACAATGGAAAGGATTGACTGCTATCTTCTGTCCAGGCTGATACACTAGTACAAAGAAGTCTCTGAACAGTTTATAGTACAGATATTAAAGTATCAAATACAAATTACATGCCCTACAGATCTGTAAACATTGTGCTTTGACAGAAAAGTACAAATGCTTCAACTAGAGGAAGTGAATTGGTCCCCAAATATGCCAGTAGGTCTCTGGGAATGGTTTCTTCCCTTTTGGTCATCAAAGTGAATGGAGTTTGAGGTCTTGGGTTTGGCAGACAGAAAAACAAATAGAGATTGAGGCCTATCTGGAAAATACTCTTCTCCCAACCCCCTTCTCTGTCTCTCACTGGTTTTTAGGTTCCTTTTTATACTGTACTAAGAAATGTCTCTTCTTGCTTGGGTTTACTGACTAGTGCCCATCTGCTTAATTGTGAATGTTGCCTAATCTTACATCGAGACTAGTTAGAGCATAACTACTCTGCCAATAGAGCTTCAACGTAATTCTCTTCCTTTTCAGACATGTCTAGGCAATTGAGTTGTAGCAGAGCAGTTTCCTCAGGAGAAGTTCAACAATTTGGACAACTGCCCATAGTTTCCATTATGTTATCTTTTATCTGACTTGATAACAGTGTTGTTCATTAGCTGCCTTTTAAAATTGGTAACTTAAAGCAATAACAATACTCATAAGCACTTTTCTGTGTATAAAATAGAATACACCATCTTGTAAGGTACCCGTTAATTTATTTGCATCTTTTAGCAGCACTTTAATAAAAACATCTGGTTTGTGCATAGTAAAGACACTCACAAATGGAAAGTGAATGCATCTGGATTCTCAGTAATCATTTCCTTTTCTATAAACACAGGTGAGTCTCCAGTCCTGCATCTCTCCCTACTTTACATAAATTCTCTTGTACCACTAATGGGCTCTGCTCGTGTTTAAACCCCATATAGTATCTCCTGTATGAAGAATAGAGAAAAGTATGCTAAAGACAAGCACTCTTTCTCAAGGAATAAAGGTTGGCATGCCCCAGGAGCCATAGTGAACTGAGACTACTTGGCAGTGGAATATCCCTGGCATATACCCCCAATCTAAGCTTATTGATTTTCATCTATGGTAGTCCTGAAAGTTGTCTGAAGTTCTTCTTAACAGTCCCTCTTCCTGGGAAAAGTGTTGGGAATGGGGCTTCAATGAGCACTCAGAAGTATTTGAAAACACCATCTCCATCTCTATTGGTGATGAAGACAATATGTCTTCATCTCTACTGATGCAACCTTTTAAGTCATTAGGCAATTGATGCATGGCTATCTCACCACTAGTTTAGGAATAGACTTGGAGAGGCCTTGGGCTTAAACAAACCCTACTTTTCTTCTTCTGTAGGCCCTAAGACCACAGAAACACATACAGATTCTAGAAAGCCAACCATGACAGAAAGAACATCCTGCCCAGAGGGAAGGGGACCAACAGCCCTTAAATGCTGAGAACAGTCATCCCAGCATGGGTGAGGTGGGCTACAAGGCACTGCAGCCAGTCAAAATCTAATGAGATTAGTGGTTTGGTACTTCATGACTCAGTACCAAGAAGAGAAGGTGGTAAGATGGTTATCTGGTGAAGCAATCAAATTAAAAATATGTATAAATCTATACATCAAAAAATGTTGAAGTATAAATTAAAGTCAACACATTTAGAAGTATGTGTATGTAACTATGTAACTCTATGCATATTAGTAATACAAATAGCACAGAATTCCAAGAAATATGAGTATTTGAATGAGTTAATAAATGACTTATTTTTTCATTATCCAAGTTCAAAAATTACTAAATATACAAAAATTGTGAGGTAGATACTACAATATCAAAGTTATTATGATTTTCAAATATGATCTGTTAATATCAGTTGATATCCTCTGGAGTTCTGTATAGCACCCTTGCCACATTAAATAAGAGATGAGAACAGCTTGGGTTGGCGTGCTGGTAGCACGCTGTATTGAGGCTAGGCTTTAGAGGTAGATATGAAAGGGCTTGCTGCTGGATAGATTTGGTGGGAGTAGTGGAGAAAAGATTCACTCCTAGGTTTTGTTTTGTGTAATGGTCTTGATAAGAAGAGGGTACCATTTATTAAAAATATGGAAAGCCAGAGTAGTTCTAGACTTTAAGAAATTTTCTGCCAATGGGTGTTGGGTTTCTTACATTATGATATCTGTTAGAGTTTAAACTAGTTCATCTCAATATCAACATACCAAATTTGGAACATATATTAGAAAGTCTATAAAGGTACAAAAATAATCTCAACAAATAATAAAGAATTGAATTTATGCTCTATATATTGATCAACCAAAGAATGAAAACAAAATTTTTGGATGATTGTACAAAAAATATTTCTTAGTTTGTGTGGTAGTTACATAATGTTGTGTCAACTTGAAGATATAGAAGTGAAGTGGTAAAGTTTAGGCTGTCAAACAGGTCATAGTCTGATGGTACCTCCTGGTGAACATGGCCTTCTCACAAGGAGGATCATGGGACTTTTCTCTCTCTCTCTGCTTCACTTTCCTACTGTTGAGACACTCAGAGAGCTAGAGGAGGCACATGGAAATCCTTGCCAGTGCTGAGATACTTCCATCACCACTGAATCCTCAAGATGTTTCACCTACCAGCCTCTGATCTTCCTGCATTCAGCATCATGCAGCATGTGCTGTATGCGTCTCAAAAGGAATTTAGAAACTACTATCGGACATATTGGCTAATATCGGACTTATGGATTTGATTGGGATGTTTTCTCAATATACAATTACTCTTCTATATAAAGATCTCTCATACATATACATGTCAATGAATTTGTTTCTCTAGTCAACCTGCCCTAACACAGCTTTGAAATCTTAAAATAGTTTCAAAATTATCTTTGAGGATTTGAGAGAGTGATAGAATACTGTATCATTCTAACTTTTCTTCCAATAATAAATAATAAAACATAGCAAAACAACTCTTTAAAGGCACTGAAAATCCACCAACTACAGGCAGAAATCAAAGCCAAATTGATTCTTGAACAAAGAGAAGTAGGTGACTCTACATATAAATGCTTCCAAACCTAAGCAGACAGAGCTATTAGTAGCATAATAGGTTATGACATGGCTGCTAACCACAAGGTCTACTGTTCAAAACCACCTTTGGCTCTGAGGGAGAAAGATGAGGCTTTATACCCTTCTAAAGATGTACAGTCTCAGAGACAGTACATCTGCCTGATAGTGTCACAATGAGCTGGAATTGATTCAATTGCAGTGAGTTTGGTTTGGGAACCCAAACTGAAGCAACTACAGTGGCTTCAAGAAATTTAGGGGACTAATCTAAGAAAAAAAGGAACATAAATGAGGAAAACTCAAAATCTGAATAAAGAGTCTTTTAAATACTTGGCAAGGAGCACTGGTGACATAGGGGGCTGGTTACGTATTGAACTGCTAACCACAAGATCAGCAGTTTGGACCTATCAGCTGCTCTATGGGAGAAAGACAAGGCTTTCTTCTCCTGTGAAGACTTACAGCCATGGACACCCGAAGGACCAGTCCTACTCTGTCCTACAGGGTCTCTGTGAGTCACAATCAACTCGATGACAATGAGTTTTGTTTCGGTTTGGTTTGAAGTGCGTAGCAGACTTCTAAATTGGACTTGCACATGTTGAAATGACAGGAAAAAAATAAACTAGGTGACAAACAACAGATGGAAGTCTACAAAAGCTAAGCAGCACTTTCAACAGCTGTTCTCTTACAGGGAGAGAGCTTAAAGTTTCTTTTTTAAGTTAGAAGGACTTGCTGAACATATCCAGCTTGAAGTTCCTTAGTGCAAATGGTTAACACACTAGATTCAAATTTACTTAGAGGCATCTTGAAGGAAAGTCCTGATAATCTACTTCCAAAAAAAAAAAATCAGGCATTAAAAGTCTTATAGAACACAATTCTCTTCTCACATACATGGGGCTGCCCTGAGCTGGAGTTGACTTGATGGCAATTAGCTGTACTAGTGGCTGCATTGCAGAACGACTGCCTAGGGCGGTACTAAATAGATAGTTTATACGTATTCAGTAAGCAAGTCCTGTGACTGAAGTACCGATGTCCACACTGACTCACAGTGTCTATTAGGACAGAGTAGAACTGCTTTCTAGCGTTTCCCGAGGCTGTAAATCTTTATGGAAGCAGATAGCCTCAGCTTTCTTTGGAGGAGTGGGTGGTGAGTTCAAACCATTGACCATGTGGTCAGCAGCTCAATGGTTAGCAGATCAGTACTCAACCAGGGCTCCTAATGAATTACAGACTATATGCATTGTAAATATTAAAAGAATATAGGTACATATAATAATTTCATGGAAATTAGAAAACCTTGATAAAATGGGTACATTTCCACGAAAATCCAAGACTGCCTTTAAAGAATGTAGAAACAAAGTATAAAACTATATAGACTAAATCCTGGGGGTGGGGAGTGGGCAGAATTAAAAATAAAAATTGCAGCAGTCACGAGTAAAATTTTCTTCAGTCTCCATCAGTTCTTTTTCCCACTAACAACATATAGGTAAATCCTTCCCCTATATACTCACCAATACTTTTTGCCTTCTAAATCTCTTGATTTTTTTACTGATTAAAATTAATTTTGATGTTTTAGTTGCTCTTTTAAAATCTGTGTCATCTATAAACCACATACATACAATCATTTGGCACATATTTGAGATTTCTCTAGAGCAGATGGAATTTCAACTCCTAACAGAGCAGTATACATGTAATTTGGCCAGTGTGAAAATGGTCTAAGTGATATCATTATGGAGTGTGTGGTCTCCAAGGCTTCTGACCCTCTGGTGTTGGAACAGAAGCATGTTTTTCTCTGGCAGCAATGATGAAAACAGCACCTGAGATTTTACAGCTGCCCTTAAAGAATGCAAAGAGAGAATACGGGCTGCGTGGGAGGTTGAATGTAGTGGCTTCAGTCTTGGCCAAAAGTGTCCCCCAGTCAGGGAGCAAATTGGACAGGATGAACTGGGCGTGCATTGTGGCAGAAAGGATCACAACATGGCCCAAATAGATTAAAAAACAGTCATTGGGTACAAAAGTAGGATGTGGGCCTGGTTAGGGCAGTGGACGTTGGTCAGATTGAGAGACCCTTGCAATGTTAATAATGGGGAGAATTATTAGGGGGAACATAATCTACAAAGATAATATTTTTACGGGCTATTTTGGTGAGTAGGGACTGGGATCTTAAAAGCTGTGAGTGTCTGTATAAAGCTGCAATTGCTGGTCTCTTCCTGATGGAGCAAAGAATAATGATGAAAATTGAAGGCACATGGAAATAATTAGTCCAATGGACCATAAGTCATTGTCTTTATGACCCTAAGAACAGAAAAAATAGATAGTGCTGTTACCCCTACCAACTTCTCTGAAAGAGATTGCA
>NW_022111365.1:9748177-9782001 GCF_000313985.2 Echinops telfairi
GGGGGGGAGAAGATTGTGGAACTAAACTCAAAGTGATAAAAGAGACCAGGCTTACTACTCAGATAGAGACCAGAACTTCTAAGATAATGATCCATGGTCATTAAGTCTGAAAATGAACACACTCCACAAGGATCACTTTTCAGGCAAACAACATACAGGTGTAATTAGGGGAATAATAACACCAGTATGGTACTCACATATTAAAATAATCAATCATAATCTGATAAAAAGGTGGCATTTATATAAGAACAAAGTTCAGGAGGGTTAGGAAAGAAGCAGAATAGAAGTAGGAAATATTGGGAGGAAGTAGGATAAGTGATGTTTCCTTGTGGAAATTACAATCAGTGAGATGAAACACTGTTTATGAATTGTTGGATGAAAAAGTGCTATGCCTTCACCCAATTCACAGTAAAATGTTCTAAAAAAAGAATACATCTGGTCTCCTCTTTTTGGAGTAGCTAGCTTACCAGCTGCCAACAAGTTGATTATGTGCCCCACAGAATTTTCAATGGTGGATTTTTAAAATTTATCTCCAGGCCTTTATTCTGAGGTGCCTGTGCGTGGCTTCAGACCTCCAACTTTAAGATTAGTTGTTAAATGTGTTGTTTGCCTCACCTAGGATCTTTGTGATTCATACTGCTTCAAATGGGAAGCATATTGCTCCTCCCTACCCACCCCAATCTCTCATTGTTCTAAAGCTCCAATGAATCTGCTCAGCAGCATAGCAACATACAGGCCACGACTGACAGACAGTGATGATGGCATAGGAGGTGAATTGGCAGGATTGAAACCAGATCTTGATTTTCCCTGCAGCCTGGCCTACTGGCCCAGCTGTCTCTTATCATGCTCTGGCTGAGCCTTCACTTGCCTGTTTTATCTTTCCTTATAAATAAATGTTATGCCTTCCCCATGTCTTCTTTTTAGCAAGTTAGAATCTAACGCCTGTACGGATAGGGATAGCTTTCTATCGCTCCCTACCATCCAGCCTTTGTGCACCCAGTAAGCCACAGTTACCCTGGTAAAGAGCTACGAAAGCTGATATCTGTTCAAAGATTCCACGCTGAGGGAAGTACCCCCAAAGCCTGGGGCTCCACTCTCCTTGGGGTGGAGGGGGGAGAGGATGGCAAGAAATGTGAAGTTCTTCAACATCTTGCTTGTGGGCCCAAATTTTCTTGGTTTTGCCTGAAAACTAGAAATAATTTAGGCGTCCTTGGACAGTGCAACAAGCTCTGGTATACTGTTGTGTAAGCATTGCATTGCTCACTGGAAAGGTTGGGGTTTCAAACCTACCAGCTACTCTGTGGGAGAAAGATAAATCGATGAGCTCCTCTGAAAATGTCTAGTCTCTAAAACCCTACACAGGGCCCCTGAACTGTAACTGACTTGATAGCAGTGATTTTTTTTGGAGGAGGCAGTGGTCATGTAGTGCTTAAGGACTAGCTCATTAACCAAAAGGTAAGGGGTTGCAACCCACCCACCACTCGGGGGGAGAAAGATGTAACAGTCTGCCTCCATAAAGATCCCAGCCTTGTTGTATTCAGACAAGCAGCCATCTAAGTGAGGTGTCAACTGAGTCCGCACCATAGAAGCACACCAGTATGTGTGATCCAAAGATGACAGTAACAAAATTAAAATATGATGAAGGGGAAAGTATCCGAGCTTAAATTATGAACACTCAATTTGTAGAAGGCTATGGAGGAAAGTGGGAGCCCCAGATTAAGCCTCTTGCAGATTCCCTCTGGCCACCATCAAGGGACTTGAAAGTTTTACTATGAGACAGAGATTATTGTAAACTTGATTATGGTGGATCAAAGGAAGGTATAATGTACTGAGTCAATTGACCTCCCTTCTAGGCTTAATAGTCCTTACTTGATCCACGAAAGAATTTTCTTCACTGACTTTTAAAATGTTGTTGGTAGGCTTTTCTTTCTTACGCTTTATTTTTCTTTCTATTATCATTTCTTCTATTTGTGTTTCTTTGTTTTTCAATTGCTTCTATTAGAGTTCCAAGTTTATGAAGCACAGCAGGAATGGATGCAGAGACAATAACTGATGCAATGGTTAATCAAGGATGTGGGGTGGGAAGGGTGAGGGAAACCAGGGAGCAAACAGTGAATGCTGGAGGGGGTAGGGAGCACTCGAACTAATTTTGATGTATACAACTCCTTTTAAAAAGTGACAACTATGGAAGTGTATATGTGAATGCTATATCAATAAAACTACTAAAAATAAAAAGAAACCAAAGTTGACCATGGGAAAAGGAGGAAGAATTTTTGCTTAGGGGACATTGAGTTTGTGTTAATAGTGGTGGAATTGTTTGGAAAAGGATATTAATAATGGTTGTACAACATGAAGAGTATAATCAATGGCACTGAATTATACTTGTAGAAGTTGTTGAATTGGAGAATGTTTGTTGTGTATATTTTTGCCACCATTAAAAAATAATTACACAAATAACAATGAGTTCAAGGAAGAAGAAAATGTTCTAAAATGGACGTGGTCATGAGTATACAATTCTTCTTGATATGATTGAACTACTGAATTGTATGATATATGGAATGAATTGCCAATAAAAGTTTTAATTCTTTTAAAAAAATCACACCCATGTAAACTTTATAGGGAAGTTCTATTCTGTCCTACAGTGTTGACGAGTCAGAACTGACAAATTTGGTTTGGGTTTATGGTTAAGACTCTCAGTTACTAGGAAAGGCTAGAGGTTTGGGAATACCCAGAAACTCTTCAGAGGAAAGCCTGGCAGCCTCCTACTGAAGAAGCAGGGACTTTGAAGGCAACTGATTAAATTGTTGCATATTATCTCAGATTTATCAGAGAGTAATGAAATAAAAACAAAAAAGAAATGGCAGTGCTTTGCCATAAAAAGGTAAACTCTTGTCAATGCTTTGGTATGTAAAATTCTATACTTTGTACGTTTGTGTGTGCATGCAGATATTTTGTAATTCTGGGATTAAACTGTGTGTACTTCCACTTAATGTATTGTGAAGAGATTTTTTCATGCTCTTATTAACTACATTGTATTCCATTGTCTGGTTACTCCATACTGTATTTAACCCAAGAATTTCAACATTTCAGCAAGCATGAGGATGAATGACAAGAAAGGCTAGTTAAAACACAGATTGCTGGGATCACTCCAGAGTATCTCATCCAGTCAATCTGAGGAGGGAGCTGGGGATTGGCATTTCTAACAAGTTCTGAGGAAAGGCTGAGACAAGCCAACAAATTAAACAAACATTCAAATTCTAACATTGAAGTTGCTTCTGTGTCTTTACTCTTAGTGACATTACATGAAGTATGAAAATGTATAGCAAAATCTTGGGTATGTTCTTTATTTCCTCATGAATATAATTTTAGAAGTGGGATTGCTGAAATAGAGAGTGTCATTGGTTTGAAGCATTTGCTACATAGCACTAGATATGTAGATTTGTTTGTGTGTTTTTTTCCACTACAGTTTCTAGTTCTGACAGTGATTATCTTTTTTTCAATTTTACATGAAATACATCTACCTTATCTAACTAATACAGTCAAGAAAAGTACATTCCAGGTCTCATCCAACTGTGTATGTACGTCTAGGAAAGCTCCATCACCTAGGTGAGCCTCAGCTTCACCTTCAGGAGATACAATACCTGGAGGGGCAGTGATGGTGGTTCAGTGGTAGAATCTTTGTCTCACAAGGAGGAGACCTGACACATTCCTGACCAATGCCCCTCATGTTAAGCCACCGCAAAACCAATCAGTAGAAGCTTGGGAATTACTATAATGCTTTACAGGTTTCATCAAAGCTTCTAGACTAAAATGGGCTAGGAAGAAAAGTCTGATGTTCTACTTTCAAAAATCAATCAATGGAAACCCAAATGGATCATAACTGATCATAGGGATGGCATAGGACTGGTAACATTTTGGCTCATTGTACATGGGACTGCCATGAATCACTTGATGGCCCCTAATGGGCAGAGACCCCCATTTTAAAGTTGTAAGGCACATGCAAATAGGAAGACTTTGAGCACTTCCTTGAAGGACTGAGATGCAGCCTATGTTATAAAATGTTCCAGGTGCAGCGGATATAGATTGGGCTGTGAACTGCAAAGTCCGCAGTTCTGAAATACCAACTGCTCTTAGGGAGAAAAAGAAGGCTTTCTACTCCCGTAAAGAGCTACAGTCAAGGAAACCCACAGGGGCAGTTCTACCCAGCCTGATTCTGTCACCGTGCATCAGAATCAACTCGATAGCAGTAGTTTGTTCTTTTGGTTTGGAAAGAGCTTGTCTTCAGCTCCAGCACTATTGACTACGGTAATTTCCAGCAAGGACTCCAGTAGTGTAATGGTAAAAGCTTAGCAATCATCTCTTGGGGGTAGGGGCAAGAGTGGGTGGTTGGGAAGCCCCAATTTTAATGTTTCCCATGCCTAACTGATTACAAGTACTAATGTGTGTTAGAAAACTTAGTAAATAATTAGAAATTTATGAGGTTTCCATAGTTATAGTCCTTTTGAAGCATTATCTGTTTATATTATTTTCATCTTAATGGTTATGTTTAACAACTGGTTTACAAAGTCGTTGCGATTTTAACAACTGACTTTCATCAGTCAGCACCAGCACATTCCAGCTCATCACTGGATGTCCATCTTCATCATTAGCTCATTAAATGTAAGTCATATTTCCATCCTTATGGGTAAATAATGCATGAATGCACTGAACTTTTATTTTATATATAACTGAGTGCTGCCCACTGGTAATCATGGTCATATTGGTTAAAAACTTTAGGCATTTATATCTTCAGATTATACGTTGGGCTTTACATGGAGTCCTTGAGTAGTGTAAATAGTTAAATTCTTGACGGCTGATGGAAATCTTGGCTCCCTCAGAAAGAAGGCCTAGCTATCTCCTCCCTGGGAAGACCCGCTGAAGCCCCGTGCACACACACATGGGGACCCTTGTTCAGAATCAACTCAATGGCAACCGATGGAAGGCAGTTTTCTTTTCATGGCTGACTATCCTGGAGCGGAGCCAAGCTCCCTTGAGCAGGGTTAGCTGTCTTCCTGTAGACATTTCAGAAAGAGCCGCGGCAGTTTACTGAGATGGATGAAGGCACATCCTTACAGTCTGGACCCCACACCTAGCCTCAAGTCCTTTCTTGATAGCATTCCTGTAGGAGTTTTCTATAGTGGGATCTGGCTTTATGAGGAGTCCCACACACCGTCCCTTTTTTATTCCTGGAGGGCCTGGGCGTAACTAGAAAGCTTAGATGGGGCATGGAAAGAGATCACTGCTGGCCTCCCCTGGGACATAGCTTCTCTCATATGCTTTCCAGTCTATCTATCCCACATAAGCTAACAGTTTCTCTGAGAGACTGGGTGGGAGGAAGTCTGCTTTTATGCAGGCCTGTTCATGATCTATTCTAATTGTGGGGATGAAAATCAATTATTCCAGTTATACTCTAGGGTGTTCTGTGAATATATGTATATAGTCCTTTCCAGAGGGTGTTGTAAATGTTTGGGATGTGAACTCCATGCTGCATGAGAGCAAGTGCTGCATGCTTAGAGCTGGTGGGAGGGACTCCTGGGATCTTGCAGTCAGGATGAACTAGTCAGGCTAGGAAATACGGAAGGGTCAGTTACAATGAGTCAACAGGATCAGTGGGGCTGGGACTACATGCAGCATATGTGGCCTTAGAGAGGGACGACTCCATGCTTTCCCTAGAGCTCCTGGTAGGGTAAGAACAAGTGGAGGGTGTCGTCAGATTCTGGATCTTCCAGTGCCTGGGTCATACCACACGCATGGCCTAAAGTTGGGACATTCTTTCCCGCAACTGAGATCACCTTCCTAGGCAGCATAAGTTGGAAAAAGATCTGTCTGAATCCCCAAATCTCTTTGATCATTCCCAGTCTCACTGAGCCCAGAACGGGCTGTAGGCAGGCTTTGGGCCAAGTTGAGGTTCTGGGGACTGGAGCAGGGCCAGGGACATGCCTGAGGGTTCAGCCAAGGGGGCGTCCCCTTTCCTGATGACAAGACAGTCAGGGTGATTTGTGTGGGTGTTCTGAGGTTAAGGCAAAATCCCAGACAGCCACAAATAAATAGCAGAGGGCCTGATGGTGTGTGTGTGTGGTGTGTGTTGGGGCAGGGGTGTGTGTGGGTGTGTGGGTGTGGGGGGGTAGTGTACAGGTAAACAGCCTGTTATTAAGTTAAAAGAAATACAAAATCAAGCTCCTTCCCCAATTTTCTTGAAGGAGTTTGAGGAAAACTTTCTCAGTTTATATTTCTCTGTGACTGAGTTTTCCCTTACACGGTCCACTGAGTCACTGGACTTTTAATAGTTGCAAGCAGCAACAGAAAATTAGCTGCAATGATAATACTTGCCTACTCGAATCCTCAATATGACTGATAGATCCTGGGGCCTACTTTGTGCATTAAACACAACATCCAGGTTATCAATAATTCTTGTGGATTGATTTACTTTCACTCGGAACACACCCTCCCTGGATCCTGAGGAAGCTCGCTGCCTCCCTCCTCTTAAGGACTTTTGTGGATGGTGACAGCTTTTCCTTTTGAGCAGCCAACCCTATTTTCTGATGTGAAAGAGCCCTGGTATCACGATGAGTTATGCACTGGGATGCTAACGACAAGGTCAGCATTTTGAACTCACCAGCTGCTCTGCAGGAGAAAGATGAGGCTTCCTGCTCCCAGAAAACTTTCTCGTCTCAGAAACCCAAAGGTGGGTGGGGGGCTGGAGGGGGGGTTTCTATTCTGTCATATAGTGTCACTCTGAATCAAAATTGAGTAAATGACAGCTAGTATGGTTTTGGGTGTTTTCTGGTAGAAAAGAGAATTGCCCCTTTAGCATTTATATCTTACCTAAAGATAGAGCCATATAAATGCTACAACTAACGCACCAGTCCAACCAACAGCAGGCTCCAGGGCTAAGTGAAGAGGCTATTTCTGGATCCTGGTCTGACCTGAGAGGGATGATTTGATTCTCGCTACAGTTGACATTATGACTGAGCCCATTTCTGGAATTAGAAGTGAAGGAAGTTTGATGTGGTATCTGTTTCCTGTTGTGGCTGTGGCTGGTTTGTTTCCTGCGAGCCTTCTTTTCAGCTAAGAAAAATAGAGTGAATAGAATGTGTTTTGGATGAAAAGGCAAGACTGTGGAGCACTCCAGGCATTCCAAGTGTGACGTGAGCTGGCTGAGAATCACGCTCTGAGAAAGTGCTGTGCTTGTCCTTTTGGGGTTTTGTACACAAACACTCTTGGTTGAGGCACTTGAGCACAAAAGCCCTTGGCAAGACCAGAACCAGCTGGAAAACTGCTGGATTGAAATTGTTGGGTTCGGCAGAGTACGTGGACCCAGGTAATAAGCAATTCCTCTCCTCCAGGGTGGGAATTCTGTGTGGGTTGCCTCTACTGAGTAACAGCATGGAGTAAGTGAAGGGACAAGACAAAGGGGTTCTGTGGAATTAATGAGCTCCAAGGTTATGTGGACCATTGGACATTGGTGGTACTTTGCTCCGAGCCACTGAGAAGAAGCAAGTCCTAGAGGTGGCAATGAGTCCATAAGGTCCTCATTGCTAACTCTGTATCCTCAGCTGCCTCCTAACCCCTCTGAATCTCAACCTCCCTACCTGTTAAATATGCCTAATAATTCCTGGAGCCCTAGTAGCATAGTGATTATTCATTAAGTTATTAACCTCAAGGTTAGCAGTTTGAAACCACCAGCCACTCCTTGGGAGAAAGATGGGGCTTTCTACTCTCACATAGAGTAACAGTCCTGGAAACTCACAGGGGGCAGTTCTACTCTGTCCTATAAGGTCACTATGAGTCAACATCAACTTGATAGTTTTGGGTTTGGGAACAATGCCTGGAGTCCCTGTGCAGTGCAAATGTTAATTGCCTACTAGTTGGAGAGAGAGAGAGAAGCTGATACCAAGGGCTCAAGTAGAAAGGAAATGTTTTGAAAATGGTGATATCAACAAATGTACAAATGTGCTTGGCACATAGATGGATGTATGGATTGTGATGAGTTGTACGAGCAACCAATAAAATGATTTTAAAAAAACATTTTGAGTCCACCCAGTGGCACCTCAAATAATGGGCCTGGTGATCTGATTCTCAAACTCAGTCATTAACAATCCTGTGGAGGACAGTACTACTCTGACACACTTAGGGTTTTTCTTGTGCCTGCCATGTAGGAATAGTGCAAGGAGTAAGATTGGGAGTGGGGCAGGGGCGGGGGTGGTGGTGGTGGTAGGGAGCATCTGACCTAAGTAACTTTGGAAAATAGAATTTGGGATGGGAATTATGAGGCTAGTGATAAAAACAACAACATATAAACACCACTAGTTGGTCAAGTTGATTCCCAGGTAAAAGCCCCCCCATCCCCTGGGGATATAGTTCTGAAAATTATGCACATGAATTCTGTGACTGAAGAAATACGTAAATGAATGGTGAAATTCATGCTCCTGAATTGCCTCCAATGTTGCCTGGCCCTCAAGTTTCCCTGTTGAGGCAAGGAAAATAGCCTGCAGCAGACACTGTGGAATGAGCTGTCTCAGTAGAAAATATTTAAGCATTGAAAAGTAAAAACACCAAAGTCTGTTTAAATAGTTGTTACAGTTAATCTCCATTGTGAGTGAGAAACCCCTCGTGTATGTATGGTCATACCCAGTCCTTTGAAAGGCGTTAGAAAGACTTTCACTTGAAGGACCATGTCCAGTCCTTCCTGTCCCTCACAGGCATAAGCCATACGAACGGCTGTGTAATCTTAGATCTCACCAGTAAGGCTTCGACCTTCTTCTTCCTTTCAACAAAGAGGCCTGCGTCATCTGTACGTTGTATGATCGTACCCGGTCTTCCTCTAATCATAGAGCCAGGTTCTTTTTCATATAGTCCTAATTCTTGGACGATTTACTTGGCAAACAGGTTGAATAACTATGGTGAAAGGAAACAACCATGATATGTGCATATTATAGTTTTAAACCATGTTGTACTGTTTGACTCACTGTTGCTTGAGCTATGCACTGGTTCCACAAGAACACAATTCTGAAATTCTACTTTGATTTGCATTATTATCCGTAATTTGTTGTGTTTCATACAGTGGAAAGCCTTTGGATAATCAATGAAAACACAGATAAACATCGTTTTGATATTCTCAGCTTTGATACAAGATTCATCTGGTATCAGCAATGCTCTTGGTCCATGTCCTCGTCTGAATTTGCCTTGAAGCTCTGGCAGTTTTCTGCTGTTGTGCTATTGCAACTGACCCCAAAATATAGTGGTGTAAAAACACCTTTGTTCACGCTCATGGTGTCTGCGTGTAGAAATTCAGGCAGAATTCATCAGGAGTGGATTATCATCGACCCATGATGTCTGAGCCTCAGCTGCAGGATTCACGGGCTGGAAGCTGGATTCATCTGAAGGCTTAACTCACATATCTGGTGGTTGGTTGAGACCTTAGCTGGAGGGGTTGATTGAAACAGTTACATATGGTCCCTTGATTTTATCTCACAAGATGGCTAGAGCCACAGGATAGGATAAGAAAAGAAAGAGAACAAGGCTGAGAATCCAGAGGAAGTCACGTATATTATGATCTAGTATTGGAAACCACAAAGAATCTTTTCCTCTGCATTCTATCGATTGAAGCAGATACAAAAGTACTCCCAGATATATGTCGACTGTAGAGGAAGAAGTGCATAATATTACACTGTAAAAGAACATGTGGGAGGGATATGCACTGGTATAATCACTTTTGGAAAATACAATATGCAACAAACAAATTGATTTCAGGTTGACTCTGATTGATGCTAAACCTTGTGTCTCAGAGTTAAACCATGCTTCATGGCACTTTTAAAAGGTGGGTTATTTTTGGTGTTTTTAAAATATATCTCCAGGACATTCTCCTGAGGAATCTCTAGGTGGACCTAGACCTCCCCTCTCAGCAGGCAAATGTATTAATTCTTTATGCCACTCAAAGTATCCTATAATCTGCCCCCATCTCACATAATTATTCCCCTCTTCGCAATTTACTAGAAGCAGTAAGGAGAAATCAGGCTGTACCTTAACAACATGCTTGAAAATCTCCTCCTTGAATATCCAAGTTCACTGCTTGCAGTTTTGTTTTTCATTCAACTGCAGAACCCAATTTAGTCGAATTATCTCTCACTTTATAGTAAGGATTTCTTTTCTCCCAGTGTCTAATACTATGTTCCTCATTTCCATCCGAGGTCTCACTAGAAGCACTTTAATGTTCATATCTCTAACAACATTGTTTATAATAATATATGCATTCTTTAAGACCATAGACGTTTTCTCTACCATACGCGTCTGACCCATCACCAGAATTACCTTAATGTCATTGTTTCTACCATTTTCTTTTTAACACACTCTAGCTGTTTTCTATCAAGCACTTCAAAATTCTTCTACCTGTTAACCATTGTCTAATTCCAAAGTAAATTCCACATTTTCAGGTACTTTTTACATCAGCAGCCACTTCCTAGTACCAAAATATGTATGTTTCCTGAGTCTATTTTAAAGTACCACACACTTGGTGGTTTAGAACAATAGAAATATAGTCTCTCTGGAAAGAAGTAGCTTAAAAAGATGATGCCAGAAAGGTTCGTGTTGATGGCAACATATGTATGTGTGCTTAATACAATTGAATGATGGATTGTTATAAGATCTGTAAGAGTCCCCCAATAAAATAATTAATTTTTGAAAAAGGAAGGCAATGCTCCATCCAACAATTCTAAGATAAAAACTTTCCTAATTGCTTTTAGCTTCTGGTGTTCTGGAAGTCCTTGACTTGTAACTCTATTGCTTCAATCTATAGCCCTGTCTTCATAAGGTCCTCTGTGTCCGTGTGTCTTCCTTTTTTTAAAAAATCACTTTATTTGGGGCTCTTACAGCACTTATAACATTCTAGACATCAATTGTATCAAACGTATTTGTACAGATGTTGCCATCATCATGTCCAAAGTATTTTCTACTTGAGCTCTTGGTGTAAGCTCCTCTTTTTTTCCCTTCCCACCCTTGGGAATCCTTGATCAGTTGTATGTTATTATTTTCTTTTACAGAAATCATTTTATTGAATAAGGACATTAGCTTTTGTATTTAAGTCCCACTCTAACTCCAGTGTGATATCATTTCAAACGCCTTAGTACAATACCATCTGCTAATTTGGAAATAAGGTCATATTTACAAGTGCCATGGGTTAAGACTTGGAAATAAAATTTTGATGGATACTAGTCAGCACACTACACCATTGTATCCAAAGTGGAAAGTAGATTCATTTTGATATGGTTTATAACTGTATGCATACATGTGAAGTTAAGTGAATCTGTTTGTGTCTATGAATGCCTCTCTATGAATATAGATGTTTTGTATGTAATTGTGCATGTGTGTGTATTTATGTGTATGTCTATGTGCTTAAGAGACTATTTATGTAAATTATATTTGTGTATACTTATGTGTACAGAGGTAACAAATTATTGCTCTAAAATCATAGAAAACTTTACTAAATAAAAACATCAAAATGTTAAGCTATTGTTTCTTAGTATAGATGCCATCTAATTCCATACACTTCTAAGAGTGGCATTTCCATCTAGGTCTTCTGCAAAGAATTTTTCACTCTCAATTTACATCATCTCAAAATTGCAGTTTGGCTTTCTCAAAATGTGTTATTTTTAAATATCATCTGGATTTTGAGGAAAAAAAGACTGAAGGGCAAGATCAAGGTGGTAGGGTGGATAGGGTAAGGTTACCCAACAAAATTCTCATAGGATCGAGAATTTACTACCATCCAAAATTATCAGGTGCTTTGTCATAATGGAAAAAATTCCTCAGTCTAACTTTCTTGGTCATTTTTTTCTCTCACCAATGCAGCTTTCAAATTTCTTAAGACTTCTTCATAAGTACCCGTGTCTTTCAAGAAAATCTACCAAGATTTCCCCTTTGGAACCCACAAAAACGTCCCTGTAACATTCAGTTGACTTCCTGCATTGAATTGGACAGGCCCACCAGATCCTCTCAGAAGCCTCTCTTTTGGTCAGACCGTGTTTAGGGCACCTTAAGTAGACTAAGGCAAGTCTATTACTGAGAGAAGTTGTCTGCAGTCATCCACCGATCAGAGAGACATGTTTAAAATAAACCTGTTATGTATAAACTGGATCCCTAAGCAGCAGTGCTTTTTTAACTTACCTTTACATGCGAGTTTATGTGCACTTTCGTGTATCTGAGTGTGTCTGAGTGATCATTTATATATTTGTGTGCCTGTGGGCATTTATGTTTGGGTAAGAGTCTATATTTTTATGTGTCTATGTGTGAGTTTATGTGCTTGTGTGTACACACGTGTATAAATGTTTATGAGTATGTGTCTGTTTGATTTGTGTTCGTGTGTATCCTCATCATATACCAGGTAGAAAAGGCCCAAGGCAAAGATGAGATCATGGTATGAGCCTCTTTGAGCATCCTAATTGGGACTCTGCCTGCCGTGAGTCACAGAACTGGTCAGTGTCACTGATGAGGTCACAGAATGATGCCAGAATCTTAGTAACTATGGGGAGCCCAGCAGTCACTCAGGCTGGGGCCAACTGAAGGGCTTCAGCACAGCCCAAGAAAACTTTCATGAAACAGCTAGAGCAATACTGAGAAAGAACCCTGGGTGCTGGATTCGAATCATGAAACATCACTTCATGGACCACACAGGAGAGAAATCACCATCAGATGGAGCCACTCTCAGCTTGGTCAGTCCTGAGTCTACTGATGAGAGTGTGGGAGTGTGTTGGTCAGGTAGGTCAAAGGAAAGAATTGGTAGGTGTAGTAAGGTATAAGGATGGGAGCTACCAACTTGCACAGGATACTGCTACATATAATACTCATAATTAGGGAAGTTAACACGAGAAATGCTCACAATTCATTTATTCAGTCAGAACAGTTTCTTCTCTGCTATGTCCGCAGACTGACCTCTCTCTGGCCTTCAACTTTTTGTCTTGGCCTCTGCCATGCTCAGGCCATGTTGCAAGGCCTTTGCGATTGCTCAATAAGTGTCCTAATGATGTGCCACACTACTAGAGGTCTCAGCCAGGTGGCACTCAGCTCCAGCTTCCTGAGTCAGCAAACCAACTCCCTCAATTAAGTGCCCAGAGTCACCCTACTCCACATGCCAGTCTCCTGCTGAAAAGCACTCCGATTTACTTGCACAATGGACTGGGAAGTTTGCTGCTCTACCTCATGCACTGGCTTTGATATTTTTGTAGGCGGGTTGACAGTCCACATCCTGATTATTAGTGGATGTTTGCAGGTACACCTTAAGTGACCCTGCTGGTTTTTGAACTAGTGACATACCAGCAGGGTCACTCAAAGTAACCAAGTGTAAAGTAGAGGTTTCAGATTAAGAGAAAATACAAGGAAGGAATAGGCTTCCAGTTCTGAGGGATTAGGCTTATTGTCAGATATGTTGTCATAGCCTAAGCCCCACAGGATGGAAAACACTCAAAATAAAACTGATGGTGAACCGCTTCCTCCTCAAGCAGCAGAGTCAGCCATAATGATACGCATGGAGTAAATTGGTCAGGCTTTCATCTGCTGATGGGGAACAAGCCAAAATAATAACCAGTTGCAAACATCAGTTAATAATCAGAATGCTGAATGTATTAAATGCTAATCTAGAAATATTGGAAGTCATAAAAAATGAGACGAACACACGATATACCAGGTGTTAGTGAACTGGCACGGACAGTCAAATGATGCACTATTCCAAGAATGACAAACTCAAGAGGAATGGCATTGCATTCATCATCAAAAACCATTTGAAGTTCTCTCTTGAAGTGCAATGCTATCTATAATAGGATACTATCTATATGCCTACAAAGAAATTCAGTTAATACAACTGTTATTCAAATTTATACCTGAGCCTCCAAACCTAGTGATGAAATTTAAGAACTCTACCAACATCGTCAGCCTCAAATTGATCAAACATGTAACCAAGAGGCATTGATAATTATTGGCAATTGGAATTTGAAAGTTGGAAATAAAGAGGAAAGAACAGTGGTTGGAAAATATGGCCCTGGCGATATAATCGAAGCTGCAAATTATGTGATATAATTATGCCAGATAAAAGATTTCATTGTTGCAAATATTTTCTGCAACAGCATAAATGGCAACTGTATACATGGGCATTGCCAGACAGAATACACAGGAATCAAATGGACTATATCTGCAGGAAGAGCTCATGGAGAAGCTCAAGGTTAGCAGTCAAAATGAAGCCAGGGGCCAACTGTGGAACAGACCACCAATTGTTCACGTTAAAGTTGAAGAAAATTAAAGCAAGTCCATGAGAACCAATATACACACTTGAGTATATCCTATCTGAATTTAGAGAACATATCAAGAATAGATTTGACATATTGAACACTAATTACAGAAGATTTTATGAGCTCTGTGATGACACCAAGAACATCATACGTGAAGAAAGCCTAAGTTCATAAAAAGATAAAAAGGAAAGAAAAGATCAAAGTGGATGTCAGAAGATACATTAACATTTGCTGTTGAACGTAGAGTAGGCAAAGCAAATGGAAGACATGCTGAACTAAAAGAGCCGACTAGAACATTTCAAAGGGCAGTATGAGAAGACAACGTATCATAATGAAATGTGCAAAGACCTGGACCTAGAAAACCAAAAAGGAAAAACATGCTGAGCATATCTCAGCTAGGAAGAACTAAACCTCGTTACAGTATGGAAGGATCTTATAAGCAAAATATTGACTGATGCAAAACCCAAAGCCCCAAACCCACTGCCATTGAGTCAATTCTGACTTACAGCGACCCTACAGGTAGAACTATCCCTGTAAGTTTCTGAGGTTATAACTCTTTATGGGAGTAGAAACCTCATCTTTGTCCTGCAGAGAGGCAGACTGTTTCAAAGTGCTGAACTTGCAGTTTAGCAGTCCAGTGCATGCCCATTATACCACCAGGACTCTCTTTGAATGATGCAGACAGCATGAGAAGATCATGGCCATGATGAAGATATGGGGAAAAGGTATTGCTACAAGGGTTCTGGTCATACATGTTCGAGTTTCAAAAAGAAAAGAAATAAGAGACAATGGAAGAAACACAGGATGACTGTACCACAGAGAACTGGGTGACATTCAACTATTTCAAAGGGTAGCATAAGCAAAAGGGTCAGTGATACTGAAGAAAGAAGTTGAACTTGAACTGATGGCATAAGTGAAAAACAAGGAATTATAAAATATCAGGAATGTAGAAACAGGAATTTATAAAATATCAATTGAAATGTATTAACAAGCTGATGAAGCACTGGAAGCACTTATTTATCTCAAGAAATTTAGAACCCAGCTACCTGGCTAACTGACAGGAAGGGATTTATATTCACACCCACTCCATATTAATGAGACCCAACAGAGTGTGGAAATTACTGAACAATATAATTAATATCACATGCAAGCAAAATTATCTGCACAAGATAATTCAACCATGGTTGCAGCATTACAGTGACAAGGCAATCCCAGAAATTCAAGCTGAACTCAGCAGAGGATGTGACAAGAAGGATATCATTGCTGATGTCAGGTAAACCTTTGTGGAAAGCAGAGAATACTTGTATTTTATTGCATATGCAAAGGCATTAAACTATGTGAAAACAAAATATGGATAACATTGAGAGGCAAGGGAATTCTACAATACTTTATTGTGATCCCATGAAACCTGGACGTGGACCAAGAAGCAATTGTATGGACGAAACAAGGGATTACTGCAGGATTTAAAGTCAGGAAAAAGGATATCAGGGTTTGCGCCTTTCATCATACTTATTCAATCTGTGTACTGAGCAAATAATCTGTGATGCTAGACTATTTGAAGAAGAACATGATCGGAGGATGCTCATTAACAACCTGTGACATGCAGATAGTACCTTGCTTACTGCAAATGAGGAGGACTGGAAGCACTTGATGATAAAGATCAAAGACAATTTCAACTCAATGTAAAAAAAAACCCTCACAACTGGACCAATAGCATGATAATGAATGGGGAAAATGATTGAAGTTGTCAATGATTTCATCTTGCTTGGCTCCACAGTCAATGCTCATGGAAGCAGCAGTCAAGAAATCAACATTTTACATTGCAGCAATCTGCTGCACAAGATCTCTTTTAAGTGTTGACAAGCAAGGATGATACTCTGGGGACTAAAATATGCATTACCCAAGGCATAACATTTTCACTCGCCTAGTACGCATGTGAAAGTACAACGAATAAGGAAGACTACAGAAGAATTGAGACAATTGAATTAGGCTGTTGGTGAAGTAAGCAAGGTAGTATCTGCATGTCACAGGTTGTTAATGAGCATCCTCCGATCATGTTCTTCTTCAAATAGTACTGAGGGCTGCCAGAAAGGCCAATAAGTTTGTCTCAGAAGTACAGTCAGAATGCTCTTTAGAAGGGAGGATAGTGTGATTTCATCTCATGTACTTTGGACATGTTAACAGTAGAGACCAGTCCCTGGGAAAAGACATCATGCTTAGTAATGTAGCAGGGCAGTGAAAAATAGGAAGACCCTTCAGGAGATGGACTGACCTGCAAACAAAAGCTCAAACATAACAATGTTTGTGATGATGGACCAGGATTAGTAACAATGTACTAGAAAAAACAAACAAACAAATAGCATACTGATATTCTGATTTCTGTAATGATATGAAAATGTATTTAAATGTATTAAAGTTTAAAAAGTGCATGATTATTCCCTAGGAAGGGTACTGAGATTACTCTTAAAGGTAACACAGTGTCTCATGTCCAAGGGCCTGGTACCAACTCTAGAGCGTTCAGATATTTAACACTTGCTATGCTTCAGTCTTCTAATCTGTTATCTAGTAATATAACAATCCTATTTCTTAAGATGTCTTGAACACTGAATTAAAACATGGAGACGGTGGTGGGAGGGTAATGAGTCTCAAGCATATGGTGATCCCGGGTAGGGATATAAAGACAAGTCACATGTGGTGTAGCAGATATACCCCTCCCATACATTGCTTGTAGTTCATTGGCTTTGTGGAATTGCAATTTACATACATAAGCTTCACTAATATTAACTGTACAATCTGATGACTTTTGGCAGATGTATACCATCAAGTTGTCATCACATTTGAAAGTAATATGTTGTCATCCCCCTCGTAGGTTTCTTTTGCCCTTTCAGGCAATTCCCTCCCTAACTGCAGTTCTTGATAACACTATTTGCTATCTCTATAGTGTTGGCCATTTCTATAATGTCTTATAAAAGTGACATATACAGGTAGTTTCTGATTTCTGACAGGGTTCCTTTCAAGATGAATCTGTCTTAAGTCAGTTTTGCTATAAATTAAATGCTTTATTTTTTAAAGTTTTCATTATTATTGTCTTTTGTTACCAATATCTTGATTAGTCCTATCATACTTTTTGAGGATTGAAAACTTTAGATATCAATTTACAGTTATATTTTAACACTGTGTTACTTTAACATTGTATTGCAGTATGTATTACTAACAATAAAGCTTACCGCCAATTGAATCAATCGTAGCGACCCTATATCTAGTTTTCAAGACTGTAAATCATTAAAGAAGCGGATAGCCTCATCTTTCTCCTGAGGAACTGATGGTGGGTTTGAACTGCTGATGTTGTGGTTATTACTCAAAAAACAAACAAGCAAAACAGATGGGTTTAAGCTCACTGTAACTCAAACACTTTGTAAATTGAGGACCACCTATAATATGAAGCCCTGAAAGTCTGACTCCTTTCATATATTGCAGTGCTTTTGAGATTCTGCCATATTGTAGCATGCATCAGTTCATCCCTTTTTTATTCATTAATGATAATATACTGCAGAAATATACCACCATCTACTCATCTAGTCATCAAAGAGTATCATAGCACAATATGAGTTGGGCTGCCAACCATAAATTCAGCAGCTTGAAACCACCAGCTTTTCCCTGGGAGAAAGATGAGGTTTCAACTCTCAGAAAGAGTTAACAATCTGGAAATCCATACAAGCAGTTGTGTTCTGTTCTATAGGGTCTCTGTGCGTCAGAATTTATTCAAAGGCGGTGAGTTTGGGTTGGTTCTTTTTCATATATATATATACCAGTTAATGATTACTGGTAGAAAAGTAGCCAAGCACTTGGTTGTTATCTGAAAGGTCACAGTTGGAACTTCACAGATGCTCCATGGGAGAAAGCGATAACAGTCTACTTCTCCCAAGAGGTGCAGACTTAGAAATGCCACTGAACAGTTCCACTCTGTTCCATAGCTTCACGCTGAGTCAGAACTACTCAACACCAACCAGTTAGCAAGTTACTATTGTTGATCTGCCAGTTGATAGCCTTCGGGGGTGTGTTCAGATCTTTTGTTGATTTTTACCAGCTGCTATTGAGTCGGCTTCCAGTTAAAGCATTCCCAAAGGCTACCAATGGCTTGCTTTTTCAGAAGCACACCGCTAAGATCCTTTTCAGAGGTTGCTTTGGAGGAACCCAAACTTTCAACCTGTCCGTTGGCAGCCCAACACTGTACCTCTTTGTACCACCATGGTATTCCATTCGATATTTGCATTTATTGTTTGCTCCTTAGGAGACAGGTGCTATTGCTGTTGTCTGGTGCCTTGGAGTAGACCCTGACACCAAGCAATTCTTGCATAACAGAAGAAAACAACGCCCAGGCCTGAACTGAGTCCATGAATCTTATCAAGGGTCTTCTTCTCTTTGCCGACTTGCTACTTTACCAAGCAAACTGTCCTTTCCCAGGAACTGGTCTCTCCTGATAACATGTCCAAAATACATGAGATAAAATTTCACAATCCTGGTTTCTAAAGAGTATGTTGGCTGTATTTCTTCTGATAGACTATATTAAACATTATAAAACCTGCCTTCTAAAACAGATTTTACAAACAGGCCCAGGGTGTGTGGTGTCACCTGTCCCAGGGTCCCTAGCACCTACACCCTTTCTGGGGCCTTAGCTCCTAAAATAGAATGGAAAGGTAAATAACAGCATTTGTTCCCTGATGAAAATGTTCTTTCCTTCTCAGACACCATGAAGACGGAGAAGTCTCCTCCTCAACAGAGGCCGGCCATTCCCCACGATGAGCACCCCTACTTCTCCTCCAGGTTTCGAGGGGTGCTGAGCTGGAGCAGCTCGCCCTCCTCCCAGTCTTCTTCTGAGTACCAGTCCTACTCCCCGTACCAGTCGTGCCATTCATGCCTGCACGACCAGGAAAATGGAATCCAGCAGAGCACGTGTGCCCTCTATACCCACGTGCAGACTGTGCGGGGTGTGGCTGTTGCCTGGGAAACGGAGGCTGGCTTTGAGTCGGTCAGCGCGAAGCCTCGAATTCATGAAGCTGAATTCATCAAGAGGCAGCGAAGGAAAGGATCCTCCTTTGAGACAGCTTCTAACACCGACCTGCGCTGGGACTTGGAAGCCATCAAGAACTGCTGCCCCGAGTCGGATGACTGTGAGCTCCTGGGACCACTGGACTGCTGCCTGCAGGAACTGCGGGACCCCCCTGAGTGGCTAGTGACCACGAACTTTGGGCTGCGCTGTGTGGCCTGCTGTCGAGTTTTCCCCACCCTGGAAGCGCTGCTAGAACATGCCCAGTATGGCATCAGAGAGGGCTTCAGCTGCCAGATTTTTTTTGAGGAGATGCTAGAGAGAAGGCGAGTTCAGGATCAAGCTCATGACCAGGATCAAGCTCATGACCAGGATCCAGCTCATGACCAGCAAGAGGAGGAGGAACCGGACCCTTCAGGCAGCAGTAAATGGTCTAGGCCCCCCAAGTTGTGTCAGTTACAGCAGAAGAACCAGTGAGCCTAGGGTTGATGTGCCCGGCTCTGTCCTCACAACCAGCACCTTGATCCCCTCTTACCCCAGCAGAGTACCATAGTTACCTGGGCAGGGAAAGAGGCCCACAGGACTGAGGAGGGAAGGCAGTGAGTGAGGTGCAGAGCAGGGAGAATCGTCAGAGATGAGGGAGAAGGATCCCTTCCACGGGGCATACCATCTCAACCAGAGTTCATTCTAAAATCTGTCCACAGAGGAGGGCTTTGAGTTCTCCTGTGGTGGTCACCAGCTCTGGAATCCACAAGTGAGAGACTGCCTTTTATTTTTGCTGGGGATTGGAGAGTCCAGACTTGCTGGATGAAAGTAGCAAGACTCAAAAAGAAAGCCCATTGCACAGGAAGCATCCTTCCTATTTTATTCATTGCTAGCAGCCCTTCATAATGCCTAGTTCTATGTCATAATGTTAGTGAGATTAAACTTTAATAACTAAAAATTTGAGTCAAAGGCTAATTGAATCAGCCATCCTATGAGGTTATGCCCATATGATACTGTTGTTTCTGTAGGTCACAAAAGCAGCTTCCGAGGGGTGACTATGGGTGCTGGATAATTCCTTCTGACCTAGGAGTTTGCATACGTTAATCAAGGTTTAAAATATTGATACAAAATTCATCCCTTTATCTCTGTCCAGTATGAGGGAGGCTATACTATTCAATAAAATACACTGAGGTCCTGTGTGTGAAAGAGAGAGAGAGAGAGAGAGAAGGGGATTACAAGACAAGGGATAAATCACACAAGGCATGTTGGGAGATCCCAGAGGGCTCTTACACAAGCTGCCTAAAATGGATCGTGCTCACACTTGAAGTGTAGGTAGAATTAGAACAAGGTTTCTCAACTTTGACACTACTGAGATTTTGAGCTGAATGATTACTTTTTCGTGATAGACTATAGGATATTCAGATACCTTTGGACTCTACCCATTAGATTAACAGTAGGATCTTTCTCTCCACTAGGGAGGGGAACGATTCACAAAATCACCTTGGTTAAAAATCAATGACTTGGACAAAAGAGAGGCTCTCAGAAGAGGGAGTGTCTGAGGAACTGGCAGCCACTTGATCTGGCTGGAGTGATGGAGACCTTTATTCCCTTCTACACTAACACCACCTCTGTGATAACCCTGGGGCGACTTGGTGGAAAAATGGTTACATGTTGGACTGCAATCAGTATGGTCCACAGTTAAAAATCACTAGCAGCTCTGCAGGAGAAACACTGGGATTTCCACTCTTGTAAACAGATACAGCCTCAGAAATCCACAGAGGGTCACTATGAGTCAGCATTGACTCCATGGAGTTGAAATTGGTTTGATGTGGTAGCCCTAGGAGGTCAGGTGGTGTAGTGATTACATGTTGGGCTGCGACTTTCCACTCCTGCAAACAGTTAAAGCCTTGGAAACCTACAAGGGGGTCATTATGAGTAACCTAGGAGCCCTAGTGATGCAGGGAATTTTTAGTTGGACTGCTAATCATAGAGTCAGCAGTTTGAAACAACCAGCTGCTCTGAGGGGGAAAAATGAGGTTTTCTGTTCTCAAAGACTTACTGCCTTAGAAACCCTATATAGGGCTGCTAGAGGCCAGAATTGGGCTTGGGTTTTGGGTTTGTGTCAGTCAGTGTACTAAACATGGGGGATAAAAAATTAGCAAAATAAACCTTGCTATTATTATGTGGAGCTTGTGGCTAGTGGGTGAAAATACAAGTTGCCATTGACTTGATTCCTACTGATAATGCCCAAAAGATAACCCAGGCCATATATCTTTATGGAAGCAGACTTCTTCATCTTTCTCCCATAGAGTGGCTGGTGGGTTTGAAATGCCTACCTTTCAGTTAATAGCCAAGCACTTAACCACTTTACCACCGGGTCTTCTGGGTGAAAATAGACTATATATGAGTATATGTAAATATATGAATATATAGGAGAGGGCTTGAATATGAGAGAGCTTGAAAAAATCACGGTGATATGAGAGGACTTTAAAATAAGACGGCCCACCTAGAATCAGCCTCTTAGCTCCTTCTAGAACTTCTGTTTGCCTCCACTACTGCCTCCACATGTGGCCCCCACCATGTCATCCATTAGGCTAATTCAGAAGTCCTATAAGGTGCCCTCCTCTGGCCCATAGACCTTTAGCAGCCACTCCTATACCAGTATGCCTGGCACCCAAAATTGCTCATTGTTCTCCCAGGTGGGCAAAAGCAGCAGCAGCTTCTGGAGTAGCCTGGGAACTGGCATGGGTTTGATCTGGGACTTCAGCTGGGCAGGAGGGGTGAGGGGTGGGCATCACAGACATCATGCTGAACCAGAGCTTGCTGAGCCCCCTTAAGCTTTATATGGACATCCAATATCCAGGCCATGCACCCCCAGGAGAAAGAGCAGATCAAGGACCTCGACAAAGTGTTTCTCTTTCATTGACAAGGCACAGGATTTGGCACAGCAGGGCAAGATGCTGGAGGTCAAGTCCAACAGAAGACATCTCATAGCAACATGGACAACATGCTGAAGAGCTCCCTCAAAAACCATGGGCAGCAGCTGGATAAGTTGGGCCAAGAGAAACTGACATTGGAGGTAGAGCATACGTAAGCTAGTGGAGGACATCAAGAACAATTGCAAAGAAGAGATCAATAACTGAACAGATGAACTGGAGTTTCACCTGGAAGGGCACACAGGAAACTCCTCAGGAAACTGCATGGAGAGGAAGGAGCTCTGTGAGCTGCAGGCCCGGATCTCTGACACATCTTGGTGCTGCCCATGGACAATTGGCCATTCCCTGGGTATGGATGGTATCATTGCTGATGTCAAAGCCAAGTACAAGGAGGCTGACAACCACAGATGAGCTAAGGCAGAGAGAGTATACCAGATCAAGTATGAAAGAGCTGCAGACACTAGCTGGGAAGCATGGGATGAGATGCATTGAAGACTGAGACCACTGAGATGCACCAGAGCATCAGGTGAATCTAGCCTGAGATGGAGGGGCTCTAAAGCCAGAAGGCCTTTTTTGGAGGCCGCCTTTGCTGACATTGAGCACTGTGGAGAGCTAGCCAATAAGGACATCAATAACAAGCTGATTGAGCTGGAGGCTGCCCCTTGGTTGAGCCAAGCAGGACATGTATCAGGAACTGAGGAGCATCAAGCTGGTGATCGAGATGGCCACTTGCTGCTGGAGGGCGAGGAGAGTCACTGCATCTGGGATGCAGAACTTGAGCATCCACATGAACACCATCAATAGCTACTCTGGTGGACTGACCTCAGGCTACAAGGACTTCACAATCATTGGCTTCCCTTGTGGCCTGAGCTCCTGACAGTCTAGTTTCCACTCTAGTGGAGGCTCCAGTTCCTTCACCTATACCGGCTCCACCAAGGCTGTGGTGGTGGAAGATGAGGGAGTCATGTGATGAGAAGCTGGTATCTGAGTCTTATGATGTCCTGCCCAAGTGATGGTCTCTGTGACCCACTCCCAGCCTTCAAAATCCTAGAAACATTTGAGGGAAAGGAACTGTGCAGGGGTTCAAAGGGAATAGGAGACCTGAGGTTTGGCCCAGACTTAAGCCCACCTTGGGGTATTTACAGTACCTACTTTGCCCATGTCCCCACTCCCCAAATATGAGAGAGCTTCAAAACTTCATGAAAAATGAAATTAAAAATAGAATTTTTCTATGAATTTTTCGAAGTCGAGTTGATTCTGAGTGTCCACACATAGGATTTCTGAGATGATAAACCTGAAATGTTTGAAATGTTGACCTTGTAGCTAGCAGTCCAAAAATCAAACAGATTGTCACCAAAAAGACAATTCACTGCCCTTGAGTCAATTTCAACTCCCAGTGACCCTGTACCCCAAACTCCAAACTCACTGCCATCCAGTCGATGCTGACTCACACATGACCTTGTAGGACTGGGTAGAACTATCCCGGGGGTTTCTGAGAGTGTAAATCTTTATGGCATTAGAAAACCTCATCTTTCTCCCAAGGTGGTTTCGAACTGCTGGCTTTGCAGTTAGCAGTGCAAGCAGTTCAATATATAACCGCACTACACTTCCAGGTTTCCATATTTATATTCATATTCTGTACTAATATTTAATACATGCATATATATAGTTGGAATGTTCAAATTTAAAAGAACTGAAATTCACATAGAAAATATTAAATAAAATTGTGAAAATACAAATGCTGTTTCATGACTTGCAGAGTCCTGGATAATCACAGCCTTTGTTAACTCTTTACCATCTTTTAGTGTTCCCTGTTTCCATTATTATGGACAGGTCCCAATGGCTTTCCTTCTTTCTTTAAATCCTCATAAGTCTTTTTACTCAAAACCTTTGTACCTGCGCTCTCCTTTGTGAAACTCAAACCTTCTCTCTGTCAGTCTTCTGCTCTCTATTTATAGCGGAGGTTTCAGCATAAATGTCATTTTTTCAAAGACCATGTTGCCTTAGCACACACCTCATTTTAAGTGCAACTACTTTTATGAACATAAATCACATAAACAGATTAATGTTTTTGAAAATTCACTCTGGTTGTGATGTAGACTATGGGATTGTGGCAAAACAACAAATCAAGCAGTGGAGGTTAGTTCTGTGAGAGAAAATGGTGGCATGGATAAGAGAGGTGCCAAGTCAAGGAAAAAAGTAATGCATTTAAGATATTAAAAAATAGAATGAAAGGGACTTAGTGATGGGTGGAAGGTGAGTAGAATAAGGAGTTTGTCAAGGTGTACTCCTAAGAGCCTAGGAGGAAT
Organism: Echinops telfairi; assembly: GCF_000313985.2. Taxonomy (NCBI): domain Eukaryota; kingdom Metazoa; phylum Chordata; class Mammalia; order Afrosoricida; family Tenrecidae; genus Echinops; species Echinops telfairi. The sequence continues at coordinate 9,772,770 of NW_022111365.1, forward strand.
ACATGGGTGGGTGCCTGTGGATTATCTACATTAACGAACACTGAGGGAAGATCAGGTGTGCGTGGGTTTGTATGTGTATGCTCAGACATACATTCTGGAGTGTGGGTAATAGAGGTCACTTGGGACATTGTTCACTTTAAGTGCTAAGGGCCTGTCCAAGTAAAGATATCAAGTTGAAATTGGTTTATGATTGTGAACTCAGAAGACCCAGACTGAATTTGAAATATAAATTAGGATAATAGTGACACATGGATGGGGCCATCTTGAAAGGCATGATAGTGACCTAGAGAGATGATAGCTGAAATACAGAGAGGAGCAGAGGTGAGGCCTGGCCCTGGGGTTCTCCAAATGTTAGAGGTTAGAAAGGGAAGGAGTGCCAGTTGTGAGATACCAGGTTTGTAGAAGATGATGGTGGAAACCCAAAACCCATTTTCCCTGTTCCCCACATGGATTAAGCCTCCTGTGAACCCCCTTTGACCGTAGTGGGAGGATATGAACAGCCTTGCTATCCGAGAGCATTGTAAAGTCAACTGTAGCATATGTGAGGAAAGTAAACATGGGAGAGGATGGAATTTCTTAGTTTTCCTAAAAAAATTCTTAGGAGCTTGTTGGAGTCAACAAAACTAAGGGGCGGGGGTTGTTTATTTGTTTTGAGGAGAGAGAACAATGATAAATGCTGAAGAGGTCAAGAGAGCTGAGGGCAAAATGGTTTCTATTTCATTTGCCAGCTGTGAGGCAACGGTGTCTCCGAGAAGAGTTGTAGCACTGGGTGGGGGAGAGAAAGGCATGGTAGGTACAAGTCAGTATTGGACACCAGAGGAACTACTACCCAAGGCAAATGTTGGACAGCTGTGTTGGCAAATGTACTTGAAAAAGACAGTGACGGTGATGGTAGCTTGGTGAAAGGAAACCCAAATAAAGATGAAGATGGGAGAGAGAGACATGAATTTTATAGGCCAATGTGAGTGATATAGTAGGAAAGGAGATTCTGGTATATAAGGAAAAAATTGGAGATAATCAAAGGAGAAGGGAGAGGACTGTCCCATGTGGTTATGTGGAAGCAGCTATGTCAGTCTGGGTAGACTAGAGAAACAAATTCATAAGACACTCATATGTATATAAGAAAGAGGTTTATACACAAAAGCAACTGAATACCGTATTGAGAAAGTGTCCCAGCCCAGTCCAGATGAAGTCCATAAGCCCAATATTAGCCTATATGTTTGATACCGATCCATAAAGTCCTCTTCAGATTCACAAAATACATGCAATGATGCTGAATGCAGGAGGACCACAATTCAGTGGGTTAGAAGTCTTGTGGATCCACTGGTGGTAGAAATATCTCAGTGCTGGCAGGGGTCTCCACATAGCTCCTTCAGTTCTAGAGGTCCAGCTCCATCAGTATAACCCCATGTGTCTTGTCAGTAGAGCACCTTTTAGGAAGTGAACATAGAGATGTGTCTCCCACCTCCAAGGAGGAAATACTGGAGTTCCCAGAATTCTCGGGAGAAGGCCATGCCCACAAAGAGGCCTCATTGGCTATGATGACCCAATTGACAGACTACACCCCGTCCTTCACTCTTAATACCCTCAAGTCCCAAATTGACACCAGAGTATGTAACTACCACACCAGCCATTGTAATGGGCAATTTTGTGTTCTCTGTTGACCAGTAGACATCACATTGGGAGATGTGCAAAAAGACTTTGGAGACAAAATTTGGAAATTTGATAATTTTCCTCCTGAAAACTACAAGGAACTCGAGAATAATTAAGTGAGTCAGATTTACATCCCTAATTTAAGTTCATTCTGCTGAGCAGAACCAAAGATAGATTTGAGAGCACCTCACTGAGACAGGGTGAAGTCCGGAGACTCAGGAGAGAGAGAGATTATAGCAAGTGTTTGATGAGGGTGGTTAGAGTCAAGGCATCCAGAAGGCCACCTGATATCTTATCAGATTGGTTGGTGAATGATGAAGCCATCTGCAGACAGGGGAATGTCCGTGAAAGGGAAGATTTGATGGGGAATAAATGCTGAATTTGTAATGGCAATATTGAGCAGGGCTATAGTTGTAAGAGCTTGGAAGAGTGGTAACTGGGTTGGAGATAAACATTCATCTGCATTTGTTTAACTAAGACCTTGGCTTTTCACATGGGCTTCGTGTTGACGGCATTCTCGATTCTGGTCCCAGAGTAGTAGGAAGCCTGGATGTCATCTCAGAAGCAACATCAGCTGTTTTCTTATTGGTATTCTCAAGAGATGACAGAAGGCACAGAAATTCTTGTTCCACCATGACAGAGACCAGAGGCTCAGCCAGAGACAAGAGGATGGGATGATGGCACAGATTTTGCTAAACTCACCTCAGTGTCTGAGGGAGCTCATTAGGGAGATGATACAAGAATAAATTGTTTAATTTGAAAATCAGTGTGAAGGAACTAAAATAAAGAATGACATCTAAGTTCTGGAATTTCAGCCCTTTAGCAAGCATATTTATGTTGTAAACTCATGTAGGACTCAACTCTGCTCTACACAATAATGCTTCCCCATTATTGAGCCTGCAGTCCCTTTTATTAGCTCTCTTACTAGGTAAATTAAGAGCTTGTGAAGATGACACGGCTGATCCAGGCAGCCTACTTGCAGCGCCTCTGCTCTACCCTCCCCCAGAGAAGCTGCACTTTACCCTCAAGTCAGAGGCGTGGTATATGAGAAAGGAGAACATGTCAACTCTATAGGCTCTATTGTCTTTAAATTAGCAGCATTAGTGAGAAATCGAACATAATGGGAATTTAGGAAAAATGAAAGACACAACCTTTGGTTAGCAGAGTTTTAATGAAAAGATAACTTTAGCTAACATGACTGGAGGTGGGGCAGTATTTGCAATAGGATTGTTGCTAGGCAGTAATTTTTGAAATAGTTTTATTGGCATATAATTCATATATCATACAATTTAATTGTTCATTCACATTAAGAAGAGTTATGTGATCATGAGCACAATCAATTTCAGAACATTTTCTTCTTTCTCATGCTTGTTGTTAGCTCCTCATTTTCCCCCAATTTCCCTTGCCATGACTCCAGGTAATTGTTAATCCAGTTGCTGTCTTTATAGATTTACCTATCCTGGATTTCATATACAGAAAATCATACAAAAGCAAAACAGGAAACAAACAAAAATTAACAAGGACAAAACAGAACAGAAAACCCTAATAAAAAACAAAGCAGAAAATATTAAAAACAGACACAACTTTAAATTGGATCGAAAGGGAGAACAAATGATAAGATATTACATTTTAATCTAGCTACATCATCTGTCATAATTGACTTTACAATGCTCTCTAATAGCAAGGCTACCATATCCTTGAATCACAAGCTGGTGTGCTTTGTAGTTGACACCTCACTTGGAGAGAATGACTTCAATAACAACAACAACTCATCTAAGGTAAGTATTCAAATTAGATGTTTTGCCACTTCAGTATGTGAAAACCCAAGACGTAAACTGGATAAGGCTAGCATCAAAATAAAAGGATTTCTTCCAGAGGGTTCAGTGGGCTTCAGGTCTCAGACCGTTTTACTTGCTTATTCCAGCACATGAAAAAGGATGGCACTATTTTTATGCAATTTAAATAAATCTGAGGAACCCTAATGGTGTAATGATCAAACACAGCTGTGAACCCAAAAATGTAGCATTTCTAATATATGAGCAGATCTATTGGAAAAAGATGTGATAATCTACTTCTATAAAAACTTGTACAGTCCTTGAAACTCTATGGGGCAGTGTACTGAATATATAAAGATGTATCCACTTATGAAGAGATAAATAACCCCATTTAAATCGTGGAAAGAGCATGAAGCGATCACTGAAGGTATGGGTGCTATAGTAAAGAGTGGTGAGGAAACCAGTTGGTACCCAACTATCTGGGAAAGCTATCGCTTCAAGAATAGCCTTACAATGAATGTACAAATGCGCTTTACACAATTGATGTGTGTATGGATTGTGATAAGAGTTGTATGAGTCCCTAATAAAATGATTAAAAAAAAATAGCCTTAAAAATCTAGTCTTAAAACAAGAAGCCATCTAAGGGAGATGTCAACTAAGTCCATACAGAAGAAGTACACCAGCCTGGGTAAAGGATTTTATGACAATAAAATCCAAAGGAGGGAACCATTTCAAAGCTTAAATTGTGGACACCTGGTTTTAGAAGAAGATGACGGTGGAAACCCAAAACCTATTTGCAGGATCCCCCACATGGATTAAACCTCTGGTGAATCCCCTCTGCCCATAGTGGGAGGATGTGTATAGACTTGCTATCAGACAGAGAACATTGTAAAGTCAGTTATGACAGATGTAGCTAGATTGGAATGTAACATCTTAATCATTTGGTCTCCCTTTGGACCCATTTTTAAGTTATTTTCGTTTTTAATATTTTCTGCTTTCTTTTTGATTGAGGTTTTCTCTATTTTGTCTTGTCGTTGTGGTTGTTTTTTTGGTTTGCTTGTTTGCTTTCTTGCTTCCTGTTTGTGTCTTGTATGATTTTCTGTACATGAAATCCAGGATAGGTATATCTTGCCTAGGGTCAAGGCAGGGGAGGATTGGGGGAGATGGGGAATAACAATGAGTAGCAGGATAAAATGTTCTGAAATTGATTGTAGTGATAATTACACAAATCTTCTTAATATGATTGAATAATTAAATTGTATGATTTGTAAAGTACATGCCAATGGAACTTTAAAATAACAAATAAAAATGAGGAAAATTTTAGGAAAGCACAAGAAAATATATAAATGGACAATAAATACATGAAAAAATGTTCAACATCATTAGTAATTTGTTCTTGTTAGGCATCTGAGAGTCCCTTGTGACCCATAGCACCCCTCACACAACAGAATGAACCTGCCTGGTCCTGCACCATCCAACCATTGTTTAGTTCGAAGTCATAGTTGCAGGCACGGTGTCAATCCATCTCATTGTAGGGCTTTTATCCTGACCCTCTGCTTTACCAAGCATGCTGACCTTTTCCAGGGATTGTTCTAGCCTGGTAGCATATCTAAATTACACAAATTTACTTCAAAGGAATTTATTTCAAATTCCTGCCTTTTGGTCTATATATAAATTCTGTATGAGCACAATTAAGGTTTCAGTAATTTCCATTCTTCAAAATCTTATCCATGGTTTGTTATGATCCATAGAGTTGAATATGTTTGATTGAACAGTCAATAAAATACAAGTAAATACCTTTCTGAGTCTCTGGTTTTACTCAGGACCATCTTGTATCAGCAATGACTGTCCTTCAGTCCATGTTTTCTTCTGATTCTGGCGTGGATATCTAGCAGCTCCCTGTCAATATATTTAGACAATAGATTGTAATTCTCTTCAACAAAGTTTTAATTGCACTTGATAATAATTATATTGTTAAATTATTTTTCATTCTGTTAGGTCATCTTTCTTCAAAACAGGTGCAATATGGATCTCGTCGAGTATGTTGGCCAGCTTGTTTTCTTTCAAATTCCGTAGTATAGTCTAGTGAAGGTTTCCAGTGCTGCATCAGTTTGTTGGAACATATTAATTGTATTTATGTCAATTCCTGGCACAATGCTTTTCACATTTGCACTTTCAATGCACCTTGATTCTATGCTATCTCTTGAATGGTTGAATGTCAACCAATTATTATTTCTACAGTGACTTAATTCCTTCCACATTCTTTTGGTGCTTCTTGCATTATTCAATAGTTTGGCCATATAATCCTTCAATATTGCATCTGTAGGCTAAATTTTTCTTCAATTATTTCAGGTATAGATATGCTAGAATATTATTCACTTTGGGTTCTCTGTCACCATGTCTGTGTACACAGTCCTATAGTGTCTTCGATAACTTTGTAGTCTCCAGATTCTCTTGGACATTCTGGGTTCGGTTCTTCACACCATCACTTCTTTCCCTTTCTTTAGCAAGTTTCAAAGTCTCTTCTGACATCCACTTTGGTTTTCGTTTTTGTATTTTAAATGACCTTTATTAATTCTTTACCTATGGTGTTCTTGATGTCATCCCACAACTCATTTAATCTGTTCAAATGTTTTCCTGAAATGCTCTCAACATGTAGGTGGGGTATACTCAAGGTCATATTTAGGACTTGTTTTCATTTTCTTCATCATCAACTCGAACTTGACTAAGAGCATTTTAATCAATTTTATTGAGAGACAATTCACATACCATACAATCCAATAGTTTGAATGCATTAAAAAGAATGTGCAATTATCAGTATAATCAATTGCAGAACACTTTCTTTATTTTTGTATTCATTGTTATTAATGCCCCTTCTCTTCTGCCTCCCCTCACCCTTTTCCCATTATAACCCTGTATTAGGCCAGGTCGACTAGAAAAACAAATCCAGTGACACTCATATATGTTTTGGAAATAACTTTATATCAAGAGGTAATTGTATATCAAGAAGACATGCCAGCCCAGCCTAACACAAGTTCATAAGTCTGATACTCATTCATAAGTTCCTCTTCCGATTCACACAGCAACATGCAATGATGCAAAATACAGGAAAACCACAGGCTGGTGGGTGCAAAGTTCTGTGGATTCAATGGTGGTGGTTACTTCACAGTACTCTGGCCGCAACCAGGATCAGCCAACAGGAAAGTGAAGGCAAGAGAGAGTGGAGGAGGTGTCAAGGGCCTTCATTATGAGAAGGCCACACCCACAAGGAGGTACTAACATGCTGTGACCCAATTGACAAGGTGAATACCACCTCTACATGTTTATATGTCTTCATGTTGACATGAAAGTATGCAACTACCACAAACCCTAAGAAACTATTAATTTTATTACCATCTCTATGGATTTACCTGACCTGGATTTTATATAAAGAAAACCATAACCTCCCCACCACAACAACAACATCCTAACAAAAACAACAAAATAAGACACGGAAAATCCTTAGTCTAAAAGAACACAGAAAGTAATAAAAACTAGAACAAACATAAAATTAGGCAAAAGGAAAAATAAATGATAAGATTATTTACATCCCTGGTCAGCGGTCTGAGGGAATTCAATGGAGACATAATTCCCCTGGGATCTCTGCAAATGGATTGTGGGCTTGCACTGTCTTCCATTGCCATCTGCAAAGCAGGTCCTCAGAAAGTAAGCTGCAATGCAATTTTGTCCTCTGATCTTGAGTTTTATTATTTACAATCTTTGGATCACACAGGCTGATGTGCTTTATCTATGTGGGTTTAACTGACACCTCCTTTAAATAGCTATTTTTTGTAAGACAACTTTCAAGTCCCTGACACTATTCTTTCGGATAGTTGGCACTATCTGATTTATTAACCATATTTTGCTATAGCATCCATATCTTCAGTGATCTCATCCTGAGGATACGTATTGAATTTGCGATATTTGCATAATAAACCATGATTGTCCCATTCAAAATGTCCAACACTAGCCCATTTCAGCTCAGTGGTGCTTAGGATATCTATCTTTAAGCATTCCATTACATTTTAAATGACATCTAATTTTCCTAAATATACATTTTATATGTTCTGCATTCCTATTATTAATGTACAAGAGAGCTTTTTCTTCTAAGTTGGGTCATTCTCCATCAGTAAATGAAGGTCTTGGAAGCTTTGGCCCATCTACGTCATCAAGGTCAACTCTATTTTGTGGAGACAGCTCTTTCTCCATATTTTTAAGGAATTTTCAATCTGATAAGCTCATCTGCCGCTATTCATTAGGTTTAAAGTGACTGATCCCTCGGAAGTGGAAAGTATATTACTCCTTTCTAGTTTATTCTTAGTCTGGAAACTCCACTGAATACTATTCCCCATGGGTGATCTTTCCAGTTTTTGAAATATTGATAGCTTAGTTCCCAATATCAGAGTAACACATAAGCCAGTACAGTATGACAAACTGCGTCACTAGGGAATTTCAAATAAAATGTGATACTACTCAAAATCCAATAGAACAGCTATCATAAGAAATATGGGCAATATAATAAATGTGAAAAGATGGAGAAATTATAATAGCAGGTAAGGATCTAAAGAGGTGTCAACATTTTGGAAAATAATGTGTAATATCTTGTGGCACACAGTTAAGCACACAGCTGCTAACTGCGAGGTTGGTGGTTTGATCCCACCAGTGGCTCCATGGAAGCAAAAACCTGGCAGTCCATTCCCGTCAAGATTATAACCTGGGAAATCCTATGGGGGCAATTCTGTTCTGTCCTGTACAGTTGCTGTGAATTAACATTGACTCTAGGGCAATCAACAACAACAATCTCTCTAAAAACTTAAGCTTAGAGCTTCCATGTGACCCAGCAATTCTAAGATTTTTTTTTATCACTATAAAAGAGACTTTTACACATATTCATAGCAGCCTTATTCATTAAAGCATAAAAGTGAAGAAAACTACTGACTTTTTAATCAACAGATGAATGGATAAACAAAATTCAATATGTTCATACAATGTAATAGTAATCCCACACTAAACCAAACCATTGACACTGAATCTATTTAAACTCACAGTGACACCCTAAAGGATAGCTATCACTGCCCCATAGGGTTCCAAGTCTGTGAAAATTCATGGAAGTAGACTGATAAAGCTTGCACCCAAAGACTGGCTGGTGGGTTTGAACCACTGACATTTTAGTTAGCAGTCAATCATTTTAACCAATGCACGATCAAGTCTCCTTTAATGGATTGACAGATGCTTAATATTTATGTACTTGGAAAACATTATGTTATGTGAACTAAACCAGAAACAAAAGCTCACATATAATTCCATACAGAGGAAATGTCTGGAAAAATGTAGATTAATATTTCCAGAAATAGGGAGAGGTGGATAGAGAGTGGTAAAGGGTTTCTGTTTGGGATAATGAAAATGATCTGGGATTAGATGGTGATGATTGCACAGCTTTTTGAATTATGCATTTTAAAGGTTGAATTTTATGGCATGTAAATAATATTTTAAAACATATATAACAAAATATAATTATTCTCTATACATCCTTAGACACTAAGAAAATACATTCTTAAGATGATATATTTATCTCAAAATAAACAGTAAAAAATATCTACAAATGTTCTCATTGAATCAAGTAAAGGATACCATTTACTACAATTTTTACTTAATGTATTTCAAAAGCTATATCTGATAGAATAGAAATGAAGCAGAAATGTTATATAATATAAGGGCAGACCATATTCATTTTCAGGAAAGACAGTATGTTTATCTTGAAAGCC
>NW_022111365.1:9785668-9786521 GCF_000313985.2 Echinops telfairi
GGATTTGGAAAAGAATCACTAACAATTGGCAACATGCACATGACACGACCATGCTTGCTGAAAGCAAAGACAACTTAAAGCACTTACTAACCAAGGTAAAAAACCACAGTCTTTAGTGTAGATTACACCTCAATAGAATGAAAAGAAGAATCCTCATAAATTGGTCAGTGAACAACATCATGATAAGCAGAGAAAATGAAGACTTTTATTTTTATTTGGGTCTACAGTAAATGCCCACGGGACCAGCAATCAAGACATGTCATACCACTGGAGGTAAATCTTCTGTCTATTTTTGACGTGTTAAAGACCAAAGATGTCCCTTTGAGGACTATGGTGCCCCTGACCCAGCCATGGTATTTTCAACTGTGTGAAAGCTGGAAAATAAATAAGGAAGACAGGACATGAAATGATGCATTTGAATTACGTTTTGTTGACTTTACCCTGGATGACCAGAGAACAAACACATTTTCTTGGAGGAAGCATTGCCAGAATGCTCCATGGAAGTGAGGCTGAGATATATATAGACACACACGTACCACTACTTGGTTAACTGAAGGAGCCCTGTTGGCATAGTGGTTGTACATTGGGCTTTAATCTGGGAGGTCAGCAATTCAAACTATGAGTTACTGTGAGGGAGAAGGACCGGGCTTTCTACTCCCGTAAACCGTTACAGTCTCGGAAACGCATAGGGGGCACTTTACCCTGTCCCATAGAGTTGCTATGAGTCAGCATTGATTCAATAGGAGCGCGTTTTTGAGTTTTTGTCTAGAGATACATATTGTGCCCTTTCCAAAGAAAGGTGGCCCAACAGGATCCTCAAATTATAGGACTGTATCATCGGTATACAACAACC
>NW_022111365.1:9786822-9788063 GCF_000313985.2 Echinops telfairi
TTAAAGCACTTGTTGATGAAATCAAGAATTGCAGCCTTCAGTATGGATTCTAACTAAATGTAAATAAGATCAAAATCCTCAAAATGGGGCTAATAGGCAACATCATGATAAATAGAGAAAAGGTTGAAGTTGTCAAGGATTTCATCTTGTTTGGATTCACAATCAATGCTCATGGAAGTCAAGAGATCAAAATAGTTGTTGCATTAATTAAATCCTCTGCACAATATCTCTCTAGATTTTTGAAGAACAAGGATGTTATTTTGAAGACTAAGGTGTGCCTGGCCCAAGTCATGGTCTTTTCAGTTGCCTCTTATGCATATGAAAGTTGGACAGTGAATAAAGAAGATTGAAGAAAAATGGATGTATTTGAATTGTGGTGCTGGAGAAGAATATTGTAAAGTACAGTGGACTGCTAAAAGGACAAACCAATCTGTCTTGGAAGAAGTAAGGCCAGAGTACTCCTTAGTGGTAAGGAGGGTGAGACTTTGTCTTCCATACTTTGGAAATGTTTTTAGGAGAGACCCATCCCTGGAGGACATCATGTTTGGGAAAGCAGAGGCACAGCAAAAAAGAAAGAGGCTGTCTAGGAGATTGATCGACACAGTGACTGCAACAACGGGCTTGTGCAGAGGAACAATTGTGAGGTTGGTGCAGGACCAGGCAGTGTTTCATTCCATTGTGCATATGGTTGCTGTAGGTTGGAACCGACTCGATGGTACCTAACAACATAAATATTTGCTTCCACCTCCCTCCCTTTCCTCTCACCCTCTTCCCCACTGCTGACGTGAACGTTCTTGTCTTCACTTCTTATCCTCAGCATCCCACCCAGGGCCTTGTCACCAGCTCAGCATTGCTTTCTCAAATCCTCCCACTAGAATGGCTGAAGAGAGGGAACTCCTTCTAGTGCTGTGGCCTACATGGTCAGTTCAGGCCCTGACTTCCTTTCTGCAGTGGACTCTGCTTTGTGTGAGGCTATCTCACCTGAGAGAGTTCCATGTTGCCCAGAGGCCCTGTGGAAGTGCCTGGGAACCTCAAGTTTCCAACTATGGCTAAGACACCAGGTATGGGCTCAGAGTGACTTGGAATTAATGTCCTTGTCACCTCTTCCTGGCTTTGTGACTTTAAGAACAACAATTGCTGACATCCATGTGCCAGGTATACACTCAGAAAATAACCTCACTTCCAATGAGTTGGTTCTGACTCATAGCAACCCTACAGGACAGAGTAGAACTGCCTCTGGG
>NW_022111365.1:9788999-9794429 GCF_000313985.2 Echinops telfairi
CGGTTCTGCGTCACTGTGCGGAGTTGTGCGGAGGAGATGCGGTTCCTGGCCTGGGCGGCCGCCGTCCTGCTAGCAGGGCCCCTGGTGCTGGGTAAGCAGGAGCGGTAAAGGGCGGGGGTCACCAGGAGCTGGCACCCAGTCAGGCCGACTGGGTCCCAGGCTCCCTGCCCATCTCCTGGCCCCGGCGGGGGCTCCCGGGCCAGCCGCGCTTGGGGCCTGGAGCCGGAGGGTGGGGGGCCTGGAAAGTGGCGCCTCGCCCATCTGGAGGGGGCTGGGCTCCGCACATCGAGCCCCATAGCAGCTCTGTGCTGTCAGGCCGCCGCCTCTGCTGCTGCCAGCTCACATCCGTCCTGTCACCCTCGGCGGGCCCTTCTGGGGACTAGCCACGCAAAGCTGGGACATCAGACCAACTTTGTGCGATGCTGGCGCGTAGATTGTGGCGGTGGGGCCGCAGCTCACGCACCCCAGTGCTCTGGCGTTCGTGCACACACTCTCTAAGGCTGCGGGTTGCCTTCCCTGTGCGCAGGCCTTCGCTTGGAAGATTTCCCCTGGGATGCAGGACCCTTGGCTGTTTTTGGTTTCCCGACAGTCAGGACCATCACTTCTTGGCTGGCTGGCTGTGCTCTGACTGGAAAGTACTTAGAAGATGGAGTCTGAGTGGCTGGATCCGCCCTGATTAAATTGGGAACTTGTTCTTGGGTGCCTTAGCATGAAGAAGCTTGGAAAGAGGGTGTCAGAAATGGAACGAAGGGGGCCTTGACAAGAGACCCGCGTCCCCTTCACTCCTGCGTGTACTAGGGGTAACCTCTCTGCCCACATTGACTTCCACTGATGATTTACTGCTCTCTCTGAAGTTGCTGAAGAACTTTGTCCTTATTCCCCAGTTGTCTGTTTCAGGGGTGCAGGATCATGCTGGTAGGATGATTGTAATGATGAATAACAATCTTAGGGACTCACATTCGAGCGCTGGTGGCGTAGTGGTTATGATTTGGGGTGCTGACTGCAAGGGCAGGATTTGATACCACCAGCTGCTCTGTGGGAGAAAGACAGGACTTTCTACTTCTACTTACTTTCTGTAAATAGTCTTGGAAACTCATGGGCCACACTGTGAGTCAACCTCGACTTGATAGTGGTGGGAAGGGCTCACCTTGAGGGAGAAAGATGAGACGTCTGCTTTCATAAAGAGCTACAGTCTCGGAAACTCTCGTGGACAGTTTTACCCTCTTCTAAAAGGTCACTGTGAGTTGGCATTAGCTCTCTGGTAGTGAAAAGGGCTCATTTTGTGGTAGAAAGATGAGGCTTTCTACTCAAAGATTTACAACCTTGGAAACCCACAGAGGGCTCTTCTAGTCTGCCCTGTTGTGTACTCATGACAGTGAGTTTGAAGGGCTCATTTTAGTACCCTAGGTGCCTGCTGGTTGTTCAATCATGTGGGACATCTGGTCTTACATAGTCAGCACAACATTTCAAAGTAATAGTTGCGAGAGCAACTACTTATAAAAAACCCCGTTTTATTTGGGCATAATCCAGACATTATACAATTCAGTAGTTGAGTCAAATCAAGAAGTGTGGTACACTTTTTCAATTGCTACCATAATCAGTTTTGAAACATTTCCTTCTTGTACTCCTTGCTATTAGCTTCCATTACCCACCAACCTCCTCTGCTGCACCCCTGAGGAACCCTAAATCTAATTATTCTCTCCATAGGTTCACCAATCCAGGGTTTCCTGTACTGGAAAACATAGAAAAATACATAGTAGAGTGAAGAAGGCTATCAACAATAACACAATACAGCAGAAATAAACCAGTTTGAAAGAAAAGAAAATATTAAAAACCAGAGCAAACTCAAAATGTGCTATGACAAAATGTGTCAAATTTTTCTTTTTAATCTACTGTAGTTGTCTCTACAATACTCTATCATAACCATACTGTCTCAGCCCTTGAGTATAGTCAGAGGGAAATCACTGGAGGCTCATTCCATGTGTAGATCCTACAAATGTATTTTGGGTTTCCACTGCCATCCAAAGCCTTCTGCAAACCAGAATTTCACAATTTAAGCTCTGTTACCATTCTCTCAGATTTGGATTATATTATTTATAGCCCTTGGATCACAGGCTGGTGTGCTTCTTTCATGAAGGCACATGTTGAGCAGGACCATTAGTTTGTAAGAACTAATTGTTCTTAGATTGGCACTAGTATTAAGTGTGAGCCCAAAATCCATTCCTATAGCTATGTTTTATATATGCTTCTGTAGAGACATCTTTGTTATTTTATATTAGAGAACATTATCAATCACCTTCTTGGAACATAAGGTCCTTACATTTATACTGTCATTGATTTAGCCCATGGTCATATAATCCCGATTTTCTTGTGGATGATCCTGATAGCTTTGGGTTTTATTTTTAGGTCTCTGATCCATTTTGAGTTCATTTTTTTGTGCATGGGGTGAGGTATAGGTCTTGTTTCATTCTTTTGCAGATGGAGATCCAGTTTTTCCAGCACCATTTGTTGAAGAGGGCACCTCCTTCCCATTTAGTGTTTCTTGGTCCTTTGTCAAAAATCAGTTGTCTGTAGGTGAATGCTTTTATTTCTGGGGTTTCTGTTCTGTGCCATTGGTCTATGTATGTATCATTATACCAGTACCAGGCCGTTTTGACAAATGTGGCTTTGTAGTAAGTTTTGAGGTCAGGTAGTGCAAGAACACCTACTTTGTTCTTCTTTTGAGAAGTTCTTTGCTTATCCTGTGCCTATTCGCTCTCCATATAAAATTGTTAATTCGTTTTTACATTTCTTTAAAGAATGGTGTTAGCATTTGGATTGGGATTGCATTGCATTTGTAGATTGTTTTAGGTTGTATTGACATTTTTACAATATTGAGTCTTCTATCTATGAACACGGGATATTCTTCCTTTTGTATAGGTCTCTTTTAGTTTCTTGTATTAGTGTTCCGTAGTTTTCTCTGTACGGGTATTTTTGTTTCTTTGGTTAGGTTTATCTCTACATATTTCCTGGGTAATAGGATCCAATAACCTCTCTAAAAAGAATAATACATCATGACCAAGTGGGATTCATACAAGGGATGCAAGGATGGTTCAACATTTGAAAAAACACTTAATTTTATCTACCACATAAGCAATATAAAAAATAAAAACCACATGATAACATCAATCTATGCAGAAAACATTTGACAATATCCAATGCCCATTCCTAATAAAACCACTCAATAAGATAGGAATAGAAGGGAAATTCCTCAACATAATAAAGGCCATATATGGAAGGGGGAAAAAAGGCCAATATCACATTCTATGGGGAAAATCTGAAAATATTTCCACTGGAAAAGGGTATCAGACAAGTATGCCCTTTATCACCACTCTTATTCCACATTGTGCTGGAAGTCCTAACCAGAATCATAAGACAATAAGAAATTCAGGGAATAACTTGAGCAAAGAAGAAGTGAAATTCTCACTCGGCACAGACCAAGAGCTCCACAAAAATATTGTTGGAAACAATTGAGGAATTTAGTAAAGTAGCAGGATACAATATTAGCCAATATTAACCAGCAGAGATCACTTGGACTCCCACATACCAGGGAGAGACCTTTGAAAAAGAGCCAAGAAAACTAACGTTCACAACAGTGATACAAAATCAACTACTTATATATACAAGTACTCATTTGAGCTTGGTAATAATCCATGTGGTCTCACTCACTGCGGTTGAGTTTCTGACTCATAGCAATTGTAGGACAAAGTACCATTGCCTTTGTGGATTTCTGAGGCTGCAACTTTTTAAGGGAGTAGAATGCCTAATCTTTTCCCCAAGGCGCTCTTAGTGGTTTCGAACTACTGACCATGCAGTTTTCAGTCAAGCTTGTAAACCAGTAGCCACAAGGGCTCCAACCTATGAGGTAGATACTATGATTATAATACCATTTTGTAGTTGAGGATACTAAAGTACTGACTAATGATTGACTCACCTTAAGTCACCAGGCTGAAAGTGGTAGGGGCTGGGATCTGAACCCAAGAAGACTCTCTCAGGCTTTGTTTTCATAGCTTTTATGTTGTGTTACTGCCTTGTAAATAAAGAATGTAGTTCTCCTGGAGTTAAGTAATTTCCCCAAGTTATGCACTTGGAATTTGAACCAAGGTGTGAGGAAAAGGGACTTAGACACAGTAAGAAATTTCCAGTGAACCTGAAAATCCATGCTGTAGGGAATTACATTTTCACAGAGGACAATAACCTGGCTGATGATGGTGGGAAGTCTATGCCTCACACTTTAGTCTTTGGGTCTGTATATAGCCAGATGTGGTCAGCTGGATGTGAGGGGGCACACAGGATACTGCTGCTGTATATACCTTATATGGCTTGGGGAAGTGTGGAGTTTTTCCACCTCTGCTGATAAACTGTCTGAAACTGTTTATCTTATTTATCTAGTGCTAATATAAAAGAAATACAGAGTGAGTGGCTTCAAGAAACAGAAGTTGATTTTCTCAGTTTAGAAGGCTGGAAGTCCAAATTTAGGGTGCTGGATATAGGGGAATGTCTGTCAAGTTTAGTAGAAGGTCCTTGATTTTTAATTCCTTGATGATTTTCACGAGGCATGAAAATCTCTGCTTGGTTCACCATGTCTAATCTACTCCCCCCACCCCACCTCTAACCATTTTATAGGGATCTCTTACAGATATCATTCCATAGTTCTATCACATCAAGCAGTATTGTACAATTGCTACTACAGTTTCAAAACATTTTCTTTCTTCTTGAATTCCTTGATATCAGCTCCCATTTACCCCACCCCCACAATGCCCCCATGAACCCTTATTCAACTTATTATTTGTATAGGCTTATCAACCCTGGGTTTCATGTGCTGAAAAACAGAAACATATGTAACTAAAATTCAAGTGGGTTATTCCCAATGACAAAATACATCAGAGATAAACCCCAATATGAGAAAAAAAATGAAATGGAAAAAACAAACAACAAAAAAGCAAACAGAAAATGTTGTAAACCAGATCAGGCCCAGTGTCTATCAGAAGAGGGATCAAGGGACAAACTTTTAACAGTTCAAGCCAGGTTTATAGTCTCATAGTCATCTCTCCAGCACCCTCTGTTTGGTAACCAGTTTATTCCCATCCCTCAATTAGGAGGCTTATTTCTTGATAGATCTCATAAATGTATTTTGGACTAACAGTGTCATTCATAACCTTCTCCAAACTCGAATCTCACAATTTAAGTTCTGATACTATTTCCACCTTTGGTTTTAGATTATATAATGTGCAGTCCTTGGGTTAAGGATACTGGTGTGCTTCTTCCATGTGTACTTGACATCTCACTTAGATGGCTGTTGTTTGGAAACAGGCCTTTAAGATCCCAGACACTATTCTATCTGATAGCTGGGCACCATCTAATGTCTTCACCATATTTTCCTATAACACA
>NW_022111365.1:9795300-9796566 GCF_000313985.2 Echinops telfairi
GGATATTTGGGCTAATGTTGGACTCGTGGGCGTGGGCAGCACTGGGTTGGGATGTTTTCTGGATGTGCACTACCCTTTATATAAAACTCTCTCTTATACATAAGCTTCTGTGGATTTGTTTCTTTAATGTACCCAGACTAACACAATGACATTGCTTTTACTCTTCATAATATGTCTATTTTTCTCTTCTGTTTTGAAAGCGTTTGAATAAAGTATATTGATTTGTCTTTGGGTGCATACTTGCTTTTTATGGCTATGTCTTATATTTATATTTAATATTTATGCAGTCCCCAAAATCCTATTAGGAAGGGTTTTGCCTCAACATCTATTTTATCAGCGATTAATATTGTCATTCTTGCTTTTCTTTTTCTTTTTTTTTTCCTGCTATTACTTGGTGTAAATTTTTTATTCTTTTATTTTTAATCTATTTTTTTCTTTGTCTTTAAGGTGTGTTTCTTGTAAGCAGGATAGTGACAGGCCTTGTTTTCTTATCTAGTCTGCTGTTCTCTGTCTCTTGAATAGTGTCTTAAATCCATAAACATTCATTGTCATTATTGATATGTGTAGACTGGCTGTTGACATTTTGATTATTTTTTGCGAGAGGAGTGCTATTGGTTTCTTTGTTCTTATATTTTTGTGCTGTTTGGGATACTGTTTTCAGTGCATTGCTTTTTTTTAATTGATTGTTCCTCTCAAGTTTGTCTGCTGCTGCTGTTGATTATTTGTCCAGAGTGCTTCCCATAGTGTTTTATATAATGCTGGTCTTGTTTTTATAGAGGCCTTTATTTTCTCCTTATCTGGATTTATACCTATTATTTGAGTGGTAATTTTGCTGGACATACGGTTCTTGATTGCGAGTTTTTTTCCTTGTTTTTTAATTTTTTTTAGAGACTTATGCACGTGTGTTTGTATTCCATTATTTTCTTACCTGCTAGATTTATGCTGAAATATCTGAACAAATTCTTAATGGTTTTCCTTTGTAGGTGATTTCCTTTTGATCACTAGCTGTTCTCAGAATTCTCTTCTTGTCCTTTGAGATTGGCACATTTAAATATAATATGCTGCACTGTATTTCTTTTGGAATTTATCCTGTTCAGGGTTCTCTCAACTTCTTGTATTATTATATTTTCTCTTTGATGCTGTTAGGGAAATTTTCTTCCAGGAATTCTTGTACTATTTTCTCTGTAGATTTTTTTTTATTCCTCCTTTTCTAGATTCCCAGTGTGGTAGTTACATAATCTCTTATCAATTAGAGAGTATTCAGAG